>NC_142867.1:64970000-65270000 GCF_051225735.1 Oryctolagus cuniculus
GATGCATAGAATAAGTCTTAATTCCAATAACTTAGTCTAGTCCGAGTTGCTCCCTGTTGCTCCCCACAGATCCCCCTTTTTTTTATTTTTGGCGTTGATACGCGCCTGTCTTTGGTGCCCCGCGGCACACACTCTGCTCTGCTTGCTAGAGTTGCCCACAGGTGCTTACAAGCCCTACCAATCAGGCAAACCGAATCCGGGTCCTCTCTTCGCCATGTTGTGAGGAGGTTTTTAGGCGCTGATGCGTGCCTGTGTTCGGTGCCCTGCAGCGCATGCTCTGCTCTGCTAGAACTGCCTGCAGGTGCTTACAAGCCCGATCAATCAGGCAAACCGAATCCAAGCCTTCTCATTGCCGTATTGTGGGGAGACTTATTGGTGTTGATTCGTGCCTATCTTCGGTGACCTGCAGCTCATACTCTGGTCGAGCTGCCTGCTGGTGCTTATCGCCTTACTAATCAGGCAGACTGAATCCAAGCCTTCTCATTGCGGTATTGTGGGGAGACTTATTGATGTTAATTCGTGCCTGTCTTCGGTGACCTGTGGCGCATAAGCTGCTAGCTGCCGGCAGGTGCTCACCACCTCCCTAATCAGGCAGACCGA
Source organism: Oryctolagus cuniculus (assembly GCF_051225735.1). Lineage (NCBI taxonomy): Eukaryota > Metazoa > Chordata > Mammalia > Lagomorpha > Leporidae > Oryctolagus > Oryctolagus cuniculus. Next base: position 64,970,601 of record NC_142867.1, read on the forward strand.
ATCCAAGCTCTCTCATTGCCATGTTGAGGGGAGGCCTTATTTTTCTCTATTTCTCTATCTCCGGGCATTCCTATCTCTCCCATTTTACTTCTATCTGCCAGCATTCCCATTTCTCTCATTTTACTTCTAAATTTCTGTTTCTCTTATCCCCGCGGCTTCCCGGCGCCCGCCCCGAGGCTGCTTCTTGGTGCCTCACCCCGCGGCTTCCCTGCTCTGAGCCGCTTCCCAGCTTCGCACGGTCTCCGCACCCCTTCGCACCCGCACCATGGCCTTCGTGCTAGCCCCACGTTCCCTATCTATTCACGCCCCGCGCACTCTCTCTGCACGCGGCGGCTTCCGCGAGTCACACAGCGTAGCTTACGTTTCCGCCACCGGTATTCAATCTAAGTTCCCCGGGCTAACCTGGCGAATTCAACCTAGCTTACGCGTCTCCGCCTTATGGTTTGGCTTCCCGTCTTTTGCTCCCCGGGCTAATCTGACGGATTCCAACCTGGCCCACGTTTCCGCCTCTGGTTTAACTTTTCGCCTTTTGCTCCCCGGGCTGACTTAAAGAATTCCAACATAGCTTACGTTTCCGCCTCGGCCTGCCCCCGCAGCTTCAATTTCCCTAACATTTTTCTCTACCCGGTATGTTTCCCTAAGTTTTCTTCCAACAATATTCCTCCCTCATTTCTCCTGGCTTCTCCCCACAGTCCATATCTGAGTCTGTTTGTTCTAGCTTTCACTTTCGCTTTTGACCTTAGAGATTTCTCCCAGCTTCCCCCCGTAGTCTGTATCTGAGTCTATGCCTAGGCTTTCAATAGCTTCTTCCGGCACCTTTTCCGTCCGGCTTTTCCCTAGGCTCTTTGCTAGTCTCTCTCTCCCCGGTATTTTCCCACTTCTTCCCGTTTCTTCCCTCCTAGGTTTCCTATCCGAGTCACGGCACCATTATGTCGCTCCCCCTCTTCGTGGAGGAACGACACAGGACCCTGCGCTGTTCTTTCGTCTGCTCGGCCCTCCCCAGGTTTGCTGCTGGTTCTTCCCGGGTTGGGGCGGTTCCCCCAGCCACTTTCCCCACTTCCGCAGGGGAGCGGCACACCGCCGGCCAGCTCTCTCGGGGGCTGCACAGGTGTTCCTTCAGATAGATGTTCCCCTTAGATATTCCTGGTGCATGCCGTCTCTCTCCTCCTTTATAGTCCTCTTCCACCAATCCCAACTCTGCTACCCACACGCCGAGTACGCTGCTCTCCTCCAATCAGGAGCAAGTCCTACAGTTTATTGGTTGAACTGGAGGCAGCTGTGTAGAAGCTGTTTTCCTCCTCTCCCAGCGCCATATTGTGGGAGAGCAGATGCATAGAATAAGTCTTAATTCCAGTAACTTAGTCTAGTCCGAGTTGCTCCCAGTTGCTCTCCACAAAAACAAACTCAGAGGAACAATGACAGTGTCAAAACTCTGTTCTTTGCCTGTTACTCTGATTAACCTGTGCTTTGGGATGACTTTGTCTCAGCAATGTGAATGATATCCTTTGCACTCTCTCTCAAAGCATCTTCATGGGCACCTTGGAATATATATGTAGGGCTTCAAGAACTGTCCTAGTATCAGAGAAATGGACACTGGCTATCAAGTGAGAAGAACTGATCTATAACGAGCTGAGTGCTGTGCTGGTGTCCATCAAATGGCACAAATTAAACTTCCTTCACCTGACCGTTTTACAGTAGAGGAAATTGAGACCCAGAGAGAGGAAAGGATTGGCTGTGGCAGGCTTAGAACCAGACTTTAATTCTCAGTGTACTTTGAATGATTAAAGTTCCAACTCTATCTCATGTAACAAACTTTTGCGATTGTCTTGTGGGAAAGTTAAATACGGTGCTTAAGTTTAGCTAAAAGAGAAAACAAGAGAAATCACAGGCACATAAACAAAGCACTCTCAAAGAGCCTTTTGTGACAGCAAATGCGACAAGATGTGGAAATGCTTTACAAATGACCCTATATGGGGCCGCTGGAAGCTGCTGCCGGTGGTGCTGGGGGCTGTTACGTGAACCTGCTACAGCAGCTTGCCAGAGCGCGAGAAGGCTAATAACACCCATCGACATTCAGAGATGTGTCAAACGCCCACCCTAATTAATTCAATTCTAACAGCTAATGTTAAGGGCAAAAATTGCACCCTAACTGTCCTTCAAGATCCTGTACCCTAGGTAGGATAGCAGTCCACTCTGGATTCCCCCAACCCTGTCCCACTCTGTGTTCACAATGTCTCTCCTCCCTCAAGGACAAAACCCAAGGTCATCTGCTTTACCTCTTTGGCCTGGAGTTCAGTCTGGCTTAGAGCTTTTTACAGGATAAATATCAGTAAATGGTGGCTGAAATAATGAATCAATCAACTAACATAACAAGTTTATATGCTATGTAGGTAATGAATCAGAATGACAAGGGAAAAGTACACATTAAATAAAGTTAAGAGCAAAAGTTGAGTCACAAATGAATCTGCACAGCAGAGGGTGTTTCGCATAGCACACAAGATGCCCATAGTCTCAGATCAGAGAGTCTGGATTTGGTTCCCGGCTCCAGCTTCCTGCCAGTGCAGACCCTGGGAGGCGGGTGATGGCTCAGGTACTTGGGTCCCTACAACCCATGTGGGAGACCTGGACTGAGTTCCAATCTCCTGACTTTGGCCTATCTCAGCCTTGACTAGTGTGGGCATTTGAGAACTGAACTAGAGGATGGAAGATCTCTTACTATCTATCTTATTTTGTCTCTCAGCCTTTCAAATAAAATGAAAATAAATTAAAATGAGCTTTCAAAAAAAATGAATAATCTTCATGAACCAATTACAGCCACTGAACTCCTGTGCAGCAGGAGCAGAACAAGGAAAGAGCCTTGATGTTCGGGTCAGATTTCTGCCTCATCCAGTTCCCAACAGGCTGTCCTCTGTCAGGTCACTCCCCGTCTGCACCTGTTTCCTCATCCATAAAACGGCCTAGCTTGCAGACCTCCCAGGGCAGATCAAAGAGTTAACTAAGGTGACAGGTGTTTGGCATGGTGTGCAAAGCTGACAGAGTTATTCCTGACAAAAGCGAAAAAGGATTGGAGGAAAGTGAGTTAAGCTTAGCAGAATTCTTTTTTAAAAGATTTATTTGTGTATTTGAAAGACAGAGTTAGAGAGAGACAGAGAGAGACAGAGAGAGAATGTACTCTTCCATGCACTGGTTCACTCCCTAAATGGCAGCAGTGGTTGGAGCTGGGCTGGTCTGAAGCCACAAGCCAGGAGCATCTTCCAGTTCTCCCAAGTGGATGCAGGGGCCCAAGCACTTGGATGATCCTTCACTGCCTTCCTAGGCGCATTAGCAGGGAGCTGGATCAGAAGTGGAGCAGCCGGGACTCGAACCCATGCCCATATGGGATGCCAGTGCCACAGGCAGCAGTTTTACCCACTATACCATAGCACCAGCCACAGCGGGATTCTTTACATGAAACTGCTCAAGTTCATAAACTTAAAAAAGGATACCATTTGCAATGGGTTGTCCCTGTGCCAGATACATCCAGGTCTAACCCCTTGGCATGTAGAGTCACTCTATGTGGAAGTGGGGTCTAGGAAGATGCAGCCAGGGTCTTGAAATAGGATCATCCTAGAGGGAAGTGGTCCCTAAATCTGAGGACTGATGTCTGGGTATTAGTCAGCTTTTCCTCACCACAATGAACCAACTTGATACAGAGGAAAGGTTTATTTAGCCTGCAGTTTTCAATGCTCAAGTCATAGATGGGACAACCCCACTGTTTGGGTGTCTGATGAGGGAGACAGAGCATCTGTAAAGGAAGAATCTCATGGTGCGCCAGAAACAGAGCGAGTGGCTGGGCTCTGCTCAGCCTTTTCTAATCAACACTCTCCCAAGGTTGTGCCCTGAGGCCCTCCCACCAGGCCCCACTGCCTGCTGGCTCCATCATCACCCAAAAGCACTGCCCTGAGAACCCAGGCCTTTGGGGGACATCTCACTGGTATCCAAACCCTGGTTCTGCCTAAGAGACACAGAGGGACAGGGGGATGGCCCAGAGAGGACAGAGGCCAAGGGGAAAGTGGCATAGCCCCAGCCAAGCAGCCCCAAGGACTGAGGGCATGGAGCAGTCTCTCCCAGGGCTTCCAGAAGGAACTAACTCTGCTGGCACCTTGACCTCACACTTCGGGCCTCCAGCACCATGGGAGAACAAGCTTTTGTTGTGTGAAACCACCCTGTTTACGGTAATTTGTTAAGGCAGCCTTAGGAAACTAATACACCAATTAAGCTGGAAACCCATATAATCAAGCAATTAGCAAATATTTTAAGTCTCCCAAACAGATCCAGAGGAGCCTATTTTGGTAAATGTTCATCAGTTCTATTTAATTTGTCATCTCTGACAGCAACTCTGCGAGATGGATGTTAACATCCATTCTCTGAGCCTTTTCTCTTTTTAACCCTTTTTGCACTCCGAGTTCTTGCCTTGCTCCTTGGGATGAGCACCCAGTGAGGAAGTATAAAGCCACACAAAGAGCACAGACCCGGGTCCATGTCCCTGCTCAGTAACAAGGGCTGGGGGAATTATTTCTCCTTACTGGGTCTCTGTGTCCTCACTTGTAGGATGAGACTAACATTATGTCCCTTCAAGGGGAAGATGTGTAAATTCATGGAAAACCCAGGGTCTGACCTAGGAGAGTCATTAACTCTGTCTCATCCAAAGAGCAAGAGATCCTGCTTTTCCCACTGCCCTCCCCGCTGTGGTCTTGTGGTCTGATGATGTTTGGAAGGTGGGATGGGGGTGGGGGCAGGAGGATACCACCAATTTTCATTTCTTTCATTTCAGCCAGAAGGTAGGAAAGTCCTCCTGAGAAAGAATAAGAACAGGGGGCTTTGGGGTTGGCATTGTGACACAGGACATTAAGCCACCTCCTGTGACACCAGCATCCCACATGGGCACCAATTTGAGTCCCAGCTGCTCCACTTCCAATCCCTGCAAATGGCCTGGGAAAGCACTGGAAGATGGCCCAAGTGTTTGGGCCCCTGCCACACACATGGGAGATACAGAAGAACCTTCTGGCTTTGGTCTGGCTCAGCCTCGGCCGTGGCAGCTATTTGGGGAGTGTACCAGTGGATGGAAGATCTCTCTCTCCCTAACTCTGCCTTTCACATAAATAAATAAATAAATCTTTAAAAAAAAAAAAAAAAAAAAAAGATGAGGTGGTTAGGTTGGCTTGGGAAGGTGTGAACATAGTCCCTCTCAGGGAACACACAGCTGGACGCCCAGCTCCCTACTTCCCTTTCTCTGTGGGAACACCTAGTTTCCCTTAGTGTTTCAGTTATACTGCTATTTTTGATATTTGCATATATGAGAATATAATTTGTAAGAATATTTGCAGTCCGCTTCCTTTCCTAGCTGGACAGTAAAATGTTGACCAGTTTTCTCTACTTTTATTTTTTCATTGCATAATATTTCCAAAAGAATATTTCCAAAAATTCATGAAAAAATGCAAATCACAGAAAACCTTTACGTGGACTTCAAAATTTGCTTGCATCAAAATAAATTATGAGTGCCGGTGCTCTGGTGTAGTAGGTTAAGCCTCTGCCTGCAGCGCTGACATCCCATAAGGGTGCTGGTGTGTGTCTTGGCTGCTCCTCTTCCGATCCAGCTCTCTGCTATGGCCTGGGAAAGCAGAAGAAGATAAACCAAGTGCTTGGGCCCCTGTACCCACATGGGAGACCTGAAAGAAGCTCCTGGATTCTGGCTTTAGATCAGCCCAATTCCAGCCATTGAGGCCTGAATTGGCAGATGGACAACTTCTCTCTTATTCTCTGTCTCTCACTCTTTCTCTGTAACTCTGCCTCTTAAATACTTTTATTTTATTTTTTTTTTGACAGGCAGAGTTAGACAGTGAGAGAGAGAGACAGAGAGAAAGGTCTTCCTTCCGTTGGTTCACCCCGCAAATGGCCGCTATGGCCGGCGCACTGCACCGATCCGAAGCCAGGTGCTTCCTCCTGGTCTTCCATGCAAGTGCAGGCGCCCAAGCACTTGGGCCATCCTCCACTGCCTTCCCAGGCCACAGCAGAGAGCTGGACTGGTAGAGGAGCAACCGGGACTAGAATCCGGCACCCATATGGGATGCCGGCACCGCAGGCAGAGGATTAGCCAAGTGAGCCACGGTGCCGGCCCTTGCTTTTATTTTTTTTAAAGATTTATTTTATTTATTTGAATGACAGAGTTACAGAGAGAGGTAGAGACAGAAAGAGAGGTCTTTCATCTTCTGATTCACTCCTCAAATGGCCACAACAGCTGGAGCTGCGCCGATCCGAAGCCAGGAGCTTCTTCCGGGTCTCCCATGCAGGTGCAGGGGCCCAAGGACTTGGGACTTCTTCTAGTGCTATGCCAGACCATAGCAGAGAGCTGGATCTGAAGAGGAGCAGCCAGGACTAGAACCAGCGCAAATATGGGATGCTGGTGCTTCAGGCCAGGGCATTAACCCGCTGCACCACAGCACTGGCCCCATCTTAGGTGCTTTTTAAAAATTATCCTTTAAATCTATTTTCAAATGAATATTTTGAAGTATCCACATATATAAATATTCCCTTTTGGGGCCAGCATTATGGCATAGCAGTAATGCTGCTACCTGCAATGCAGGGATTCCATGTGGAAACTGGTTCTGGTTCCAGCTTATCCACTTCCTATCCAGCTCCCTGCTAATAGCCTGGGAAGAGAGTGGAAGATGGTGTTTGGACCCCTAGCCACCCAATTGGGAAATCCAGATAAAGCTTCTGGCTCCTGGCTTCCTCCTGGCTCAACCCTGCCCATTGAGGCCATCTAGGGAGTGAACCAGCAGGTGCAAGATCTTTCTCTCTCCCTCTCTGCCTCTCCTCTCTAACTCTGACTTTCAAATAAATAAATAAATCTTTAATAAACATTCCCCTATTCTTTTAAAAATATTTATTTGTAAGAGTTACAGAAAAAGAGGAAGAGACACAGAGTCAGAGAGAGCTCTTCCATCTGTTGGTTCACTCCCCAAAGGGCCACAATGGCCAGGCTGAAGCCAAGAATTTGGAACTCCATCTGAGTTTTCCATGTGTGTGCAGGGGCCCAAACACTTGGGCCATCTTCTGCTGCTTTTTCTAGGCGCGTTAGCAGGGAGCTGGATCAGAAGTGAAGCAGCACCATAGCCTTGGCAGCTCATGACTGGAGCCTCAGGTGATCACTGACGTCACAAATAAGAGTGTCAATTGTTAAATCAACAGGAGTCACTGTGCACCTACTCCCCATGTAGGACCTCTGTCCTTAATGTGTTGTACTATGAGAATTAACAATAAAACTAGTCTTCAAACAGTACTTTCTATACTTTTGTTTCTGTGTGGCTGCAATCTGTTGAAATCATTACTTATTATATGCTAGGTTGATCTTCTGTATATAAAGATAATTCAAAATGAATCTTAATGAAGAATGGGATGGGAGAGGGAGTGGCAGATGGGATGGTTTGCGGGTGGGAGGGTGGTTATTGGAGGAAAAAAACCACTATAATCCAAGAGTTGCTCTTTTGAAATTTATATTTATTAAATAAAAGTTTAAAAAAAAAGAAAGAAGAAGTGAAGCAGGAGCCAGCTCTGTGGTGTAGTAAGTAAAGCCACTACCTACAGTGCCAGCAAAACATATGGACGACGGTTCAAGTCCCAGCTGCTCCACTTCCAATCCAGCTCTCTGCTATGGCCTGGGAAAGCAGTAGAAGATGGCCTAAGTCCTTGGGCCCCTGCACCTGCATGGGAGACCTGGAAGAAGCTCCTTGCTCCTGGCTTCAGATTGGCACAACTCCAGCCATTGCGGCCATCTGGGGAATGAACCAGCAGATCCAGGACTTCACTTGCTCTCTTTCTCTCACTCGCTCATTCTCTCTCTGCAACTCTGCCTTTTAAATAAATAAATAAATCTTAAAAAAAAAAAAAAGGAAGTGAAGCAGCCAGGATTCGAACTGGCACCCCACCAGTATAATTTTGTTTCATATTTCTCTTGCAATGAGCAAAGTTGGCTCTTTTTTTTTTTAAGTTTAAAGTTTATTTGCATTTTTTCTCTCTAAACTTTTTTTAAAAAGATTTATTTATTTATTTATTTGAAAGTCAGAGTTACAGAGAGGAGAGGCAGAGAGAGAGAGGTCTTCCAACCGCTGGTTCACTCCCTAATTGGCCGCAACGGCCAGAGCTGTGTGGATCTGAAGCCAGGAGCCAGGAGCTTCTTCCTGGTCTCCCATGAGGGTGCAGGGGCCCAAGGACTTGGACCATCTTCTACAGCTCTCCCAGGCCATAGCAGAGAGCTGGATCAAAAGTGGAGCAGCCAGGTCTTGAAATGGTGCCCATATGGGATGCCGGTGCTTCAAGGGCGTTAACCCACTGTGCCACAGTGCTAGCCACTATAAACTCTTTGGATTTTGGTTAATTTGTTCTTTTTTTCAAACTTTTTCTTTTGAAATAATTATATACTTGCAGAAAGTTGCAAAAATGTGCATTGAGTCCCATGTATCCTTCACCCAGGTTTTCCTAATGGTGACATTGTGTATAGTGGTAGTATAACATCAAAACCAGCAAACTGATTTTGGTACAATATTGACTGATTTTTTTAAGATTTGCTTACTTATTTGAAAGGCATAGATACGGAGAGTTAGAGAGAGATCTTCCATCTGCTGGTTCATTTCCAAGATGGCCTCAACGGCCAGGGCTGGGCCAGACCAAAGCCAGTAGCTAGGAGCTTCTTCCAGGTCTTCCATATGGGTACAGGGGCCCAAGCACTTGAGCCATCCTCTACTGCTTTCCCAGGCCATAGCAGAGAGCTAGATCAGAAGTGGAGCAGCTGGGACTTGAACAGGCGCCCATACGGGATGCTGGCACTGCAGGTGGCAGCTTTACCCACTATGTCACAGCACCAGCCCCTCTCTCTGTCTTTTAAATAAATAAACAAAAAAACATGCTTTAAAGGATTTATGTATTTTTATTTATTTGAGTGGCACAGATACAGAGAGAGAAAGAGAGATCTTCCATCTGCTGGTTCATGCCCCAAATGGCCACAATGGCCAGAGCTGGCCCAGTCTGAAGCCAGGAGCCAAGAGCTTCCGCCAGGCCTCCCACACAGGTGCCGGGGCCCAAGTACTTGGGCCGTCTTCTGCTGCTTTTCAGGTGCTTTGGAGAGAGCTAAATTGGAAGTGGAGCAGCCGGGTCTCAAACACACACCCATAAGGGTCTCAAACACGCACCCTTAAGGAATGCCGGCACTGCAGGCAGAGGCTTCACCTTCTACATCACAGTGCTGGCCCCGGGTGATTGATTTTTGAAAGGCAGACAGAGAAGATACACCAAGAGATCTTTCACCTGTTGGTTCACTCCCTAATGCCCACAACAGCCAGTGATAAGCCAGGCCAAAGACAGGAGTCAGGAACTCAATCCGAGTCTCATGTAAGTGGCAGGGACCCAGGTACTTGAACAACTGTCTCCCAGGGTGTGCATATTAGCAGGAAGCTGGAATCAGAAGCAGAGTTAGAACTCAAACCTAAGCACTCTTATACTGGATGCCAGTGTCCCAAGCAGCATTGTGACCCCTTAGCCAAATGCCTGCACTGGTGTTGCCTACAGACCTTGTTCCATTTTCACATGCATTCATTTATGCATATGGGTGCACGATTTTATAACAGTTCATCTCCTGTACAGATTCACGTCTACCACTACAATAAAGATACAAAACCAGAGTGGGAATTTAGCCTAGTGGTTAATGCCAGCCTTCCACATTCGAGGGTCTGGGTTCCATTCCTGGCTCTGGTTTATGACTCCCACTTCTTGCCATCCACAGAGATGACCTGGGTTGTGTTCCTAGCCCCTGACTCTGGCTCAGCCCAGCCCTGACCATGTGGGCATTGGGGGAGTGAACCAGTGGATGGGAGTATGCTCACACTCTCCCTCGCTCTCTGTCTATACCTCTCAAATAAAAAACAAAAAGATACAAAACTGTTCTACCACCACAAGGGATTTCCTTTGCTATCCTTCCTTCCTTCCTTGTCCCCTGACCATTACTAACATGTTCACCTCCCAAGCTGTGTCATTTAGAGAATGTAACCTTTTGAGGTTGGCTTTTTGCACTAAGCGTAGTACCCTCCAGAGTGGTCTCCGTTGTTCCATAAAGCCCGATTTTATTCCTTTGGATTGCCGAGTAGTGTTCCATCTTGTGGATGCAGCAGCCTGTTTAATCATCCATTCGTGGAAGGTCACCTGGAACGCTTCCAGTTCTGTGCTATGATGAATCAAATAAAACTGCTGTGCACATCCAGGTTCAGGTTTGGGTGTCAACGTAAGCTTTTCTCTCTCCGTGACTGCCGGGTGCCAGAGTGGCTGGAAGGTGTCCCCTGTTCTGATGGAGAATTATTCCCCAACGCAGCAGAGAGGGGCGGGACCCTAAAAGCTGATTAGGTGGACTCATGCTTTCTCAAAGGACTGTCCTGGCTCAGCAAGAGTGAGTTATTATAAGGTAGAGGCAGGCCCTCTTCTTCTGTCCCTCTTCCACACACACTTGCCCACCTGCGTTTCTGTCGTGTTACAAAGCAGCACATGACCTACGCCGGAGACAATCACCTGATCTCAGACTTCCAGCTCCAGAACCACGATGAGCTAAACAAACCACTTTCTTTATGAACCCCAGCTTGGGGCCGGCACTGCAGCCCTGCCTAGGATGCCTGCATCCCAAAAGAGCAATGGTTCGAGTCCCAGCTGCTCCACTTCCAAGCCAGTTTTCTGCTGATGTGCTTGGGAAAGCAACAGAAGATGGCCCAAGTGTTTCGGCCTCTGCACCCATGTGGGAGATGTGGTGAAGTTCCAGGCTTGGGCCTGGCCCAGCCCTGGTCTTTGCAGCCATTTGGGAAGTGAACCACCAGATAGAAGCTCTCTTTGTCTCTCTCTCTCTCTGCAACTCTGCCTCTCTACTTTTTCTTTTAATAAATCTTTAGGAAAAAATATAACCCCTGCAGTCTCAGGTATTCAGTTACAGCGACAGAAGCAGACCAAAACCCAGGGTGACATGATAAATCTGTTTCATTTTATTAAGAAACTGCCAAACCGTTTTCCACAGTGAATGCACCATGTTTTCCCTCCCCCGAGTGATTTAATTTCTTTCTAAAAACTTTTTTTTTTTTTTTTTTTACTTTATATGAACCAGCAGCCATATGGGATGCCATTGTTGCAGGAGGAGCCGAACCCTCTGGGCCACAATGCCAGCTTCCGCCTCTAATTTTTAAAAGATTGATTTACTTATGTGAAAGGCAGAGCCTCAGAGAAACAAGGAGAAATAACGAGAGAGAGAGAGAGAGAGAGAGACTTCAATCTGTTGGTTCACTTCCCAAGGAGCCAAGACTCCATCCTGGTTCCCTACTTGTGCCATCTTCAGTTGTCTTTCCAGGCACATTAGCAGGAAGCTGGATGGGAAGCTGAGGAGCTAGGACTCAAATGGGTGCTCCAATATGGGATGCCAGCACAGCGAGCAGCAGCTTAACCCACTGCACCACAAAGCCAGCCCCTTTGTTTCCTCTATTTTTGGAAAATGGTGATAAGTTGTGGTCAATCATCCTTTTGAAAATTAGTGGGCAATGGCCCAAGTACTCGAGCCCCTGCTACCCATGTAGGAGACCATCATAGGGTTCCTGGTTCCTGGCTTTGGCCTGGCCGTTTGGGATAGTGAACCAGCAGATGGAAGCGCTCATGCTCGCACTTGCTCTCTCTCTCCCCTTCTCCCTGATGCTCTAACTTTCAAATAAATTTTTTTTAAAAAGAAAAGATCTAGGGGCCGGCATTATGTGGTACAGAGGGTTAAGCCACTGCCTGCATGCTGGCATCCCATTTGGACACCAGTTTGTGTCCTGGCGGCTCCCTTTCCAATCCAGCTCCCTGCTAATGGCCTGGGAAGAGCAGCAATGGCCCAAGAGCTTGGGCCCCTGCCACTCAAGTGGGAGACCTGGATGAAGCTCCTGGCTCCTGTCTTTGGTCTGGGCCAGCACTGGCCATTATGAGCATCTGGGGGGTGACCAGAGGATGGAAGATCTCTCTCTCTCTCTGTCTCTCCCTCTCTGTGACTCTTTTAAATAAATAAATAAATAAATCTTAAAAAAAAAGAAAGAAAGAAATTGATTTCTAAACCCAATTCATCCATTCCAGATCTCATGCTTTCTTCTGGGCATTTTGTTTTCTCATAAACTTGAAATCTTCCCATCTTGGCCGGCACCATGGCGCAGTAGCTTAATCCTCCGCCTGTGGCACCAGCATCCCATATGGGCACTGGTTCTAGTCCCGGCTGCTCCTCTTCCAGTCCAGCTCTCTGCTATGGTCTGGGAAAGCAGTAAAAGATGGTCCAAGTCCTTGGGCCCCTGTACCCACGTGGGAGACTGGGAAGAAGCACCTGGCTCCTGGTTTTGGATTGGCACACCTCTGCTGTTGCAGTCATTTGGTGAGTGAACCAACGGAAGGAAGACCTTTCTCTCTTTGTCTTCCTCTCACTGTAACTCTACCTCTCAAATAAATAAATAAAATCTTTAAAAAGAGAGAGAGAGAAATATTCCCATCCTATCCGGGATGAATCAGGGGAAAAGAAATATTTCTTCTGTTCACCCAAGACAGCCTGGGAGGCTGTTTTCTAGAAAGATCATAGAAGGGTTGTGCATGGGGGTGGGTGGAGGAGAAGAGGCTATAGGCTTCCAGGGTGGCAAAGACAATGAGACTGAGCTCCAGGAGCAGCTAGGGCTGGGGCTGTGTGGCCTGCTCTGTAGGGGGGCCAGCAGGTGGTGGAGGACACGGGTGTCTGCCGAGGACGGGCAGCGCCTCCTCCAACGTGTTCCTCTACCTAAGAGCTCAGATCCTTTGCACAGCTCTGAGGTAGGAGGAGCCCAAATAACATCCAAGATATGTATCCTGAGTTGGACTTCACTGGACTTCAAGTAAAAAAAATGATACATCTTTTCTCACTTTCCTACCTTTGTGTCGTAAGATATGTGGCCACAGCACAGTCAACAGGAAAACGGACAACAACTGTATCACACATAGTAAAATTACTTATTGACTAAAAATTGTGGAAAAATCCAGTCTCCTTCACAAAGCAGAGATCTGCAGAATTTACCAAGGAAAAGTGGACTTGACAGAAGACAGAAGTAGTGACCACAAAAGATAACTTACAACGGCAGGAGCTGTAATGATTAAACTGTGATATGGATTTTTAAGATTGACGGATGACTCAAATCATCATTATAAAAATGTACGTGGAAAATTATTTTTCAGCTGAAGATAATTGCAGTTTAATCTGAGCGAAAATGGATAGGTTGGAAATAGCTTTAATAGGCTGTATAGAAAAATCAAAGGTATTGAGCTGACCTGGAGGCATCCAGGCTGGTAGATACCCGCAATGAAATGGTCAATATGACAGAATCCCATCTGTACTTAGAAACGCTAGACAAAGACATCCTCAGAGGGCCAAAAGGGAGGCTGCATGTCCCGCCCCGCTATGCTCAAGTTTCAAAAGACAAATGGAAACAGAGGCAGCTGGCCTGCGCCGCGGCTCACTAGGCTAATCTTCCGCCTGCAGCACCGGCACACCAGGTTCTAGTCCCGGTCGGGGCGCCGGATTCTGTCCCGGTTGTTCCTCTTCCAGGCCAGCTCTCTGCTGTGGCCTGGGAGTGCAGTGGAGGATGGCCCAGGTGCTTGGGCCCTGCACCCGCAGGAGAGGCACCGCAGTGGCCATTGGGGGGGTGAACCAACGGCAAAGGAAGACCTTTCTCTCTATCTCTCTCTCTCACTGTCCACTCTGCCTGTCAAAAAAAAAAAAAAAAAAGAAAGAAAGAAAAAGAAACGGAGGCAGTGGGTAAGCGCTGGCTCATCTGCATTGTGTCAAGATTCATTTGATTCTTCCATCAACTTTTCATCAATAGAAAATGTCCCCGCACATAATTTCACTGCTATGAGTCTTATCTCTGTGGATTATCAGCAGGCGCCTACCTGGTGAAGGCCGCTGCCTAGGGACCCACACCTCAGCACTGCCCATGACCATTCTCCCTCCACCCACCCAGCAGGTACTCAAGAAGGGCTAGCTCTGGGCCAGGCCCTGGCAGAGGACTCACTCCAGGCCTCGCCCTCAAATGAATGTAACTCAGTTGTGCAGCGTTTTCTTATGTATAGAACTTTGTTCTGCTGATATTTTGCATCTTTGTTTGGCTTAATATTCTTTGCTGTATCTCTGTCAGGTTTTTGCATCAAGGAAATGCTGATCACATAAAAGTGATTAGTACTCCTAATTTTTTAATAAAGTTAATTCGGGGAGAGATCCAAGGTGGCGGAATAGGGAGACGCTTACTGCTCTAGCCTAAAGGAAGACAGTTTTAAGGAAAATGGGGAGAGTGCAGTCTCAGAGAAGAGTTAGAGAGAAAACGGCAGAGGAAACTTTATGCAAATTAGAGGGACACTGTGGACCCACATGGAGGTCGCGGACACGCACAAGTCGGGACCCCAGCAGCCCAGAGCCTCAGCACCAGCCTTGGAGAGTGAGGTGAGACCAGACTGCAGGAACCCAGGCTGCTGGTGATAAAGCTAGGGAAGATCCTGGCATGGGCCTGGCATGGGCCCTGTGGGGGACAGTGTACCTGCCAACCTAGAGGGGAAAAAAGGGGCCATTTCTCTCTCCCCCACCACCCTGTACTGGCATTCTGTAACAAGCCAAGAGAGGGTGGGTGCCATTTTAGACATATGTAACAGCTGTGCTGGCTCATGTCCACACTCCAGGCAACCAGCCCAGCGGAGACGCCTGCGCCTGGCTGGGAGAACTGACAGGGGGCTGGGTGCTTGTGACCGTGGGAGCCTTGTGTGCTGGGACTGTGAAAACACTGTGGCTGCGTGGGAGGGTGCAGGGTGTGGCTGGGACTTTGGGTAGTCTGTGGGCATCTCTACACGCTCAGGGCTCCCCAATTTCCCTGTGAAGGTCACTGCTGTGGGATCCATGCTCACACCAAGGACTGCACAGATCTCTTGTAGTTCTTGGGGCAGTGTGGACAAACACTGTACCCACTGGGGCAACCACCCTGGTACTGGTCTCATTTGAGGAGAGGAGGTGAGCATGAGACAATGCCAACAGAGAAAAAAAAAAAAAAAAAAACCTATCCTTCGATTAAAAAAAAAAAAAAAAAAAGGAAATTTACCACACCCAACCTGGGTGTCACCTTGGACATTCCCCCTCACCCTGGAGCACTGAACAGAGCTCCTTGCCCACATCCACCACACACCTCTGGGTATTCACTGAGAAAGCAGAGACTCCAATAAGCCACAGAGGCATATCCAAATATAAAAGCTGTCGCAGGGAAAAAACAAAACAAAACAGGAACCAACAAGTATCTCTATAAATGCTGAATAATAAGGGCAACAATACAAGAAACAAGAATAAGGAAGACAACATGATGCCTCCAAGAGAACACAACACCTCAAAACATTAGAATGTGAAGATGAAGAGATTGAAGAAATGCCAGAAAGCAATTCAAAAAATTGATCATAGAATTACTTAGAAGTAATCAGAAGCAAATCCACGAACTAATGAAATCTACACAGGACATGAAAGAAAATTTCCCATGAAATTGAGATATTAAAGATAAATCAAAATGAAATCTTGGAAATGAATTCAATAGAACAAAATAAAGAATGCAATGGAGGGGCCAGTGCTGTAGCATAGCAGGTAAAGCTGTGCCTCGTGCCACGTGCCACATGCAATGCCAACATCCCCATATGGGCACCAATTCAAGTCCTGGCTGCTCCACTTCCAATCCAGCTCTCTGCTAAGGCCTAGGAAAGCAGTAGAAGATGGCCCAAGTGCTTGGGCCCCTGGACCTGTGTGAGAAACCCAGAAGAAGCTCCTGGCTTTGAATCAGCTCAGTGCCAGCCATGGGGGCCATCTGAGGAGTGAATCAGCAGATGGAAGACCTCTCTCTCTGTCTCTGACTCTCTGTAACTCTGCCTTTCAAATAAATAAATCTTTAAAAGAAGATGGCAAAGAAGACGAGGAGGAGGAGGAGGTGGTGGCAGCAGTGATGATGAAAAGTCTTAACAACAGACTTGCTGAAGCAGAGGAAAGAATAGACAAGTTGGAAGACAAATCTCTGGAAATTTTAGACCAAAAACAAGAAGAAGAAATCAGAAAACTAAAAACCGAGGCCAGCGCCATGGCTCACTTGGCTAATCCTCCGCCTGCGGTGCCAGCATCCCATATGGGCACCAGGTTCTAGTCCCGGCTGCTCCTCTTCCAGTCCAGCTCTCTGCTGTGGCCCGGGAAGGCAGTGGAGGATGGCCCAGGTCCTTGGGCCCCTGCACCCGCATGGGAGACCAGGAAGAAGCACCTGGCTCCTGGCTTCGGATTGGCGCAGCATCGGCCGTAGCGACCATTTGGGGGTGAACCAACAGAAAAAGGAAGACCTTTCTCCCTGTCTCTCTCTCTCACTGGCTAACTCTGTCAAATAAAAAAAAAATTAAAAAAAAAAAGAAAACTAAAAATCACTACGGAGAATATGCAGGATGCTATCAAACAATCCAACATATGAGACTTAGGAGTTCCTGAAGGCATGGAAAGAGAATGGATTATAAGGCCTTTTCAGGAGTATGGCCCGAGTGCTTGGGCCCCTGCAGCCACGTGGGAGACCTGGAGGAAGCTCCTGGCTCTCTTCCTCTGGCTCTTCTCTCTGTAGCTCTATTTTTCAAATAAGTCAATCAAATAAATAAATCAGTCTTTTCAAAAAAAAAAAATAAATAAGGCCTTTTCAGTGAAGTAATTATAGGAAACTTACCTAATTTGTAGAAAGAGACATCCAGGTACAGGAAGCACATAGAATTCCTAATAGATATCATCAGAAAAGATCTTCACCATGACACATTGTGTTTTACTGTGGAGAGTTTTACTACAAAGAAAAGACTCTAAAATGTACACAAGAGAAACTTAAGATTACTTTCAGAGGATCTCCAATTAGACTCATAGTGGACTTCTCATCAGAAACCCTGCAGGCTAGGAGAGAACAGTGAGATATATTCCAAGTCTTAGGAGAAAAAAACTGTGAACCCAGAATACTGTACCCTGCAAAGCTCTCATTTATGAATGAAGGTGAAATAAAGATCTTCTATAACAAACAGAAATTGAATTTGTCACCACCCATCTAGCCTTATAAGAGATGTTTAAGGATGTGCTGCACACAGAAACACAGAAACGTGGTCATCACTACCAAAGAGGTAAAGGAAAGAAATCTCCCAGTAAAAGTACAAAGGAAACCCAAAGTAAACAACAGAAATATTTATGGAGAAATGACAGGGCCAAGTCATTACTTATCAATAGTCATCTTGAATGTAAATGGCCTCAACTCTCCAATTAAAAGATATACACTGGCTGAAGGATTAAAAAACAAAACCCACCTATTTGCTGCTTACAAGTAACACATTTCACCAACAAAGACACACACAGACTGAAAATGACAGGATGGAAAAAAGATATTCCATGCTAGCATAAACCAAAAAAAGAGCTGGTGTAGCCATCCTAATATCAGACAAAATAGACTTTAACACAAAAACTGTTAAAAGAGACAAAAAGGGGCACTATGGAATTATTAAGGGATCAATTCAACAGGAAGATGTGACTATCACAAATATATATGCACCTAATTACATGTCACCAGGATATTTAAAAGAAATGTTAATGGATCTAGAGGGAGACATAGACTCCAATACAATAGTAATGGGGAATTTCAATACCCCATTTTTAGCAATGGACAGATCAACCAGACAGAAAATCTGCAAGGAAACAACAGAGTTAATTGACACTATAGATCAAATGGACCTAACTGATATCTACAGAACTTTTCATCCTACAGTTGCAGAATACATATTCTTCTCACCTATGCAAGGAACTTTCTCTAGGATAGATCACATGCTAGGCCATAAAGCAAGTCTCAGCAAATTCAAAAAAAATGAAATAGTACCATGCATCTTCTTGGACCACAATGAAATGAAGCTGGAAATCAACAACTCAAGAATCTCTAGGGGCTGGCATTGTGGAGTAATGGGTAAAGCCACCGCCTCTCCCTCTCCCTCTCCCTGAGATGCATTGATAGCTCATTTATTTGGTGCCTTTCTAATTTCTTGATGTAAGCACCAATTGCTATTAACTTTCCTCTTAACACTGCTTTTGCTGTATCCCGTAAGTTTTGATATGTTATACTGTTGTCTTCATTCATTTCCAGAAAGTTTTTATTTCTTCAATGACCCACTATTCATTCAGGAGCATGTTGTTCAGTCTCCACGTGTTTGCATATGTTCTAGAGATTCTTTTTTTTTTTTTTTTAAGATTTATTTATTGGGGCTGGCACTGTGGCACAGTGGGTTAGAGCCATGGCCTGAAGTGCTAACCTCCCATGTGGGTGCCGGTCTGAGACCTGGCTGCTCCTCTTCCAGCCCAGCTCTCTGCTATGGCCTGGGAAAGATGGCCCAAGAGATTGACCCCTGCACCCATGTGGAAGTCCCAGAAGAAGCTCTGACTTCTGGTTTCGGATCAGTGCAGCTCTGGCTGTTTCGGCCAATTGGGGGAGTAATTGAAGAAATAAAAACTTTCTGGAAATGAACGAAGACAACAATACAACATATCAAAACTTATGGAGTGGCCTTGTCGTCCGCCTTTCTCTTCTCCTTGCATTGACGCCGCCCCTCTCTCGTCAGCCTCCGGCCCGCCGGCTCCTCAAACCCGAACACCATGCCTTCAATAAAGTTGCAGAGTTCTGATGGAGAGATTTTTGAAGTTGATGTAGAAATTGCCAAACAGTCTGTGACTATCAAGACCATGTTGGAAGATTTGGGGATGGATGATGAAGGAGACGATGACCCGGTTCCTCTACCAAATGTTAATGTAGCAATATTAAAAAAGGTCATTCAGTGGTGCACCCACCACAAGGATGACCCTCCTCCTCCTGAAGACGATGAGAACAAAGAAAAGCGAATAGATGATATCCCTGTTTGGGACCAGGGATTCCTGAAAGTTGACCAAGGAACACTTTTTGAGCTTATTCTGGCTGCAAACTACTCAGACATCAAAGGTTTGCTGGACGTTATGTGCAAGACTGTTGCCAATATGATCAAGGGGAAGACTCCTGAGGAGATTCGCAAGACCTTCAACATTAAGAATGACTTTACTGAAGAAGAAGAAGCCCAGGTAAGCAAAGAGAACCAGTGGTGTGAAGAGAAGTGAAACGTTGTGCCTGACACTGTAACACTGTAAGGATTGTTCCAAATACTAGTTGCACTGCTCTGTTTATAATTGTTAATATTAGGCAAACGTAGACAAATGCAGCAGCAAATCATTTGTTTTAGCAGAATATTGTCCTCACTGCATGTGTAGTTTGAGTACAGATTCCAAACCCGAGTTTCTTCTAGTATGATTGAAAGTTCCTGTTTACTTTGCTCTGAATAAAACTGAACTGTGGGTCCTCGATAGAAAGTGGCATTTGGGGCTTCCTCTCTTCTCGCAGAGTGATTGCTGCCTAGTTTATTGTCCAGTTAAATTGAGTGATCTTTTAAAAGTTGGCATTGTAAATAAAACAACTTCCAAAAAGAAAAAAAAAAAACTTATGGGATACAGCAAAAGCAGTGTTAAGAGGAAAGTTAATAGCAATTGGTGCTTACATCAAGAAATTAGAAAGGCACCAAATCAATGAGCTATCAATGCATCTCAGGGAGGGGGAGAGGGAGAGGGAAACACTCCCCAAGTGGCCACAATGGCAGAAGCTGGGCCTGTCTGAAGCCAGGAGCAGGAGCTGCTTTCAGATCTCCCACATGGGTGCAGGGGCCCAAGCATTTAGGCCATCTTCTGCTGCTTTCCCAGGCAATAGCAGAGAGCTGGATCAGAAGTGGAGCAACTGAAACATGAACCAGTACCCACACAGGATGCAGGCACTGCAGACAGAAGCTTAGCCTACTATGCACTGACCCTGGCTGCTCCACTTCTGATCCAGCTCCCTGCTAATGCACTTGGGAAAGCAGTGGAGGAAGGCCCAAGTCCCTGTGCCCCTGCACCCATGTGGGAGACCCAGATGAAGCTCCTGACTCCTAGTTTCGGCTTGGCCCAGCCATGGCCATTGCAGCCATTTGGGGGAGTGAACCAGTAGATGTAAGACTTATTTTCCTTCTCTAACTTGCCTTTCAAATAAACAAAATAAATCCTAAAAACAAAAAGGGGGAGGGGAGGGGCGGCAGTGCTGTGGCACAGCGGATTAAGCAGCTATCTGTATGGGCTATCATCCCTGTATACAGATGCCAATTTGAATCCTGGCTGCTGCACTTCTGATCCAGCACCCTGCTAATGTGCCTGGGGAGGCAGTTGAGGATGGTCCAGGTGCTTGAGCCACTACACCCACGAGGGAGACCCAGATGAAGTTCCTGGCTCTTGACTTGGGCTTGGCTCAGCCCTGTCCATGGGAGCATTTGGGGAGTGAACCAGTGGATGGAAGATTCTCTCTCTCCCCTGTCTATATCTGCCTCTCCATCTCTCTGTAACTCTACTTTTCAAATAAATAAATATAAAAACAGGACTCCACACTTTTCCTGTTTGTGCTTGTGTCGGTTCTGGTAGGCTGTGCTTTTCTAGGATGTAACTGTTGAGACTAGCCTCTCACTGTCTTTTTAGGACCTGTAGTGAGGGTCTTTTCATTCACTCCTCTTTCCTTTCTTTCGACAGTCTTGTCAGTTTATCAGCTTTAGTAGTCTTATCAGATAAACAACTTTTAATAACTCTTTCATATCTTTGCTTTATATTTTATGAGGTTCTTCTGGCATTTTCATCCTTCTACTTTATTTACACTGAATTCCTATTTTTCCTAACTATTTGAGACAGATTTTTTAGGTCATTGATTCCAGCTGTATTTCCCTTCCAACATAGCATTTAAAGCCTCTTCTCGCAAGTTTTGGCATATCATGTTTTCATTATCAATCACTTCAAATATTTTAACATTTCCATGTGCTTTACTTTTTGATTTATGGGTTATTTAATAGTATACGGCTTTATTTCCAAACATTGAGATTGTCTGGTTTTCTTTTCACTTTTGATGACTAGCATGATCCCACTATGGGCACTGATCACATTGTGTAGGATTTCCTTGTCATTTTGGGAGATTTGCATCATGGCCTCGCCTATCAGCAAATATTCCATATGCACCTGACAAGAAATTGTGTTCTACTTGTGTTAGTGAGGACCCCTATGCTCAACAAGCTTCGCATCTTCTTTGTCCTTCCCGTTTTTTTTTTTTTTTACAGGCAGAGTGGACAGTGAGAGAGAGAGACAGAGAGAAAGGTCTTCCTTTGCCGTTGGTTCACCCTCCAATGGCCGCCGCGGCCAGCGCGCTGCGGCCGGCGCACTGCGCTGATCCGATGGCAGGAGCCAGGAGCCAGGTGCTTTTCCTGGTCTCCCATGGGGTGCAGGGCCCAAGCACCTGGGCCATCCTCCACTGCACTCCCTGGCCACAGCAGAGAGCTGGCCTGGAAGAGGGGCAACCGGGACAGAATCCGGCGCCCCCACCGTGACTAGAACCCGGTGTGCTGGCGCTGCAAGGCGGAGGATTAGCCTAGTGAGCCACGGCGCCGGCCTCGGTTTTTTTTGTGGGTTTTTTTTTTTTTTTTTTTTGCATAGTCTGTCAGTCAGAAAGAGAGAGGTGTGGCAAAGTCTGCCGCTGCAGCTACAGATGTGTCCATTCCCCTCTGAGAGAGGCCGGGCCCCAAGTCTAAGGAACAACAATGTCGCAATTCCCTGCTGCCTTCTGCAGTGGTCCACCTCATGTGCCCACACCACGTGGCTCTAGAGGGTCCGGACATTTGGCTCCACACTGCTCTGGCTGTGCCTGTGAGGGTATCACTGGGTGAGACGAACATTTGAACCCGCAGGACTGAGGAAAGCAGACGGCCCCCCCTCACGTGGATGGGCTTTGTCCAAGCCCACACAGCTGGGGGTAGCACAAAATGGCTGAGCGAGAAGGAACTCCCGCCTGACAGCCACAGCTGGGGGTGGGTTTTCCCCACCTGTGGACTCAGACTGCAGCCCCGGCTCTCTGGGTCTCTCTAGAGGTTCAGACTGGAGCTTCCACCGTCTGCACTCCCGCTTGTCTGGCCTCCAGGTGCACTCGGGCTGCACACCCACCGTTCTCGGCTGTCCAGCTTGCGAGGGCAGGTCTTAGGCTTCCCAGCCTCCAGAATCACAAGAGCCAAGTTCTCATAATAAATGAATGCAGTTCTCCCCCGTACCTGCAGAGGCTGCTCCAGGACCCCCAGCGGACTCCTGAAACCTAGTACCCTGGTATGTACCTAACCCTACATACCACAAAACTAAGTTAGTTTATTAATTAGGACCACTAAGAGTTTAGCAACATTAATAATGAAAATGAATATTGTAACAATATACTGCAATACAAATTATATGAACATGGGCTCTCTCCACATGCTGGGATTTTCTATGTGATATGTTGGATCCTTGTTGACCACTGGTAAGTGGAGTGACAGAAGTGAGACCACAGATAAGACACACACACACACACACACACACACACACACCATCTTGGTGCTGGAGTTCTCTGGAGAACCCTGGTTAATTCAAAGACTCTCATAGAAACCAATGTGTCATACACTCAAATGCCTATATTTGAAAGGGACAGAAACAACATAAAATTAAAAGAATGCTTTAGACTCCTAAACTTGTCCAAGCAAGAAACAAGCTGAGAAAACTACTTAGCTGCAAACATGAAAAAGGGAAGGATGACTCAGAGGAAAGAATTATCCCCAATTGGGTCTGAACCATGGAACTGCTAGATTGCTGAATCAGTGTGTGCTCGGCTTGGTTTCCTGATCACGATGGACTGGTGCCTCCTCTGAGCCTCTACTCGCTCTTGTTGAATGGGAGTGCCTTCAGGGTTTGTCCTTTGCCTGTCCCACCACCTTGAGTTTGGTGAGCAGATGTACTGTGGAGAGGACCATCTCTCTCTGCAGGTGCAGATAAAGCAGAACTGTACTTGATATTCCATAGGAGCCTCATTCGCAACTGAACTTGACTAAGAAGAAATCCCAAATCTCAAGCTGATTCTGCAACCAGATGAGACTTTCAAGGGCTTTGGAAAGGCATGAGAGCCTTTTACATTGGAAAGATGGAAACCACTTGGGGTCCAGAGATCAGATCATGCTAGCCTAGCCGGGCTCTAAGACCAACTCCTCTCACCTCCTGGTGTTCACACCTCTCACAGAGTGTGACTTCCAGGCAGTAGGAAGTACTGTGGCTTCTGTCTCATTGACTTTTTTTTTTTTTAAGATTTTTATTTATTTGTCAGGTAGAGTTACAGACAATGAGAGCGAGAGACAGAGAGAAAGGTCTTCCTTCCATTGGTTCACTCCCCAAATGGCCGCCATGGCCAGAGCTGTGCCAATCCAAAGCCAGGAGCTAGGAGCTTCTGGTCTCCCATGCAGGTGCAGGGGCCCAAGCACTTGGGCCATCCTCCACTGCTTTCCCAGGTCATTGGCTCTTATATCACCGGCCCTGGGGGAGGCCAACCACTTCATTGTGTGACCGCCTGCCAATAAGCAAGTTCTGTGTCAATATTACAGGTGACTGCAGCCCTGGCCACACGATCTTGGCTACAGCCAACTGCCACTTCCAAATTCATGACAGAAAAACCATGTGACTGTGGCCAGCCCTTGGTGCAGTGGATTAAGCCACTGGTTGTAACACCAGCATTCTGTACCATAGTGCTGGCTCTAGTCCCAGCTCCTCTGCTAATGTGCACCCTAAGAGGTAGCAAATGATAGTTCAAGTACGGGTTCCTGCCACTCAAGTGGGAGACCAGGATTGAGTTCCTGGCTCCTGGCTTTGGCCTGGCCCAGCTCTGGCTATTGTGACCATTTAGGGAGTGAACTAATGAATGGAATTTCCCTCTCTCTCTCCACCCTTCTGCCTTACAAATAAATAAATTTTTAAAAGCTTATTTTGAGGGCCAGTGTTGTGGCATAGTAGGTAAAGCTGCTGCCTGTGGTGTCAGCATCCTATATGGGCACTGGTTCGAGTCCTGGCTGTTCCACTTCCAATCCAGCTCCCTACTAATGCGCCTAGGACAGCAGCAGCAGATGGCCCAAGTGCTTGGACCCCTGCACCCATGTGGGAGACCCAGAGGAAGCTCCTTGATCCTAGCTTCAGACCAGCCCAGCTCCTATTGAGGCTATCTGGGAACTGAACCAACAGATGGAAGATTTCTCTCTGTATAATTCTACCTTTCAAATAAATCTTTTTTTTTTTTTTTGACAGGCAGAGTGGACAGTGAGAGAGAGAGACAGAGAGAAAGGTCTTCCTTTTGCAGTTGGTTCACCCTCCAATGGCCGCCGCGGCTGGCGCGCTGCGGCCGGCGCACCGCGCTGATCCGATGGCAGGAGCCAGGAGCCAGGTGCTTTTCCTGGTCTCCCATGGGGTGCAGGGCCCAAGCACTTGGGCCATCCTCCACTGCACTCCCTGGCCACAGCAGAGAGCTGGCCTGGAAGAGGGGCAACCAGGACAGAATCCGGCGCCCCGACCGGGACTAGAACCCGGTGTGCCGGCGCCGCTAGGCGGAGGATTAGCCTAGTGAGCCGCGGCGCCGGCCTCAAATAAATCTTTTTTAAAAAAGGGAGTGGGATTTTGGCACAGCAGTTAAGTCACTGCTTGGGGTGTCCACACCCCATACTGAAGCACGTGGTACGAGTCCTGGTTCCTCTTCCAATACAGCCTCCTGCTAATGTGCACCCTAGGAGTTAGCAAATGATGGCTCCAGCACCTAAGGCTCTGCCTCAGAAGTGGGAGGCCCAGCCGTGGCTGCTGAGGGCTTCTGGGGAATGAACCAGAGGATGGAAGGTCTCTCTCAATCTGTCTCTCCACCTTTTGAATAAAGTGGAAAAAAAGAAAAGTTTATTTGGGTGAAAAAATTTTTCAAAATCCATGCATTGAGGGATCTTCAAAAATTTTGTTGGAAAAATATATTATGAAAAAACTATGTGGGCCGGCATTATGGCATAGTGGGTTAAGCCACTACCTGCAATGCCAGGATCTGATACTGACAACAGTTCGTCTTGGTTGCTCCACTTTTTTTTTGACAGGCAGAGTCGACAGTGAGAGAGAGAGAGAGAGAGAGAGAGAGAGAGAGAGAGAGGTCTTCTTTTGCCATTGGTTCACCCTCTAATGGCCGCTGCGGCCGGCACGCTGCAGCCGGCGCACCGCGCTGATCCGATGGCAGGAGCCAGGTGCTTATCCTGGTCTCCCATGGGGTGCAGGGCCCAAGCACTTGGGCCATCCTCCACTGCACTCCCGGGCCACAGCAGAGAGCTGGCCTGGAAGAGGGGCAACTGGGACAGAATCCGGCGCCCCGACCGGGACTAGAACCCGGTGTGCCGGCGCCGCAAGGCGGAGGATTAGCCTAGTGAGCTGCGACGCCAGCTTGGTTGCTCCACTTTTCATCCAGCTCCCTGCTAATGCACCTGGGAAAGAAGTAGAAGATGGCCCAAGTACTTGGGCCTATGCACCCACATGGGAGATCCAGAAGAAGCTCCTGGCTTCAGCCTGGTCCAACCCTGGCTATTGTGGCCATTTGGAGAAAGAACCAGCAGATGGAAGATCTATCTTTCCCTCTCTGTCTCTCCTTCTCTAATAACTCTGCCTTTCAAATAAATAAATGAATCTTAAAAAAAAAAAAAAAAACTATGTGGGACAGGTGTGGTATAGCAGGGTAAACCACTGCTTGGGACACTAGTATCCTATGTCAAAGTGCCAGTTTGAATCCAGCTTCCTGCTAAAGCATCCAGGAAGGCAGCAGATGATGGCTCAAGTACATGGACCCCTACCCTCCACGGGGGAGACCTGGATGGAGCCCCAGGCTCCTGGCTTTTGTCTGGCCCAGTCCTGGCTGTTGTAGGCATTTGAGGAGTGAACCAGCAGATGGGAGGTCCATCTCTTGGTCTGTTTATACCTGTCTATCTTTTTAAAAATTCATTTATTTTCTTCCTTAAAATGAAGAGTGACCCACAGAGAGAGTGAAAGATCTTCATCAGCTGGTTAACTCCCCAAATGGCTGCGACAGCTGGGCTGGGCCAAGCTGAAGCCAGAAATCAGGCACTCCACAATGGGGCATGGGGGCCTCAAGCACTTGGGTTATCCTCTGCTGCCTTCTCAGGCACATTAGCAGGAAGCTGCATTGCAAGTGGAACAGCCAAGATGCCAACCAGCACTCCGATATGAGCTTTGGGCATACCAAGCAGGGCTTAACCTGCTTTACCACACCACCAGTCCTGACTTAAAAAAAAAAAAAAAAAAAAAAAAAAAAAGGATCCCCAATACATGGCTGATGGAAATGTAAAATGGTCCAACCACTCTGGAAAAGAGCCTAATAGTTCCTCAAAAAGTTAAACCTAAAGTTCTCATATAACCCAACAATTCTACTCCTAGATATACATATATACACTACAGAAATGAAAACATATGTCTACACAAAACCTTACACGTGAATGTTCACAGCACTACTTTTTACAATAGCCAAAAAGTGGAAACAGCACAACTATGCATGGGCTGATGCATAAATAAACAAAATGTAGGTGCGCATACAATGGAATGCGACCTCATGTCACAACCTGGGAAGCCTTGAAAATGAGCCAATCACAAAAGAGGAAATACCCAGAGTAGGAGGAGCCATGAATATAGAAGCTAGCTTAGTGGTTGCCTGTGGTTTGGGGTTGGGGGTTATAGGTTGAATCGTGTCCCCTACAAGATATGTTAAAGTCCTAACCCCTGGTACCTGTGGAGGTGAGCTTCCTTGGAAATGGGATCTTTGGAGGTAGGCATTGATCGAGTTGTAGATTAAGATAAGAGCCTCTGATGGCAGGGGGAGTCTTTAACCTGACTGATGTTCTTATAAGTAGGGACACAGACATGCACACAGAGAACGCCACAGAGACACGCAGAGCTTGGAGTGATGTGTCTGCCAGCAGAAGCACCAAGGATTGTCAGCAACTCAAGAGGCCAAGAGGAAGTCCCGGCACAGATTCTCCCATGGAGCCTGCAGAGAGCCGGCCGCTGTGAGCACCCCAACAGTGGACTCGCAGCCGCCAGAACTCCAAGGGGATCAATCTCTCCTGTGTTAAGCCACGCAGCCTGTGTTGGCTCTGAGCTGTCCTGGGAATCCTAGGAAAGTGGTCCAGGGGATGCGGCAGATGGGAAGTGGCTGTGAAGAGGGCGGGGCTTCTTTCAGAGGTGCTGCTAAGTTCTCAATTCACAATGGTGATGGTTGCTCACCTCTGAATGTATCACAAACATTGAACTGTGCACTGCAAGTGGGTGAATTGTGTAATATAAGACTTAGATATCAACAAACCTGATATATTTTAAAAAAATGGAGCTGGCTCTGTGGTGTAGATTAAGCCTCTGCTTGCGGCACCCATTTCCATATGGGCGCCGACTCATGTTCTGGCTGCTCCTCTTCCAATCCAGCTCTCTGCTATGGCCTGCGAAAGCAGTGGAAAATGGCATAAATGCCTGCGCCCCTGCACCCGTGTGGGAGGCCTGCAAGAAGCTCCTGGCTCCTGGCTTCAGATTGGCCCAGCTGCAGCTGTTGTGGCCGTTTGGGGAGTGAACCAGCAAATGGAAGACCTCTCTCTCTGTAACTCCACCTCTCAAATAAATAAATCTTAAAAAAAAAAAAAAAAAAGGCTATTGGGGAGCTTGTAGAATCAACAAGAGGCCTGGAGAACCAGGATTGCTGCCAGGAACATCAGCTCAAATCATGCAAAACTGGTTTGGGGAGAACTCCACAGTTGCTACATCAACCACTAACCCTGGAAGTCTTTTTTTTTTTAACTTAATGAAGCAGGTCCTTTTTTTTTTTCTTTTTTTTTTTTTTTTAACATCCACTTGGTAGATAATCTACATGCAATAAACAGCACTGATTTAAGATGCTTAGTTTATTGAATTTTGACAAATGTATTTATCCTAAGTAACCACCATTACAATCAAAATGCTCCCATTGGGGCTGGAGCTCTGGCATAGCAGGTGAAGCCGCTGCCTGCGGTGCCAGCATCCCATATGGGTGCCGGTTCAAGTCCCAGCTGCTCCAGCTCTTTGCTATGGCCTGGGAAAGCAGTAGAATATAGTCCAAGTCCCTGGGTCCCTGCACTAGTGTGGGAGACCTGGAAGAAGCTCCTCCCAGCTCCTGGCTTTGGATCGGCCCAGCTCCAGCCATTACAGTCATTTGGGGAGTGAACCAATGGATGGAAGTCCTCTCTCTCTGCCTCTCTAACTCTGCCTTTCAAGTAAATAAATAAATCTTAAAAAAAAAAAATGTAGGGGCCAGCACTGTGCCACAGTGGGTAAAGCCGCCTGCAGTGCCAGCAATCCCATATGGGTGCCGGTTCAAGTCCTGGCTCTCCACTTCCAATCCAGCTCTCTGCTATGGCCTGGGAAAGCAGTGGAAGATGGCCCAAGTCCTTGGGCCCCTGCACCAGCATGGGAGACCAGGAAGAAGCTCCTGGCTCCAGATTGTCACAGCTCCGGCCGCCGTGGCCAAATGGAGAATGAACCATCGGATGGAAGACCTCTCTCTCTCTCCCTCCCTCTCCCTCCCTCTCCCTTCCACTCTTTCCCTCTCCCTCCCTCTCCCTCCTTCTCTCTCTCTCTCTCTCCCCTCCCCCTCTGTGTGTCTAACTCTGACTTTCAAATAAATAAATCTTAAAAAAAAAAAAAAAAAAGTCGCCCTACTACCTTGCAGGGTAAAGAGCACATTTAACTCAAGAGGCTTCCATAGCCTTGGCAGCCATGACAAGAGCCTCGGGTGATTACTGACATCTTAAATAAGAGTGTCAATTGTTAAATCAACAACAGGAGTCACTGTGCACTTATTCCCCATGTAGGACCTTAATGTGTTGTACTATGCAAATTAACGGTAAAACCAGTATTCAAACAGTACTTTATACTTTGTGTGTCTGTGTGGGTGCAATTTGTTGAAATCTTTGCTTAGTATATACTAAGTTGATCTTCTGTATATAAAGATAATTGAAAATGAACCTTGTGGGGCCAGCACTGTGGCGCAGCAGGTTAACACCCTGGCCTGAAGCCACGTATGGGCGCCAATTCTAGTCCCAGCTGCTCCTCTTCCCATCCAGCTCTCTGCTATGGCCTGGGAAAGCAGTGGAAGATGGCCCAAGTCGTTGGACCCCTGCACTCATGTGGGAGACCTGGACAAAGATCCTGGCTCCTGGCTTTGGATCAGCGCAGCTCCGGCCGTTGCGGCCATCTGGGGAGTGAACCATCAGATGGAAGACCTCTCTCTCTCTCTGCCTCTCCTCTCTCTGTGTAACTCTGACTTTCAAATAAATAAATCTTAAAAAAAAAAAAAATGAACCTTGATGAAGAATGGATGGGAGAGGAAGTGAGAAATGGGATGGTTTGCAGGTGGGAGGGTGGTTATGGGGAGAAAAACTGCTATAATCCAAAAGTTGTACTTTCAAAATTTATATTTATTAAATGAAAGTTTTCTTAAAAAAAAGGAGCACATTTAAAAATAAGAATTTATTTATTTATTTATTTATTTGAAAGAGAGAGCTCTTCCATCTGCTGGTTCATCCTCCAAATACAAATAGCAGGGGCCAAGTCAGCCCCAAAACAGAAGCCTAGAATTCAAGCTGGGTCTCCTCCATGGGGAGCAGGGACCCAACTTCTTGCGTCATCCCCTGCTGCCTCCCATTGCAGACTAGCAGGAAGCCGGAGCTGGAAGTTGAGGCAGGACTTGACCCCAGGCACTCTCTAATGGGATGCACATGTCCCAGGGTGGAGCCTGCGTGCTCCTGAATTCTGACCAGTGTCACAAATGGGAAGTCAGGGGGTGGAGCAGGATTTTTTTTTTTTTTAAGATTTATTTATTTGAGAGGCAAAGTTAGAAAGAGAGGAAGAGACCACTGGTTCACTCCCCAAATGACCACAACAGCCAGGGCTAGCCCAGGCTGAAGCCAGGAGCCAGGAACTTCTCCTGAGTCTCCCATATGGGTGCAGAGGCCCAAGCTCTTGGACCATCTTCTGCTGCTTTCCAGGCCATTAGCAGGGAGCTGGGTTGGAAGTGAAGCAGTCAGCCCATATGGGATGCCAGCTTTGCAGGCATGACTTTACCCGCTATGCCACAGCACCAGCCCTGAGAGGCAGGATTTTAAGAAAGATTTCCCTACCTATTAAAAAAAAAAAGGGGGGGGGGGCCAGTATTGTGCATC
This sequence comes from Oryctolagus cuniculus, assembly GCF_051225735.1. Taxonomy (NCBI): domain Eukaryota; kingdom Metazoa; phylum Chordata; class Mammalia; order Lagomorpha; family Leporidae; genus Oryctolagus; species Oryctolagus cuniculus. The sequence continues at coordinate 65,000,901 of NC_142867.1, forward strand.
CCATATGGGTACCTATTTGAGACCTGGCTGCTCCATTTCTGATCTAATTTTCTGCTAATGGCCTGGGAAAGCAGCAGAGAATGGCCCAAGCATTTGGGCCCCTGACACCCACGTGGGAGACCCAGATGAATCTCCTGGCTTTGACCTGGCCCAGTCCCAGCTGTTGTGGCCATTTGGGGAGTAAATCAGCAGATAGAAGACACCCCTCTCTCTCTAACTCTGTCAAATAAATAAATCTTTAAAAATAAATACGAGAAGGAGGAGAAAGAGGAGGAGGAGGAAGGACAGGTGGGTGAGGAGCTCTGTTGATATTCCCTTTCAGATTTTGGACATTGTCAGGCAATGATGTGATACTGGGTCTTCAGCAGCCCTCAGGGAAGATGGCACCGAAGAGGGTGGCTGAGGGGAGATCCCGGATGACACGCCAAGCCACTGAGTCCATCCAAGAACTGTCCACTAACTTCCTGTTCAGGGAGGTTTCAAACCCCTACGGTGCGACTCACTCTGAGTTAGGGAAACTTGGTCACAGCCAGCACAGGTTTTGTTCACATGTGGGGTGAGATATTGGGATGGCCTTCGAGGTCCATTTCATCTGTGCAAACGGCCGGCCTGGCTCAGCCTTGGCCCAGTGGACCCATTTGGTGCCAGCGACAGCTCCTGGGGACTCCTCCTTCCAACAAGGCCCCTTCCCCTCCTCAGGAGCTTCCCTGGGCAACGCGGTCACATGGCTTTCCCTCTCCCTCCCTGCCCACGCAAAAAGTTCCTCTTCCTGTCACTCCTGTCAGTAAAATATGTCCTTTCTCCATCTCAGCCAAGGAACAGTAGGGGTAATGAGGGTTCCAGGAGTTGCTCGGGCACAACTTGTCTGCTCTGCTGCCCCCTGCGTAACAGACAAGATGCAGGGTGCACGCATCCCATAATCGCTTTGCATAAGAAAGAGTCGCAGAGACCGAGCCTTGAGGTGGAGATGGCAGGGAAGACTTACAGGAAAACCGACCTATGTCAGTATCCACCCAAGGCAACTAGCCCTCAGGATGCACGCAGACTTCAGCTGTAGGGAGAGGCCAGGTCTGCAGAGCAAGAGGTGCACCTGCCTCGGGGGGTCCCTTTCCCTTAGGCCTTTATCTGCCAGGCATCAGTGGCAAGATATCACCAGCCCCTTCCCGCTCCCGAGAGAGTGAGCTTTCAAAAACAAGAATCGCTTCACGTCAGGTTCGCTGAGGCCTTTCTCCACACTCAGCGTCTCTGTCTCTCTCTTTGCACCTGTCCACGCTGGGTTCACAGCCTATGACGTGGCCATCCAACCACGTGGGCCACCTCCCACGGGATCTGAGAGAAGGAAGCTGACCCTGAAGACTTCAGGCACACAGACACCCAAGGTCCCTCCAGATGCTCTGTCCTGTGACCGTCAAGGCCACTATCCTTAGTAGCTGACAGGTCCTCAGAGGAAGCTTTGCCTCCTCACCGCCCCCCCACCCCAACCCATCCCCTCCCTGTGGGGAAACAGGAATCAACAGAAACCATCCACCTGCCATGGGGAGCTCTACAGGTGCCGCCCTGGCTGGGAGCTGGGAGGTCACTCAGCTAGCAGAGTTGCTGTAAGTGCCAGCCCACAGTGCTGCCCACTTCATCTAGTGCCTCACCATGGCCAAAGCATCCGACAAGTCCTTGTCCCGAGAAGCAGACCGCCTGGCCTGCATGCAGTAGCCAAATACGGCCACCAGGGGGGGCAGTCACACCTCTCACCAGTAATCAGGGTTTGGCTTCAACCAGAACAGCTCTGAGATATTTTTATCCTGTGAGAGCAGAAGGGCACTCTGGTGAAGACAAATAATGTGATGTGCCTCTAAAACGACATTCTTTTTTTTTAAGATTTTTTATTTATTTATTTGACAGAGTTACAGAGAGTGAGAGAGACAGAGAGAAAGGTCTTCCTTCCGTTGGTTCACCCCCCAAAATGGCCACTGCAGCGGGTGCTGTGCCGATCTGAAGCCAGGAGCCAGGTGCTTCTCCTGGTCTCCCATGGGGTGCAGGGCCCAAGCACTTGGGCCATCCTCCACTGTACTCCCGGGCCACAGCAGAGAGCTGGACTGGAAGAGGGACAACCGGGACTAGAACCTGGTGCCCATATGGGATGCCTGCACTGCAAGCTGAGGATTAGCCAAGTGAGCCACAGCACCGAGCCCTAAAATGACATTCTTTAAATACTTGCTCAAATAGACTCCTTGGGGGTGAAAAGCAATGAATTTTCTGTAAACATAAAACAACTGCTTATATGTAAGCATGCACTTATATGTAAGCATGTATGAAACATGTACTTTATATACATATATATGTATGTACATTCCTTGTGGTAGAAGCTATGAATGGACTTGAGGGAGACTGGTGGTGGCCTCCCGGTCTGGACACTAGTCTCACAAGTATGTCGTTTACTTAGTGAAAATGGATTAAACTGTACTGGGATTTCTGTACTTTCTAGAAGTTATGCTGTGCTTCAAGAAAAGGCTAAAAATCAATAGTAATGAGGGATCATTTAAAAATTGCACACATAGGGCCAGCACTGTGGCATAGTGGGTAAAGCCTCTGTCTGTGGTGCTGGCATCCCATATGGGCACCGGGTTCAAGTCCTGACAGCTCCTCTTCCGATCCAGCTCTCTGCTATGGCCTAGGAAAGCAGTAGAAGATGGCCCAAGTCCTTGGGCCCCTGCACCCATGTGGGAGACCCGGAAGAAGCTCCTGACTTTGGATCAGCTCAGCGCCAGCCATTGTGGCCATCTGGGGAGTGAACCAATGGATGGAAGACCTGTCTCTGCTTCTCTGTATATCTGCTTTTCAAATGATAAATAAATAAATCTTTTTAAAATCACACACTTTATGTTAAAAGAGATTTTCTAAAAATTTTATTTACTTAAGAGGTAGAGTTACAGAAAGAAAGGGAAAGAAATGTCTTCCATCCACTGTTTCACTCCCCAAATGGCCACAACAGCCAGAGCTGCGGTGATCTGAAGCCAGAAGCCAGGAGTTTCTTCTGGGTGTCCCAAGTGGGTGCTGGGGCCCAAGGACTTGGGCCATCTTCTACTGCTTTCCCAGGCCACAGCAGAGAGCTGGATCGGAAGTGGAGCAGCTGAGACTAGAACCAGCGCCACAGGTGGAGGCTTAGCCCACTATTCCACAGTGCCGACTCTGAGATCTATTTTATGCACTGAATGTGGCACAAGTTTTTTTTTTACAGAAGAATTCATAAACAAAACATTTACAAAGCTCAAAATGTAAATGACACAAAAGGATGAATTAAAATTCTCCGATACCTGCCCTCCAGCCACTCAGTGAACAGCTGTCTACTACTGTAGAGGAGGCTACTCCAAGAAGAAAAAAGAATGGTTGTGGCTTAAAGCAGTCAGGTTTGCATTTGGATTTTTTTTATATATAGGTAGCTCTTTTTTTAAAAGATTTATTTATTTTACTTGAAAGTCAGAGTTACACAGAGAGAGCAGAGGCAGAGAGAGAGAGAGAGATCTTCCATCCGATGGTTCACTCCCCAGTTGGCTGCAACGGCTGGAGCTGCGGCGATCCCAAGCCAGGAGTCAGGAGCCTCCTCCAGGTCTCCCACACAGATGCAGGGGCCCAAGGACTTGGACCATCCTCTGCTGCTTTTCCAGGCCATAGCAGAGAACTGGACAGGAAGTGGAGCAGCCGGGTCTCGAACTGGCGCCCCTATGGGATGCTGGAGCTTCAGGCCAGGGCGTTAACCCACTGCGCCACAGCGCCAGCCCCTATCAGTAGCTCTTGTACTGCATTATTAGAATACCACAGATTAGACTTAAACCTGGGTCCGTATTTCTGCAGCCCGTGGTCTGCCCACCCTAAAGTCTCACGACATCCTTGTCTGTAACTTTCTCTGCCTGCTGGATCGAAGCAGTCAGATCCGAGACAGGTCAGCGTCATTTCCTTCCAGGGTTAGCTCATCTTTCTGAGCTTGCTGCACGAGTAGCACCTGGCTTCGCTGGAGCCCTGCAGTGTATTTCTCACGAAGGAAATTTCATTCTCAGTAAGAGGCCCATTCTCCCGAGCAGCCGACCCCGCATGGGGGCAGTGAGCGGACACAGACCTCCTCTGCTAACCCAGGGTAACCCCATGGGCCGCGTCCCGCCCACGAGCACACGAGCACATGGTGGCTGCTGAGTCCTATCTCCCCACCATCTGCCAGCCGGAACCTCTTTCTCTTTTCAAGGAGGCTGCGTTCTGCATTGATGGGACTGGAGCCCCTCCGCTGTAGCCTTGGGCTCCTTCAATGGATGTTGGCACTTTCTAGAATGTCCGTGATCTGATTGCTAAGAGCAGGCTCCCTTCTCACAGCAGATGCAGCAAAAAGCAGTCAGGTTTGGTTCTGCTCACGGTTCTGTGGGTCAGTACTTTGGGCTGGGCTCTCCCGGGAAGTTCTTCTGCTAGTTTCATCTGGGGTGAATCCTGCTGCTTCAGTCCTTGGGTGCATCAACTGGGCCTCCAGGAGCCACAGGGGCCTCACCCCCTTGTGTGGCTGCTGGTGCCACGGAGCATTGGGCCTCTCTCTCTGCTGTGCCTCAGGGGAGCCTGGCCTGGACATCTGGACACAGCGGTCTCAAGGTGGAAGTGGGAGAGCCCAGCCCAGAACTCTGCCTTCTGTTGGTCAAGCAGGGCCAGCCTATTTTTTTTAAGTATGTATGTATGTATGTATGTATGTATTTGAAAGGCAGAGTTACAGAGAGGGAGAAGCAGAGGCAGATACAGAGAGAGACAGAGGTCTACCATCTGCTGGTTCATTCCCCAAATGGCCACAATGGCCAGGGGTAGACTAGATGGAAACCAGGAGCTTCTTCCAGGTCTCCCATGTGGGTGCAGGGGCCCAAGGACTTGGGCATCTTCTAATGCTTTCCCAGGCCATAGCAGAGCAAGATCAGAAGTGGAGCAGCCGGGAACTCTAATCAGCGCCCCTATGGGATGCCGGTGCTGCAGGCGGGGGTTTTACCTGTTTCGCCACAGCACCCACCTCAAAACACTTTTATGTGACTGGCAGCAGAGTAGGCATCACCACAAACAGGTGCTGCATTAGGACGGCTGAGACATGACCTGGTGATGGGCAGTCCCAGCTTGGAAATAGCACACACGTGAGTGAGCCACGGTCAGACACGCAGTGCTCCCGGTGGACAGCAATGTCCTTACGTGGGGCGGGGCTCTATCTGTTTCCCTCATAAGCAAAGTAGCCAATCAAGTAACCCCTTCCCGAATAGTGTTCTGCCCCCCAGGGGCTTGCTGTCTCAGCCCAAAGGTGCAGGCCATTGCTGTGGTCCTCCCAGTGTTCCTTCTTCCCTCTGAGATAGGAAATAGAATCTTCCCATTGGTGAGATTGGGCACAGGGGGGCCGGTGCTGTGGCATAGTGGGCTAAGCCTCCACCTGAAGCACCAGCATCCCATGTGGGCACTGGTTCGAGTCCCAGCTGCTCCACTTCCAATTCAGCTCTCTGCTTATAGCCTAGGAAAGCAGTAGAAGATGGCCCAAGACCTTGGGCCCTGGTACCCACATGGGAGACCCAGAAGAAGCTCCTGGCTTCAGATCAGTCCAGCTCTGGCCATTGCTACCATTTAGGGAGTGAACCAGCAGATGGAAGACCTCTCTCTGTCTCTCCCTCTCTAACTCTGCCTCTCAAAATATTAAATAAAATATTTTTTAAAAAATGAGCATGTTACAGACCAACAAGTATCCTTCCTTGGGAATTTTACCCCTCGAGGTGGAAGGTAGGAGAGAATGAAAGAGACACACCAAGGCCAGGAGCAGAGAGCGAGGTGACTTTCACTGAAGTGTTCCCAAGACTTCTGCCTCATGCAGGCTGTTTCTGAGCGTTTCTCCCGATCAGGCACGCTCATCTGCACTGGGGTGGGTGCCATTTAATGCCCAAAGATAGGTGTATGTCTGGGTTTATGTCTAAATTATCCCTACCCCTCCTGCCAAAGCATAAAACTGGAACACAATCTCTAAAATACTTGCTGTTTCCACCAGCATTTGAAAGTAGAATGGCTTACCCAGGTGGGTTAGGAGGCTTTTGCACTGTTTTTTGTTTTTAAAGATTTTTTATTTATGTATTTGACAGAGTTATAGACAGTGAGAGAGAGAGAGAGACGGAGAGAAAGGTCTTCTTTCCGTTGATTCACTCCCCAACCGCCGGAGCTTCACTGATCCGAGGCCAGGAGCCAGGCGCTTCTTCCCTGTCTCCCATGCAGGTGCAGGGCCCAAGCACTTGGGCCATTCTCCACTGCCCTCCCGGGCCACAGCAGAGAGCTGGACTGGAAGAGGAGCAACCGGGACAGAATCCGGCACCCATATGGGATGCTGGCCTGCAGGCGGAGAATTAACCTAGTGCGACACGGCACTGGCCCCGGCGTTTGCCCTGTTTAAAAGGGCCCTGGTTCAACGGAATGCAAGCTACTGTCTTGCTGGGTCCGGTTCTGGGGATAGTCAGAACGAGGGCCCTGGGGTCGTGAGTCCTGCCAACCCCTGTGATCCAGCTAATCCATCCAGACCTGGATGCAGACATGTGCTGGGAATCCAACACAGATGAGGATCTAGATCCTGGAAGCAGGTGCAGCGAGATCAGGGACGGAAGTGGGGGCTCCTGGCCGCCCTGGTGAGGGCCTCTTGGGGAGACGCAGCAGTGCCTGACCTCAGGATAGTGTGTATGTGGTGGGGGTGGCCCGATCCTACCAAACCTTTGGACCCTCAACTGCCTCTCCTCCCTTGACAAACCACACCCCCAGCGCCAACTCCACACCTGGCACGTGGAAGCATGTGGTACATGCGATTGCACGAGTGAGGAAGCCAGCAGGCCTCGCTTCATTCCCAGGTGGGCCGCATGACCGAGAAGCCGTGCACAAGCCCAGAGCCGAGGGTGACCTCCCGGCACGTAGGAGAGAGCCAGTGTTTGTGGGGGAGTGGGCCGACATCCACATCTGCCCGTGTGGGTTCAAGGACCCAGGGAGCACTTGAGCAGTTGCAGGCCCTTGTGGGCGGGGTCTGGGTTTTCACGGAGAGCGCAATTCCTTAAAAAACGGAGCAGAGTTTGGCCTGGCTGGTTCTTGTCAGTTCCAATGTGAGTAAGCCTAAGGTTTTACCTAGAACATTCTCCCTGCACCTGCTGCCTCTGTTCTGTCACTTGAAAAGTGGCTGTGCAGGCCGCGTGAAACAGGCTTGAGCGGGAAAGCACCATGCCTAATTCCTCCTCTGCCACCAGGTTCACAGCCTTTTTTTTTTTTTTTCTTTTTTTACAGATAGAGTTATAGACAGTGAGAGAGAGAGACAAAGAGAAAGGTCTTCCTTCCGTTGGTTCACCCTCCAAAATGACCGCTACAGCCAGAGCTACACCGATCCGAAGCCAGGAGCCAGGTGCTTTCTCCCGGCCTCCCATGCAGGTGCAGGGCCCAAGCACTTGGGCCATCCTCCATTGCCCTCCCGGGCCACAGCAGAGAGTTGGACAGGAAGAGGAGCATCCGGAACTAGAACCCGGTGCCCATATGGGATGCCGGTGCCACAGGCGGAGGATTAGCCAAGTGCACCATGACGCTGGCCCCTCACAGCTTTCTAACTGTCTTAACTCCTGCTAAGGCAGCCACTTTGTGGTTACCACTTACAACCGCTTCATTGCGGAAGCAATGGCCTTTTCAACTCTGCAAAATTTAAAATGACAGGATCCTCTGTCACCCAGAGGATAGGTTACAGCAGAGCGTCTCCCCTAGCACAGCTCCTCGGAGCAGCTAACTCCCACGTGATTGCCTCCACCTCTTTCTCTCTCACAGGATTTTGCCCAAAGTAGCGAGAAGCTGCCAGGAGACAGGAACATTCTGAATTTTCTTACCTTTTCTATGGTCGGCGTCGTGGGCTCACAGCCTCCCTCAGCCGCAGTTTGCCTTCCCGCGTGATGGAGCTGGTGACGGAAGGTGGCTCCCAGCGAACCCCACGTCCCAGGACTCGCCGCCTGGCCGGCAGCCCCGCCTCTACCTCTGTTCCACAACAGGCTGTGGCGGAGGCTACAGCACCTGCTCCTTAAGGAGGCGTGGCAGCTCCCGCTTCTGCCTTCCTGGGATCTAGCACCAACTAACGGAGCTCAAACAGGGCCGCCTGGAGAGACACGTCTCCGCCTTCCAGCAGCCCACCAAGGCGGCACCCCTGCGTGTGAAGCCATCTCCGGTATTCCAGCCCCAGCTGCCAATGAACGACAGCCTCATTAAAGACCCCGGAAGAAGCTCCCACCTATCACAGCCAACGCACAGGAGGGTAACAGAATGCTTGTGATTCTACCCACGCCATTTGGATCTGGGTTTCCACCCACTATTAGGGAACAGAAGCAAGGTGTTCAACCAAATGCTTGACAGCTGTCAAAGAAAAGGCATTCTGTCTTTCTTCGTCCTCTCCCTTTCCATACCTGTCTCTCTCTTCTCTTTCCTCCTCTGTCCATCTCTCTATGTTGCTTTCTCTGTGTTTCTCACTCCTTGTCTCTCTCTGTCTCTATATCTCCCAGTTCTCTCTCTTGGTTCTCTTACTCATCTTTCTCTCTGTGTCTTTCTCTTTTATTTCTCTCCATTTCTCTGTCTCTTTCTATAGTCACCAGCTTCCCTCTGGAATGTCTCAGCCCTAACCACCCTGCAACCCGACTGCATTCATTAGCTAAACATTTAGGACCCCATCACCTGCAGTCACTTATTTCCAGGTTCCAAATTCAGAGTCAGTTAGAATCAGGTTTGCCTGTAAGTAACAGAAGAATTGACGTGACAGTGGCGTAAATGAAATAGAAGTTTATTTCTCTCACACAGAAGCAAAATTATCAGAGGTAAACTATCCAAGGACCCAGGCTCCTTCTACTTTGTTCTAAGACCCCCAATGTCCAGCTTTCCTGCCAGTGCCCATGATGGCTGCCCAAGTTCAGCCCCGAGGGTTGCCTTTCAACCAACAAGTGATGGAAGGGACAAAGAAAGACACGGCTCTTTAGGACATTTCATGAGCTCCCATGGGACACTTTTGCCTCTAGCTGGTTTGCCAGAACTCACCCATGTGGCCACACTCAGCTGGGCTCTATTCCAAGTGACTACAGGTCCCCATGTAATTCTGGGGCTCCACAGAAGGGATGAGGGCTGGCATTGTGGTGCAGCAGGTTAAGCCACACCTGGCAACACCTGTAGCCCCTGTCACAGCGCCTGTTCAAGTCCTGGCTGCTCCACATCTGGGCTCATGCGCCTGGGAAAGCAGCAGGAAGTAGCCTAAGCAATTGGGTTCCTGTCAACCATCGGGGAGACCCAGATGGAGTTCCTGGTTCCTGGCTTCAGCCTGGCCCAGCCCTAGCATTTGGGGAGTGAACTAATGGGTGGAAGTGCTTTCTCTTTCTCTCTCACTCTTGCTCTCTGTAACTCTGCCTTTCAAATAAATAACATAAATTGTTTTAAGAAAGAATCTGGGGGTAAACTGGCAGTCTCTGTCACATACGTCTCTGATTACAGGGGCTTTTAAGCCAATCCTGAATTCTGGAGGGCAAGTCTACTCTGTTCTCAAGCGAGTTTTTCAAAAAGTTTGTGAAAAATGTTACAGGGTCAGTGTCATGGTGTAATGGGTTAAGCTGCCTGTGGTGCTGGCATCCCATATGGGCACCAGTTCATATCTCAGCTGCCTCACTTCTGATCCAGCTCCCTGCTAATGGCCTGGGAAAGCAGTGGAAGATGGTCCAGGTGCTTGGACCCCTGCTCCCGCATGGGAGACCTGGATAGAGTTCCTGGCTCCTGGCTCCTGCCTTCAGCCTGGCTCAGCCCCAGCTGTTGTGGCCATTTTGGGAATGAATCAGTGAGAGAATGGAAGCTCTCCTTCTTCTTCTGTAATTTTGCCTTTCAAATAAATAAATAAACAAATAATCTTTAAAAAAAAGAAAGAGGCCAGTGTGGTTGGTTTAGTAGGCTAAACTTATGATGGTGGCCCCCATGATTATAGTGAGTCATAAATTTCCTATTACCGCCGGCGCCGCGGCTCACTAGGCTTGCAGCGCCGGCACACCGGGTTCTAGTCCCGGTTGGGGCGCCGGATTCTGTCCCGGTTGCCCCTCTTCCAGGCCAGCTCTCTGCTGTGGCCAGGGAGTGCAGTGGAGGATGGCCCAAGTGCTTGGGCCCTGCACCCCATGGGAGACCAGGAGAAGCACCTGGATCCTGCCATCAGATCAGCACGGTGCACCGGCCGCAGCGTGCTAGCCGCGGCGGCCATTGGAGGGTGAACCAACGGCAAAAGGAAGACCTTTCTGTCTCTCTCTCACTGTCCACTCTGCCTGTCAAAAAAAAAAAAAATTTCCTATTACCTAGTAATGTTGTAGGCATTGTAAAATAACTCAGTGCATCACTTGTGTGTTTGTGGTGGTGTACTTGGCCGGCGCCGCGGCTCACTTGGCTAATTCTCCACCTGTGGCGTTGGCTCCCCGGGTTCTAGTCCTGGTTGGGGCGCCGGATTCTGTCCCGGTTGCTCCTCTTCCAGTCTAGCTCTCTGCTGTGGCCCAGGAAGGCAGTGGAGGATGGCCCAGGTGCTTGAGCCCTGCACCTACATGGGAGACCAGGAGGAAGCACCTGGCTGCTGGCTTTGGATCAGCGCAGCGCCGGCCGAATCGGCCACTTGGGGGGTTAACTAATGGAAAGAAGACCTTTCTCTCTGTCTCTCACTAACTCTGCCTGTCAAATAATAATAATAATAATAGTAAAATAACATTGCACTGCCAGTCTTATAAAAACACAGCACAATTGTGTCAGTACATAATACTTGATAATTAAAATAACTATGTTATTGATTTATTTATTTACTATTTTTTTAAAAAGTTTTTTTGGGCTAGCACTGTGGCATAGTGGGATAAGCCTCCATTGGCAGCATCAGCACCCATTTGGGCGCTGGTTCGAGTCCCAGCTGCTCCTCTTCTGATCCAGCTCTCTGCTATGGCCGGGGAAAGCAGTAGAAAATGGCCCAAGTGCTTGGGCCACGTGGGAGATCCAGAGGAAGCTCCTGGCTCCTGGCTTCGGATCAGCCCAGCTCCTATCAATGCATCCATTTGGGGAGTGAGCCAGCAGATGGAAGACCTTTCTGTCTCTCCCTCTGTCTATAACTCTGCCTCTCAAGTAAATAAATAAAATGTTTTTTTTAAAAAGTGTATATTATGAAAAAACATACATGGATTTCAAAATTTCTTTCCATCAAAATAAACTTTTAATTGCCTTTTCCACAAACTTTTAAGTATCCTCATATTTTTCTTTCTTTTTTAAAATTTTACCAATTCCTAAAATAAAAGAAGAAATCTGTTACTATTCTATCTGGAATTGGATTAAATGTACTTGTAATCTGGAATTAGATTACATGTAAGTTGGAGAATTGACACAGTTATGAATTTGTATCTTTCCATCCAAGAACATGCTGTCTTTCCATTCATTCAAATCTTGATTTATATCTATTAATAAAATATGGTGGTTTTCTTTTTATAGACTCTATACTTTTCAGAAGAAAATGTATTATGAGGCACTGCATAGTTTTGGTTGCTGTTATAAATGTAACCCTGCCCCCAGCCTGCTTTGTTTCTAATTATTCATTCTAAGATAAGGGGACAGAGTGACCCTTTTGCTTGCACACCGGTGATGGAGCAGCTCTGAGGAAGGAGGAAAGCACCGCCCATGCCTCCCCTCTCGGCAGAGATTCAAAGCCTTGCAGAGCTACCAGGCCTGGTGGGGCGGCTCCAGGGCGGAACAGAGGGACTTGGAGCGGGAAGTGCTATCCGCAACTGCGCACTGTTCAGTAATCTCCCCCCTTCTATGGTTTGCTCCCCAAGGTTTCAATTTTCATGGTTTCAATTACCTGTGGTCAACTGCAGTCTGAAATATTAAATGGGAAATTATAATTAAAGATTTATTTATTGGAGGAGGCTTTGTGGCACAGCGGGTTAAGCCGCAGCCAGCAATGCCAGCAGTGCAAACGGGCTTCAGTTCCAGTCTGCTTCTTTTTTTTTTTTTTTTTAAGATTTATTTGTTTATTTGAAAGTCAGAGTTACACAGAGAGAGAAAGAGAGGCAAAGAGAGAGGTCTTCCATCCACTGGTTCACTCCCCAGATGACAGCAATGGCCAGAGCTGTGCCAATTCGAAGGCAGGAGCCAGGAACTTCTTCCAGGTCTACCACGTGGGTACAGGGGCCCAAGGACTTGGGCCATCTTCTACTGCTTTCCCAGGCCATAGCAGAGAGCTGGATTGGAAGTGGAGCAGCCAGGACTTGAACAGGTGCCTGGCTTTATCCACTACACCACAGCGCTGGCCCTGCAGTCCACTTCTGATCCAGCTCCCCGATAATGGCCTGGGAATGCAGTGGAAGATGGCCCAAGTAGTTGGGCCCCTACAGGGCGCCTGGATGAAGAGTCTGGCTCCTGGCTTCCACCTGGCCTGGCGCTAACCATTGAGGCCATCTGGGGAGTGAACCAGCAATGGAAGAGCTCTCTCTCTGCAACTCTGCCTTTAAAATACATAAATAATAATTTTTTTAAAAGATTTCATTTCCAGCTTCCTGATAATGATGGTCCAAGTGGTTGGGTCCCTGCCACCAGGAGGACTTTCAGTTCCTAGCTTCAGCCTGGCTCAGCCTCAGCTGCTGTAGGTATTAGTGGAAGTGAACCGGTGAATGGAAGATCTCTTTTTGTCTTGCTCTCCTCTGCCTTTTAAATAAATAAATAAACATGTTTTAAAAGATGTGTTTGTTTTTATTTATTTGAAAGGCACAGGTAGAGAGAGAGAGAGGGAGAGAGGGAGAGAGAGAGAGAAAGAGAGAGAGAGAGAGAGAGAGAGATCTTCCATCTTCTGGTTCATGCCCCAAATGGCAGAAACAGCCAGGGCTGGGCCAGGCCAAAGCCAAGAGCCCAAAACTCAATCTGATTCTCCCAGGGGTCCAAGCACTCTGGCCATCTTCCACTGCTTTTCCAGGTGCATTAGCAGGGGAGCTGGATCAGAAGTGGACCAACCAGATTCAAACTGGCACTCATAAGGGATGCCAGCACGGCAGACAGCAGCTTAACCTCTGAGCCACAACGCCGGCCCCATGAGAGTTCAGTGAAATGCATTGAACGCTCACCTGCCAGGCCCTGTGCACCCTCTCCCCACTTACAGATAAGAAAAGGAGACTCAGGGAGGCGAGGCCACTTGTTCAGAGTCTCACGGTGGGGGTGACAAGTGTGGGCAGCCACAGGTGCATTAACTTCTGGTTTCAGGCAGAATTTTGCAATCAGTGAAGAAAGGTTTCTTTTATACTGAGAATCAAGAACACATGACTCAAAATTCAGCACCAGTAGCCAACACTGGGGCACCACTTGGGACACCTATGTCGCATATCAGAACTCGGATTTGAGTCTGTGGCTACTGTTTCTGACCCAGATCCCTGCTAAGGCACCTGGGAGCAGGTGATGGCTCAAGTACTTGAGTCCCTGCTACCCATGTGGGAGACCCGGATGGAGTTGTGGGCTTCTGTTTCAATGTGGCCCAGCCCTGGCTATTGTAGGCATTTGAGTGAATCAACAGAAAGAAGATGTGGTGGTGGTGGGGGGTGTATGTGTGTGTCTCCCTCTCTCTGTATCACTCTGCATTTTTTTTTTTTTTGACAGAGTGGACAGTGAGAGAGAGAGACAGAAAGGTCTTCCTTTGCCATTGGTTCACCCTCCAATGGTCGCTGCGGCCGGCACACCACGCTGATCCGATGGCAGGAGCCAGGTACTTCTCCTGGTCTCCCATGGGGTGCAGGGCCCAAGCACTTGGGCCATCCTCCACTGCACTCCCGGGCCACAGCAGAGAGCTGGCCTGGAAGAGGGGCAACCGGGAAAGAATCCGGAGTCCCGACCGGGACTAAAACCCGGTGTGCCGGCGCTGCAAGGCGGAGGATTAGCCTAGTGAGCCGCGGCACTGGCTCACTCTGCATTTCAAATAAGTATGTCTTTCTAAAAAAAAAAAAAAAAAAAAAAAAAAAAATCAGCACCAGGCAACCAGGCAGGCATTCAATCCAGCAGTTGAGATGCCCACGTCCCAGAGTGCAGTACCTGGGCTTGTTCCCAGCTTCAGCTCCCACTCCAGCTTCTTGTTAATGTGCACCTGGGAGACAGCAGTGGATGTCCAGTACTTGATTCCCTGCCCCTATGTGGCAGATCTGGGCTGTACTCCTGGCTCCTGGCTTCAGCCTAGCCCAGTCCCGGCCGTTGCAGACATTTGGGGAGTGAATCAGCGGAACCGTCTCTCTGCCTCTCAAAAATAAAACACAACAGCAAGAAAACCCACAGCACTAGTCCTAGTAAAACGAAAGCTCTTGTCAGGTCTTTGCCTGCAGTGAAAGAGGATGAAAGCCCAGAGTGCGTGTTGCCCTGGATCTGTCTAACCCTGGGATTTGGTGCATCTTATACTTAACAGCAAACCGGGTGGGAAAAGAAAACTCAGTTCTCAGATTACGATGAGCTGCTCTTTTGTACTAGGAGAAAGATCTCCCATCTAGAAGTAGAACCCAAGTCAGTAAACATACAATGGGAAAGCGAAAATCATTACAAGGCAACAGACGAAAGATGTGCGACCTTCCCACAGACGTGGGGAGCAGGTGTGCAGAGTGAAGTCACGCCTCCGGAGGAGCGCTGGCTACCGAGGCAGGATCTGACTGCTCCCCTTGTGCGGGAGGCCGTGGGTAGTGACCTGGAATCAGGAGATGGAGGCAGCTTTTATGCCCAGACGAGAGGAGCCAGGAGGAAAATGAGTGATGTTGGAAAGCCCAGTGCATTAAAGTTCCGAGGTGGAGAGGAAAGGTGGATACGTCAACTTGGCTAAAGAAGAAAACAGGAAAGCCGGCATGACAGGTCATCCGGAAAGCTTCGGGCAGAGCGAACCTTGGCGGAAAGTGCGGATTAAAATCTCTCAAGAGAAAGGCGCAGTCTCCCGAGAAATGATCTGTCCAGGAAGATCACTGTGTGGAGCAGGAGGAGGAAAGTTCTGGAACAATGACACGGTGAGCATGCGAATGAAGAACTGAAGACCTTCAGAAAGCCTGTCAAAGACCTCAAAGCAAAGCTGGAAAGAAACACTCGTTCTTACTAAGCTCACAAGGAAAAGGCATAATGAGAAAAAGCACGGTAGGACCGCGACCGTAAAATAGACAATAACAAGTGTTGGCTAAGGGCTCTCGGAGGTCGCTGTGTGCCAACAGTGCCTCAGAATTCTCAACTTCCGGGGCTGGCATTATGGCATAGAGGGTAAAGCTGCTGCCTGTGGCGCCGGCATCCCATATGGGTGCTGACTCCAGACCTAGATGCTCCACTTTTTTTTTTTTTTTAAGATTTATTTATTTACTTGAAAGTCAGAGTTACACAGAGAGAGAAGGAGAGGCAGAGAGAGAGAGATCTTCCATCTGCTGGTTCACTCTCCAGATGACTGCAATGGCCGGAGCTGTGCTGATCCGAAGCCAGGAGCCAGAAGCTTCTTCTGGGTCTCCCACGTGTGTGCAGGGGCCCAAGGACTTGGGCCATCTTCTACTGCTTTCCCAGGCCATAGCAGAGAGCTGGATCAGAAGTGGAGCAGCTGGGAATCGAACTGGCACCATATGGGATGCCGCAATGCAAGCAGTGGCTTTACCCACTACTCCACAGCGCTGGCCCCAGCTGTTTCACTTTCAATCCAGCTCCCTGCTAATGGCATGGGGAAAGCAGCAGCAGATGACTCAAGTGCTTGAGTCCCTGTACCCATAGGGGCAGAGGAGTCCCAGAAGAAGCTCCAGGCTTCTGGCTTTGGTCTGGTCCAGCCTCAGCCATTGGAGCCATCTCGGGAGTGAACTAGCAGGTGGAAGACTTTTCTCTCTGTCTCTGTCTCTACCTGTCTCTGTCTCTCTCTCTCTCTGCAACTCTGCCTTTCAAATAAATAAATGAGTCTTTTAAAAATAATTCTCAACATCTGACTTATCACGTGGCCCATCAATTCCACCCCTCAGAGAAATGAAACTGCATGTCCACAGAAAGACCTGTATTCAGATGTTCATAACAGAATTATGCATGATAGCTAACAAGCGTATGCCACTCAAATGTCTGTCCACTGATGACTGGGTAAGTAGAACATCATATAGTCATACAGTGGAATATTATCCATCAGTAAAAAGAAACGACACAAGCTACAGCATGGATAAACCTTAAAAACATGCTAAGTGCAAGGAACAGGTCAGGAAAGATAATAGATTGCCTGATTCTATTTATATGAAATGTGTACAATAAGCAAAGCCACATGGATAGAAACAGCTTAGTGGGGATATCAGGGCCTCGGGGTAAAACAGAAATGGGACTCTCTGCTAAAGGGTACAGGGGTTCTTTTTTATTATTAATTAACTAATGACTTACTGGAAAGAGAGACATTTTCCATTCTCTGGTTCACTCTCCAAATGCCTATAACAGCCAGGACCCAGAACTCTATGCAAGTTTTCTATGTGGGTAAGCAGGGCCCTAGTACTTGAGCATCTAGTACCTGCTGCCTCCCAGGGTGCACACGAGCAGGAAGCTGGACAAGAAGTGTGGCAGCCAGGACTCACACCAGGCACTCTGATACCGGAATGCGGTGTCCCAGCTGGCGACTTTACCGCCATGCCGAACACCTACCCCAGGACACAGGGTTTCCTTTTGCGGTAATGAAAAGGTTCTGAAATTAGATAGTGTGGATGGCTGCACAAATTCATGGATTATACATTTCAAATGGGTGAATGTTATGGTATGTGAGTTATACCTCACTAAAATTATTATTAAAAACTTTTACAAAAGTATTTTGGCTTTTGCTCCAGTTGCATCTTGACATAAAGGTCAAGGACCTTTTTGGTAGAGAGAATGTAAATGATTCTCATCACATTAGACTCTCTGGGAAATGTAGGCGGTAAATGTGCACGTGATGAGCCAGGCCGATGTTCGTCCCACACAGCACGACACCTTTCCCTGTGCCGGGGGTTCTGTGCGCCACAGGGACAAGTACCAGGTAAAAGTTGCTGGCGGGCTTGTTGGTCTCACTTTGCTCTGGTTGATTAAACAGAGAAGGCCTCTGCAGCCAGGGCACCGCCCCGAACCTGGGGTTCCTGCTGGGGCCTCCTCAGCTCCGCGCTCACTCTTCCCACCGGCGCCACCGCCGCCACCGTGGAGATGAGAAGCATTCCCACCCGGATCACCGTGGCTCCAGCGGCTGCTGAATGTCCGGAACTGCATGCTCCATGCTGTGACCATGTGGATTCCTAAGAGAGTCATTAAACCAGCATTTCAAAGACACACGCTTGGTCCCACTGCATGTGTGTATGAAATTTAATTATTTAAGAGAGAGAGAGGTATCCCATCTACTGGTTCACTCCTCAAATGCACCGAAGCAGGCAGGTGGGAGCACAGTCCAGACCTCCCACGTGGGTGCAGGGGCCCCAGCACTTGGGCCGTCCTCTGCTGCTCTCTCACACACATTAGCAGGGAGCTGGGTCAGAAATGGAGCAGCCGGGACTGGAACCAGCGCCTGTATGGGATGTCCAGCGGGACTTTAGCGGCCGCTGTAGCCCTGACTCTGGGATCCTAACCGCTAGGCCAATCGCCCGCGAGCTCTCCTCCTGTTCTTTGCGTGACGCCCCTCTATGGCACGATGCGGGCCGAGTCTTGTCCCCGAGTTTGCAGTGCTGCTGGGGAACGTTCTCTCTGCGGCCAGTGGCGAAATCGAGCGTGTAATCTAGGAACCGTCCGTCTGCCGGTTCCCCCTTGCCCGGACACGGGCACTGGCGCTGCTACTCCCGAGGCAGCCGCCTCGCCCCGGCGCAAGGCCGGAAATCCAGGCAGGCGGAGGCACGCTGCAGGCACTAGACAGAGGGTTAAAGGCACAGAGTTGAAAAACAGCGTGGTCCAGGAGAGCCGGTTCCTGAACCGGCTAAGAGGGGATGAGCTCAGGGGCTAATAGGATCGGCCATGGCGAACCCCCCGGCAGGGCACGCACTGCACGAAGGGCTCAGGCGCTGGGGTGCCTCGAGGTCAGGATTACAGGCACCCGGGGGCGAGCAAGGGAGGCTTAAGGAGCCAGGCTGCCCAGCCGGCACTGGGGTGATGGGCGCAGTCCAGCGGGACCGCAGGAGGAAGGCTTAGCCTCGCCCCCGCCCGAGGGAGGAGGCTGGCCCCGCCCCCTGACCGCCCGGCGACCCCAACCGCGACGCCCCCAGCCCCCGGAACGTCGGAGATGCCCGACCGAGACCCCCGCCGAGTCGCGGACGGCTGGGTCAGCGAGCTGAGGGTCGGCGCCAGCAGACCAGTGGGGCAGGTTGGGGAGGGGTCTGGAGAGAGAGCCCGGCGTCCCCCAGGATCTGCGAGGCCCTCGCGCCTCCCCCTTCGGGCTCGCACTTGGTAGCACCTCCCTGATCCCCTTATCTCTAAGGCGCTCAGGGGACTGGCCCCGTGCCGCAGCCTTCTCGGAAATGCTGCCCTGGCCACCCGGGAACCATGAGCCCTGCGACCCCGGTAAGGCAGCGCGGGGCCGGGGGGGAGGGGGGGGCCGGGCGGGTGCCCTTGCCGAGCAGGGATCGTGACGGGAGCCTTGGCGGCCCCGGTCCTGAGGGGCGGCCGGCGTCTGCCTGAGGTGGGGTCGGTGGGGCCGGGAGCGGTCCCGGAGGGGGAACCGAGGTGGTGGACGCAGGAAAGCTTTTCGTTCCTGGCTGGGCTCCTCCAATCCATTTCCCGCGGGGCCTCACAGAGACGTCTCCAGCCCCGCCGTGGCGCCGCCTACCTCCTCCCCAAGCTCCGGCCACTACCGTGGCCGTCCGAGCTCCCGGCCCGCCTTCCACCGTCCGTGCGGACCCCCCGGGCCCCTGCGTTCTGCTTCCCAGACGCTCCCTGGGCACTGTTAAACTTCCCGATGCGCGTGAGTCGGGGCGCCCGGTGTACCTGGGGAAACCGCTTTTTATCCTCCGGGCAGCCAGAACCACTGGGCAGAGGCAGAGCCTCCTTACCCGTAGCTGAGCCACACCGTGTGCCCCGATTGTGCGCCTACGGGTCGTGTCCCCCGCCAAGACTGGAAACTGGGGGGTGGACGGGGCACGCCGCATCCGATCCGCCCTAAAGCCTGGCGCAGCGTCTGCCACCAAGCTGAACGTCAAAAAACTTGTAACTTTACTTTCTCCTGGAAAATGAGTTCACAGACTCTGAAGAAATAGCGTTTTAGGGTAACTGGACTGGACAAATGTCTTAATCAAAAAATAAAAACAAAATCTCGGACCGGTGCTCCGGGTCATCAGGAGCTGCCCCCCTGGAGACTGCCTCTGCACAGCTGTAGAGCTGTAGACTACAAGTCCCAGCATGCCTCAGCGCCACGGCTCTCCTCGCCACGCCCCCTCCCTGGGGTGGGCGGGGCCCAAGCGAAGGAAGGTTCCCCCCCCACCCTGGCACAGCTTGGGGAGTGAAACGCCCCAGGCTCTCTGGGGCGCGCAAAGCGCAGGCGCAGCGGGTTGGGTGGCAGCAGCGTCGAATAGCCGCCGGCCGTTTTGGCAGCAGCATCCGCAACAGGTGTAGACAGGTGGGTGCATCAAGGGGAAATGGAGAAGGAGTTTGCAAAAAAACTGGCCTGGCCCTCTTGTCTGACCTGTGTCAGAGCTCGGAAAGGGGAGGGAGCTACAGGAGAAACAGAGACAGGCCGGACCTTGTCTGGCAGGTGTGCCAGCTCTTGTTACGCAGCAACAGGTGTGAGCTGGTGGGGGAGGGGGAGGGACATCTGCTCACAAGTAGGTTGTCCTCAGAAACAGGGCACCGGGCTCCAACCGAAGCACTGTTGCATACCTGGATGAGTCTTTTGCTGCCCCTCAGAGGCTCCTTGTTACTGTGGGGACAAGGGGAGGTAGTCTAGACTGTGCAGGGGCTCCCAACCTGTGCAACACCTTGGACTCACCCGAGGATCCCTAAAGACTGGCAGTGCTCGTTAGGATGTGATCAGGAGTGCCTGGGACTGGCTGCTATGACGGTTCGAAGCCGGCACTGCTGGCTGCCGGCCCGGCTCCACTGCTTACTAACCCATGATGAGGCCCCGGATGCCTCATCACTCACATGGGATGAAAAACATTGTCTACGTGAGGTGACAGAGTTTGCAAGCGCTGAGCAGCGTACCTGGCTGTCGCTGCTGATCCCCTGTTATTTTCCACATTGTAAGCAGCCTCCCCAGGGCCCCAGTGTGAGGTCCCAGTGTGCTTTTCTCACGAAGTCCCTGGTTCACTGCTGTGATTCTAATATTCCATGCTGCTAGCATTGCAAAATTCCAGGGTTTCTAACATTTAAAGAGTTCTCTCCAGCCTCGACCTGCCTCATAGACACACTTTACAAAAAAAAACTTTTAAAAACAAAAGTTTTGTTCCAAGCAGGAATAAAAACACACTGTCAGAGACCTAGAAACTGAGGGCAAGCAGAAGGGACTGGACCAAGGCTGTGCAGCTGAGACTGGAATGCGGGAGCACCACCCCCACCCCATCACAAGGGTGGCTGCCCCCCCCCCCAGGACAGCGCTCCCTTTCTCTGCCTGGAGCAGATGATGGGGAGGAGGCCAAGCTGGGCCCTTGGCAGCCCCCACCCCGGGAGCTGCTCCGGAGTGGCCGTTGAGGGCTGTGTTTCCTGGGCTCTTCTGACAGGTCCCGCCCGACTCCACCCTGGAAAATCGTTTCGAAGAAATGGCCCTGGTGAGGGGCGGCTGGCTGTGGAGACAGAGTGAGTGACCCTGGGTGGGGGGAGGGGGAGTGGGACTTGTCAGGCGTGGGGCAGGGGCGAGGGAGCGGCTGAGGGGATCCGCCCTGGTGAATCCTTCCAAGAGGCCAGGGCCCTTTGGTCCCCCCTGCCCCGCCTGCTTGGTAAACTACTCCTTCTTCGAGACCCAGCTCAGGGGGCCCTTCCTCCTGTAACCCCACCTGGGCACCGTACCCGTGGTCCCCTGCCTCCCCTACCAACCCGGGCCCCAGTCTGGGAACTCCTCCAGGGCAGGCACTGGGTGTGACCCACCGTGAGTCCACAGCACCCCGGCACAGAGCACATGAAAAGTGGCCCCATGTTTTGGAACCCATAGAGCTCAGAGAGTTCTCTTCTCTCTCTGCCCCGTCCTCTTCCGATTGCCAGTTGTAAGACATCTGAAGCTGGGTGTGAGGCTTCTAGACCCTTCTCTGGCATGGGGTATGAGCTGAACAGGAGCACAAACACCAAGCACAGGTCTTCTGAATGCCAGCAGCTGGGTGGATGGGGGTGCACTCGAGGCAGGCACCGCACACCTGTCTGTCACACGAGTCAGCGTTAGCAGTGAGGTGGAGGCCCCGGGGTAGGGACAGGTCTTCGTCCTCAAAGAGACCTGGGACTTGGCCTTGGAAGCTCCCAAGCCACAGGCCTGGCCACTCATTCACCACGATGAGCTCCTACATGCCAGGCCCCAGGGGCAGACGGGACAGGAGAGGCCCCACCCCTGAGACAGGGGCTGGATGGAGGAGGAGACAAGGCTGGGGCCTGGGGCTGAGGGGACCCTGGGAGCCTCGCCCTGGGGTCAGCCTGCCTGCCGGGCCTGCAATGTGGCGCAGGCTCCATCCTGCGCCGCTGGAAGCGGAACTGGTTTGCCTTGTGGCTGGATGGGACCCTGGGCTACTACCACGATGAGACGGCGCAGGATGAAGAGGACCGCGTGCTCATCCACGCCAACGTCCGCGACATAAAGGTCGGCCAGGAGTGCCATGGTGAGCAGAAGCCCCGTCCTCCGGCACTGCGACCAGGGGTGGGGGGAGCGGGTGGGAGGGTTGTCCCTCTGTATTTGGGGACACCTGGGATTGGAAGGTTCTCTTAGGCTTCCGCAAACATTGCTTCTGGGCCTTTGCCAACTCCAGGTTTGTTAGGTGTGAGTTAAGAAATCCATCGTCCAGGGGTGAATCAGACACAGTTCCTGCTCCCGAGGCACTACAGACTGGACAAACGGGAAATGAACCAAAATGGCTCAGAGAAGTCAAGGGACTGGCCCAGAGCACACAGCAAAAATGCAAATTCCTGTCCCAAGGCCATAGTTATGACAGGGCGACTGGGAGAAGCATAAGGAAGCCAGCAAGTGGAGAGGCTGAGCGTCTGAGGCTCAAGGAAGCTTGTGGGGTGATAAGAGGCTGGCAGCAGCCAGTAGGCAGGACCCTGAGAAGGCAGCCCCTCCCTGTGTTGCTGCTTTCCTGGGGGGACCCGGAAACCCAACAGAGGTGTGTCTGCTTCCAGATGTGCAGCCCCCAGAGGGCCGGAGCAGAGATGGGCTGCTGACCGTGAGCCTGCGGGAGGGCGGGCGCCTGCACCTGTGCGCCGAGACCCGGGACGACGCCATGTGAGTCGCTCCAGGACAGGGGCACGGTGGGATCCCGGGGAGTGAACCCAGACCCCTCTCACTGACCACGGGAAGAGGAAGAGGCCTATGAACAGGCAGCCAGGCTGGCCCACTGCAGGCGGGGCAGAGCAGGTGGTGGTGGGCTCCTCGGACAGTGAGGGAGAGCTCTGTGCACCTGCCCCACCTGAGGGTCCCCAGCTGTCAGAATCAACTACTTAGCAAACTTTGGGGTGAGCCCCCACCTGGGGGTGATGCACAGGAGCAGACAAGCCCGGGGCGCCCCCGAGGACCCTTCCTTCTCTCCCTCTGCCTCGTGGAGGCTCCGGTCTGTAGGGTAGACCAGGACCTTTCGGAGGCAGCCTGCGGGGCGCCAGTGTCTGAGGCGGAGCTGTGCTGGGAGCTGGTGTGCCTGCCTTGGGGGCTCGCCCTCTGCTCCCTCACATTCCTTCCCTTCCCACCCTCGGGCTGAGGGCCGTGGCCTTGGCCTGGAGGAGAGAGAGATGGGTGTGTGGGAGTGGGGGAAGCTGAGCTCGCTGGTGGCAGCACAGAGCAGCCTTGTCCACCCCAGCCGGGCTCCATGACAACCTATAAAGGCCCGATTGTCTGGTGTCCCTGGGCCCTGTCCTGGGCCCTGGGGTCAGAGGCTTTGGGTACTATGTCTGCAGGTTTCGGGTATGGAGGGGCTGCAGCTGGAGCACGCCCAGGCCCCCCTCCCCCCCACAACCCAGTGGTACATTGACTAGATGGAGAGGCCAGGAACTAAGAAGGAAGGAACCTGGCCTGGGGCTCTACCCACACAACCAGGCAGGGAGGGGCTGCTTCTGTCAAGAGGATCTCCCCCTTGTGGGGAGACTGGGGCTGGCGCTGTGCTGGGTGGGGGGCAGTGTAGACTCCTTCCTCAGGACCTGATGAGGTTTGCTTTGCAGAGCCTGGAAGACGGCGCTGATGGAGGCAAACGCCACCCCGGTGAGCCCCCGCACCTCCCCCACCTCCCAGCCCTGTGTGCCATGGAATCAGCGGGCGCAGACTTGGTCTCCACCTGCCAGGAGTTCTCAGTCTAGTGTGGGCTCAGAGGTCCTGAGTGACACGTGGGAAAGGACAGGGGACGGCTCAGAGGAGGGGCAGGAAGAGGCTGGGGAGGGGGTGGGGAGTGAGCTAGGGAAAAGGAACCGCCTTTTATTGAGCAACTATTATGTGTCAGCGTGGTGTGGGGCTAATCTCACCTCCGCCTCACAGCAGTCCCGGGAGGTGGCGATTATTGCTGCCTGCCTGCAGATGACAAGGCTGAGGTTCAGTCACCCACGCAACATTGACCGCGTTCCCACCATGCACCAGGCACCAGCCAGGTGCCAAGATCAGAGGTGAACCAAGGAGATGTGGCCCTGCCCTAAGGAGCCAAACACGAAGAGCTGATGACCTAGTTACTGACGTCAGGTCGCCGGTGTAACTGCTCTGCCGGACACGGGCGGCCTGTGCCCCGTTTGTGGCCTGACCCAGCGGGGAGTCCAGCGGAGGCTTACACGGAGACCTGAAGGGTGGAAGGTATGAGGACTGAATGCAGAGGCCCTGAGAGGGATGAAGATGCCAGCATCAGGGGGACAGAAGGAAGGCTGCTCTGGCCGGAGCTGAGGGAGGCAGGGGGCAGGGCAGGAAGGTCAGCAACTCAAAGCAGAGACCGTGTGATCAGATCAGGTTTACATTGTTATTTTAGAGAGAGAGAGATTGGGGGAAGAGAGAGACCCTCTCTTCCATCTGCTTGCTGGTTCAAATGGCCTCAATGACCAGGGCTGGGCCAGGCTGAACCCAGGAGCCAGCAGCTGTATCCAGGTCTCCCACCTGGGTGCAGGGGCCCAAACACTTGGGCCATCTTCCACTGCTTTCCCAGATGCATTAGCAAGGAGCTGGATCAGAAGTGGAGCAGCCAGGGCTTGAACCAGTGTCCACATAGGATGCTGGCACTGCAGATGGCGGCTTAACCCGCTGCAGCACAGTGCCGGCCCAGGTGTGTTTTTAAAGATAGTGTGGCTGGTAGGGAAGAAGCAGGTGGTAGGGGTCAGAGTGGATCCCGAGGCGGTGAGGAGGCTGGAGGCCGAGGCCAGAGACAGGCGATGAGGACACAGACTTGACAGAGCTGTGGGCTTGCAGGCGTGCCCACGGCCCCGCCTGACCTTGACCCCAGCATCCTGACTGCACAACCTGCGTCTGCTCCTTTTACCCATGGCAGTGGTGCCTTCTCTTCCCCAGGCGGAAGGTCCACTGGGAGGTGACGGGGAGACTGCAACGCAGTTGGAAACCCACTTGGGCAGCTCCCTGCTGAGTACCTGGCATTGGTTACATCATTTCGGCTCCTAACAACCCTGGCAGGTGGATGGGTGGAGGTGTTGGCATTTAATCCCATTTTACAGATAGGGAAGCTGAGGTACAGGGAAGAGGAGGGGCTTGTCCAAATCCTCACATCTAAAGTCAGTAAAGGAGCTTGGACTAGGACCTCTGCCAGTGAGATCCAGAGAGGGGGGTGTTACCTGCAGAAGTAACGTGTGCATGTGCGTGTGTGCGTGCAGGTCTAGCTGTCTGGAGGAGACACACGGAGGGAATGAAAGGGAGAGACGACCCCTCAGGTCATCTGGGCCGGGTCACGAGGGGCCTCGAAGTCCAGTAGGGAGAGCGCGACTTCTCATGCTGGCCCTGGGGCACAGTGCAGGCATTAAATGGGGCCAGACTCAGGCTCCCGGGGAAGCGTGGATGGAAGGGAGCTGGCAGCAAGGGGGCAGCGGCCTGGTCAGCAGGGCAGAGGGACCCAGGCTGGCCCAGCCTGGCCAGCCCTGACTCCAAAGCGCCCGTTGTAAGCAGGGTGAAGCAGGGAGGGAGGGCTGACCACTCTGTGCTCCATGACTCTATGAAGCCGCCCTGTCCCCACTCCGCCCGCCGGCCACTCCTGCGTTTGTCTGCCTGTGGGCCCCTCCCTGCCGCTGTGCCTGTGCTGGAGTGACCCCAGGTGCTGCAGGTTCCTCCCTCACTCAGCCTCTGATTCCAGCAGAGCTGGGCCAGGAGCGGGGGCACGGCCAGGGGCGAGGCTGGGGTGGGCTGCCCTGTGCCCGCTGGGAGGAGCAGCCACTTGGAACTCACAGTGGGGGCTGGTTCTGGAGAGGCTGCTGCCCCTCTGTGTAACCGTGCCAGACACCACCCTGCTCCGAACCCGCCCCCTGTGCCTGTGGGCAGAGGAGGAAGAGGGAACTTGGTAGGAGCTCCAGGGCTCTCGGGGTACAGAGAGCCTCTGACATACCCCTCCTTGGGTTTCTGCGGCCTGAGCAGGCCCCGGCTGGAGCCACTGTCCCTCCCAGGAGCCGCCGGGTCTGCCCCAAGGTCAGGTGTGTGACCCGTTCGTGGAGCCCCTGTCAGGTTGAGAGGCGGATCTGGGTAAGTGCTGGCTCAACCCTCCCCCCTGCCTCCAGTCTGACCATCAGAACCAGCTTCCAGAACTTTCCCAGCCTCATGCCCTTCCCCGCTCATGACACGCTGGCCCGGCTCAGTCTCGGCTGCCACGTGCTCCCTGTGCCCCAGCCACACGACCCTTCCCTCCCTGCACCCGCTGCCGAGCTGGTGGCTGGGTGCCACGGCTGTAGATGTCCTCATTGCCAAGACAAAGGGGCGCTCGTCCTGGCAGGCCCGGTCCCAAGGCTGCCGCTGCTCCGTGAGGTTCCCCCCAGGCCTGCGATGCTGAATCCTGCCTGGCTTCCGCGGCACTGGATTCTGTCTAGCTCATCACCCTCGCCGGGCACTGAGGCAGGGAGCAGGTGCGACTAGCGCTGCTCCCGTGGAGCCTGGCACGGAGTTGGATATACAGCAGGTGCTCAATGAGTGCTCAGTGATGGGGCCAGTCTATCTAACCTTCCTGATGACTGGTGTGTGAGGATCTGGCACAAGCCAGCTTCGGGGGCTGCTCCCGAATGAGTGAAGGAAGGAGTGGGTGAGCACTAAGCCTCTGTGTCCTGATTAATGCACACGCTGTCACTTAGTCTGGGTCTCTCACCGCCCGGAATGTTCCTTGAGAGCAAGGTTTGGGCCTGAGTCCTTTCTTCATCCCCAGTGCCCAGCACAGGGCCCACAGGGCTGGGGGGCAGTGGGGCTGGGTCAACTTGAGATCTGCTTGCGGGGCGGTGTGTGGTGTGGCTGTGCATTAGCACTCGTTAGGGACTTATAAAAAAAAAAAAAAAAAAACAACCACAGATACTCACATCCTACCTCCTGATGCTCCAATTCCATAGGTTTGGGGGTGGAGCCTAGGACATCTGAAGTTAGAAAATCGCCCTGGGTGATTCTGATGTGCAGCCGGGGAGTGTGTGGCCTGGGACTCCCAGCATGCCCGAGGTTGCAGGTCTGTTTAAATGGGCAATGCCTGTAAACCTGAGCATGCTAGAGCTAGCCTGAGGGGAGTCATTTGCATGTGACACCCTGATTGGCCAACATCCTCTGCACCTGCAGAAGGGGCTGGGCCTCCAGAGAGGGAGAGGATCAGAGATGCACCCTCAAGGTTCTGGCCTCTTGTCCCTGGGTGACACTGCCTGTTGCTGGGGGACCTATTGAGTTTACTTTGGGAAGGTAGAAACAGGTGACCCAGAGGGACATGAGCTGGTGTTTTCCACTCTCTCCTGGGCCTCCCAAAGCCCTGGGCTCACTGTGCAGCTGCCGCGCTGGTGACGGCTGTGGCCTTTAACTTCCTTACCGGTAGATTCAGACCTGTGTGCTTAGTTCCCTCCAGCCCGCTTTGGGCATGGAGCCCAGATCCTGGCCACCCCCACCAGAAGTCCTACCAAATCACCCCAAAGAGAGGCAGCAGGACGGGGAGAGCTCCTGGCCACGGAGGACCCCACAGCCGTGCTTATCTGAGCCTTTGCCAATCCCCAGGATGCATGTTCTCCCTAACTTGAAACTGAACTTGGAGTTGGGTGACATCAGTTCCAGTCTGGCCCTGTTTGTGATTCAGTTGCGGTTAGCTCAACCAACATTCATCAGACACTCGTCAGGTTCCAGTCACAGGGGCCTGTGAGTCTGATGTGGCAGGGGAGCCCAGGACACCTGCTGTGGGGGATGAGTGACGCTGAGCCTTAGGTGGCTGAGTGGGGAAAGGTGTGAGGGGCATCCCTCCTGAGGGGAGATGGCCTGGGGACTTGAAGTCACAATGAGCTTGGGGGACCCCCACACACACACCGCGCAGCCCTCTTCTTGAATGAGAGGCTGGGACGTGTTGGCCCCATCGCTCAGCGCTCACCTGCCCTGCAGCCCTTCCCCGTCTGGCTTCTTCCCCCACTGCACCTGCTCCTTTGAGAAGTGTTTTCTCAGGGTCACCCACAACTTCCCAGTTGCTGCAGCCAATGGCTGATTCTCTCAGCACTGGCCAAGAGGATGGACAGAGAGAATATTTAGAAGATAAAATCATTCTAATCACCTGGCAGCTGAGGTGACGTGGAAAGCAGTGTGTGAAGGGGTGCCAAGCTGACTCCAGCGTGGGGGTGCAGAGGGAAGCACCCACGATACAGGAGGAGGTCTGGGGACAGAGAGATGTTGCAGTCCTCTAGGGATGAGTGGCATCTGAGGTACCTGGATTGGCAGGTGTGGAGGCCGGTCAGAAGGGGGGGGGGGGCTGGGAGGAAGGGGCCAGAAGAGAAGAATCCTGCTGCCTCTCCCTGTCTGCTCCCCAGTAAGGAGGATGAGGGGTTGGACCCGGAACCCGTAACTCAGCCCACATCTGTTGGTTCCTGCTCTGCACCAGCCCCTGCTGGCGACACCAGTGAACCAGAACCCCCGCCTGTAGGTGGCTCACCCAGGAGAAAGATAGCAACAAGAGGCACAAGCAAAGTCCACAGAGAATCTGAGAAACTTCTGAGACCAGGAGGGCTTCCTGAAATCAGTGATGTTTGCACAAGGCTGTGCAAGGCCTGTAAGAATCCCTGAGAAAACACGGAGCATTCTCTGAACCTCGGTCTTCAGCTGTGTACGGTGGAGGAACTAGCGCCCGCCTCCAGGATTGAGGCCGTTCACCCGTGAACGTCTCTCTCGGGACCTGCACACAGTAGCTGCTCAGTAACTGTGACCTGGTTTCCTCCCATCCCCACCTTGCCTGTCCTACTTCTTCCCCGTCCCCTGTCTATGGCCTGGGCCTGGGGCTTGGCCATGTGCCCTTCCCCATGAGTAGAGAAACCACTGGACTTCTCCAAGTTGGGCCACGGAGAGGTGCTAGCAGGGGGTGGGCTCTGGGGAGAAGCTGGGAGCCAGGGAGAACTTGCAGAGCTGGGGAGGAAGTCCAGGAAGAGGCTTGGGGGCCACTGAGGGCTGAACAGCTCAGCTGTGGGGAGGCAGGGCCATCTCCAGGAGCTTGCTGGTGCCTGGGGGCCCGTTTCTAAACTTGGGGAGGAGATGTGAGGGGAAAGGGACCAAAACCCGGCCCGGGAGCTCACGGACAGCTGACCGGGCCGGACTCCCCAGGTGCGTGTATACAGCCCGTATCAGGACTACTACGAAGTGGTGCCCCCCAATGCGCACGAGGCCACCTACATCCGCAGCTACTACGGCCCGCCCTATGCAGGTAAGTCCCCGTGCGCGTGCCTCAGTCAGGGCCAGGCCCCACCCTTCCCGTGTACTCGGATTTGCCCAGCCAGGACCCTCCCAACACTTCCCTCCCCGAGGCTCAGCACGGCCCTGGGACCAGCCTCCCTCCCGGTTCCAGAGCTCACCTCACCTCTCCAGGTGCCCGGCAATACCCGTCCCTGGGCTGGTGGCGACCTCTGGTGGCAAATGTGGGAATGGCTGCCTCATTCCCGCTCCGGGGCTTGGCGGCCGGGCCCGTCCTTTCTCAGGAGTAGGTGCTTAGAGATCCCGAGGTTCCCTCGCCGCTCTGCTCCAGCGCCACGGTCCCAGAACTCAGTGTCAAATCCAAGTCTTGGGAACCGAGGGGGCGTGGGCAAGGCCGCAGTTGCCCCTACGGGAGGGGCTGGGAAGCGGCCGCAGCGCCGGGTTGGACTGGGTTCCCGCAGAAAAGGACCGGTGTCACCTTGCTGCCTCCCCGACGTCGCCCACCCTCCCGGGCTCTCTCTGCAGGCCCCGGCGTGACGCACGTGATAGTGCGGGAGGATCCGTGCTACAGCTCGGGCGCGCCGCTGGCCATGGGCATGCTCGCGGGCGCCGCCACAGGGGCCGCGCTCGGCTCGCTCATGTGGTCCCCTTGCTGGTTCTGAGCCCCGGGCCTTGCAGCGCTGGACCCTGCGCCTAGACTACCGGCCTCTCTTCCTCATGGACCCCGCCCTGCGCCACCCGCTTTGGCCCTCTGCTCTCTGTCACTAGCTCCTTCTGGGCTTGGACCAACCCTCCTCTCCCTCTTCGAAAGTTACCATCCCAGGCGCAAAGAACCCTGGGTACCCTCCCCTCTATTGCCAGAGCCCCCATAAGCCCCCTCGTAGTCGCAGGTGCGTGGACTCCCTCCCAACACACCAGGGCCACAACAAACTCAACTGCCTTGGGCTCCTCGTGGCCCAGGCGCTGGAGGCGCGGCACGAGGTCGGTGAGCTCTCTGCCCTCTCCTTAAGGAGCTCCAGGCCCGATGGGGGCAGTGGGGGAACAGGCGTCGACAGACATTGAGAAAGCTGTGGAGTTACCAGCCCTTTGGCAAGGACGGGAGCCAGGCAGGTAGGCTGGGAGCCCTGCCCGGCTATGGTGCAGAGCCGCGAGCAGCCCCGCATGTCCCAGGAGGTCAGGGCAAGTTCGCTGGGGCTGGAGGGAGGCAGGGGCAGTGCAGTGTGGTGGATGAAGGGGAGAGGTGCGCTTGCAGCCGAGGGGAGCTGAATGACCTAGCTGCCGTGGACCTAGGGCCCATTTGTTCATACTGACTCGCACACACCCACGCCCCAAACACTCCGAGTTTAGCCCCTTCCTTCCCACGAGCAGCCTCCTGGGTTCCCTGTGCCCCGGGATGACAACTGAGCTGACCCTGGGGACTCCTGGTCGGGGGCCAGGTGAGCTCTGCTCGGGACCTCCAGCCCTAGGAAATTATCTCCATCAGGAAATGCCTTTGTGTCCCAGGAGCTCAGCTGTCGGTCCGCAGCCGCAGCTGTCGCCATCTCAGGCTTTGTCTCTTCCTTTACTCCGGGGCCTGATCCACCTTTGTACCGGCCTGGGAAGCCCCACGTGTGCCTGCCTGCAGGTGGCCCAGCAGTCTCCACCCCCACCTTGGTCGCCTTCAGTCTCTCCCCCTCTCCTGTCCCCATCACCGGTAGATGCTAACCTTTCTGCCCAGAGGCTAATAAAGGCGTGGCTGGCTCTCTCCCTGGCTCCGGCTTGCTCTGTTCCCCAGAAGGTCCTGTGTCCTCGGGACATCTCCATGACCCAGCATCTGCTGGTGCCTCCTCTGGACCAGTGAGACCAGGAGGAACAGGTGTCGGCGCCTTAGCTGAGCAGCAGGGGGCAGGCCTTGCTTTCCCCACCCATAGAAGGTTGTTCCTGAGGGTTGAGGCTGTGTCAGGGTCTCTTGTCAGCTGACAGACGATGCAGCCCTGGTCCTGCCTGTTTCCTGAGAGTCCCGTGGTGTAGGGGGCTTTTCCAGAAGGTTCCCCTCCAAGAGGCGAATCAGCGAATTGTTCTCACAGAGACCAAGGGCCTGGGGAGGAAACACAATGGTCCTTCATCAGGCTTCTGGAAGCTGCAACGACTTCCTACTCAGACTGACTTAAGAAAGGAGCACTTGGCCACCCGACTGACAAGGCCAGAGTGTGGTGCAGGGGCCCAGTGTCACTTACACTTTGCTTTGTTTCTTTTTTTTTTTTTAATTTAAGATTTATTCATTTGAAAGGCAGAATTTAGAGAGAGAGAAAGAGGGAAAAACACAGGGAGAAAGAGAGAGGTCTTCCATTGGCTGGCTCCCTCCCCCGGTGACTGCAATGGCAGGAGCTGGCCAATCAGGAGCCAGGAGCTTCCTCCAGGTCTCCCAGTTGAGTGACTGGGCACTCTCTGTCCCTTCTGTTCTGGTGGATGCTCTATCCCCAATAAAAAAAAGAGCAGCCAGGTGTCAAACTGGCACCCATACAGGATGCTGGCCCCACAGGTGGCAGCTTTGCCCGCTACGTGAGAGCCTTGGCCCTGGTTCCATCTCTGCAGCCACTGCGTTGGCTCACTTGGATCTGCAGTGATGTTCTGCAGAGCCAGTCTAACGCTCTCCCGGGTTCAAGTCCAGCCAGGTTCTCTTCCCTTAAGAGGAAATGAAATTCCTGGACCTGAGGGACATCAGCCATCCCAGAATCAACCGCGGGGTTGTGGAAGAGGGTCTCGGTGACAGAGCTCCCTGCAGGGCGGACAAGCAGGTGGCTGTAACAAGCATCTGATGAACAGAGAGCTGATGAGGAACCCACGGCGAGGCCAGACATGTTCAGCAGTGTGCGGGGAGGGAAGAGGGAGCATGGGACCGGGAGCTCACAGGAGGAGGCACCTGTCCTTGCCCGGCACTGCTTGTGCACTGTGGCCCCTGCGTGGCTCGGCACCAGCAGGGAGGTCAGCCCAGCCGCACAGCACCCGCAGCTCTTAGCCTGTCCTTTCCATGTGCTATTTCTGTGGACAGCCAGGGCTGGGGACTGAGCTCTGGGACATGGACGAGTCTGGAGACCTACAGGGAGCTGGGGGGGCTGGCACTGTGGCACAGTGGGTTAAGCTGTGGCTCGTGACATTGGCACCCCATGCTGGAGTGCCAGTTTCAGTCCTGACTACTCTGCTGCTGACCCAGCTGTCTGCTAACGCACCTGGAAGGGCAGCTGAAGATGACCCCGGGACTTGGGCCTCTACATGTGAGACCACATGGGCAACCAGGATGGAGTTCTTGGCTCCCGGCTTCGGCCTGGCTCAGACCTGGCCATTTGGGGAGTGGACCAGCAGACAGAAAAAAATCTCTCCTTTTTTAAAAAACAACAAGCTGTGTGTGTGTGTGTCTGTTTCAGACATGATCCCAGGCTCTAACAACCTGGTTTGAGGGCTGTGGCAAAGGCAAGCCCGAGGCCTTAGGGTGCACAGCAAGCAGCCCTTCACCCAGCTGTGGGAGTAAGTGAGGCACAGAGAGCCGAGGGAGCGACAGTCTGAAGCTGGTTTGCAAGGTCAGCACTCTTCCGGCTGTGGTCTGTAGGGTCAGTGACTTACAGGAGGAGAAACGAGAACCAAAGGAGCATTCACTGAGCGCCTGAGTGCCCGGGGAGGCCGGGGCTGCAGGGAGCTCAGGGTGGCAGAAGCGATCAGCAGCCCGAGGCCACCATGGGCCTTGAACGCCTGGGAGCTTGAACTCCAGACACCCAGGGCCACTGGCAGCCTTGGAAAGATTTGAAGCTAAAGGACACATAAACTCGGAAGGTGGAGCGACAACGACACGGTCTGAACTCGGGCGGAACGGGCTCTGCAAACCGTCGGGGCTGCCCAGGTGCTGGCCGGCTGTGCTGCGCTCCAGGGCCGTTCGTGAGGCCATCCCGCCTCCAGCAGCCCCTTACTGCGGGGATTCTGTGCACACCGAGCCCTGTTGGGGTCTCACCCTCTTGGTGGAGGGCACCTCAGCAAAACCGAGTTAGACCCCAGTCTCAGAGCCCCAGCCCCACATCCAGAATGCTGGACTACCAAGGACCCTGGAGGCCCTTTGAGACTGAGGCCGCCAGTGCGGATAGGGACCGGTCTGCCACCTGCGGAACCCAGGGGCTGGCTCACTCCTTCCCTTTCCTTCCCTGGGGGGAGAACTCAGCCTGAGAGCTCCTTCCTGGGCTGCGGCCGAGGGCTGCCTCCTGAGAGCTCTGAGGAATGGAGCACCAGCATTGGTTCTGGAACTCAGAACACAGTGACCCACCGCAGCCTGCAGACAGCTCCAGGCGTCCCCGGGGGGACCACTCTGTCAGAACCACATGCTCATGGAGCTGAAGCATGGGCCCTTGAAGTCTGATCCTTTCTGGGCTGGTCACCAGCCTTGAGGGACAGAGCAGGAGAGGTCTCCATTGAGGCCAGGGTGCACGAACAGGGGAAGTGTGTTAAATGTAGCAAGAGTTCCAACCACAGAGCCACACTGCCAGCCTGTGCTCCTTGAGACATCACCTTGAAGGATGGAGCCCTCTCCCCTGGGCGGTCTGGACCCAGCGGTCACCACGGGGAACTCTTGGCAAGATCCTCTTAACTGGATGCCTGCTCTTAGGCGCTGGGCACCAGAAAAGGATCGGTGTAGGATGCTATTCCCTTACTGCCCCAGCTTCTCATTCCACACCACCGCCAGCCCTACCTTCGAGACGGGGGTGCACAGACTCTACAGAAATGGTGGGGTAACCAAAGGACAAAGGAGGAAATGACAAGACCACACTAGATGACTCCTCACACCCCCTCAGGGGAAAGGTTTCTGGTCCATGGCAGAAGTCCCTGCTTCCTCCCCTTCCTCTGCCTGGTTTTCCCCCCAGAACATCTCTCCACACTTTTGCCAGGGTGCTTTCCGCTCGGTCCACCGAACAGAGCCGCAAGTGTGCAGACGGACACTCCAGCGGCAGTCTGCTCCCGAACTGCACCACTGGTAGGACTGC
This sequence comes from Oryctolagus cuniculus, assembly GCF_051225735.1. Classification (NCBI taxonomy): domain Eukaryota; kingdom Metazoa; phylum Chordata; class Mammalia; order Lagomorpha; family Leporidae; genus Oryctolagus; species Oryctolagus cuniculus. The sequence goes on from NC_142867.1 coordinate 65,034,867, forward strand.
AACACGAATGCTTTGTTCTTCCAGCCGCCCAGCAGTTTTTAAATTATTCACCCACATGTGTGAGACAAACACAAGACCCCTTAGATCACACAATCTGAGGTGGGCTATGAACCACACATCTGGCCCACATCTCATTTCACTTGGTCAGCACAGTATTTTTAGGTTTTGAATTAAAATGTTACAGCATGTACAGACCCACCTAAATGGCTAAAGGTAAAAAACACACCATCATCAATTACTGCTGTGAAACAACTGGAAATCTCAGTTTTGCTGAGATAAGTGTAGCTTGGACATCTGCGTCGGAAACTAATTGGTAAAACCCAACATACACATGCCTTATGAGCAATCCTATGCCATGGCACACCCAACAGAAATGTGTGCTAATGATCACCAAAAATTAGGGGGGGGGATGGCACTGTGGTGTAGCAGGTAAAGCTGCCACCTGCAGCGCCAACATCCCATGTGGGCACCAGTTCAAGTCCCAGCTGTTCTACTTCCAATTCAGCTCCCTGTTAATGCGTCTGGGAAAGCAGTGGAAGATAGCCCAATTACTTGGGCCCACGTGGGAGACCTAGAAGAGGCTGATGGCCCAGCCCTTGCTGTTGTGGCCACTGGAGGAGTGAACCAGTGGATGGAAGATTCTCTCTCTGTCTGTCCCTCTCTGTAACTCTGCCTTTCAAGGAAATAAGTAAATCCTTTAAAAATATTAGGCACGCAAGTCTTCACAAGTTGCACTAGAAACTCAAATCCTAGAGGGGTGGATGGATTGATGTATTCATGAAATGGAGTAATGCAACAATGAGAATTAATCATCCACAGGTATATGCAAATTGTGGATGAATCACAAAAAATAGGACAGGGAGGGGTGTGGGAACCAGAATCAGTGCATTTTCAGAAGCAGTGTATGTGATAAATCAAAGATGCACATTTGAAAAGTTACACCAACCACTGAAAGTACAATGCAAGAGATTAAAAAAAACAAAACAGGAGTTTAAAGCAGATGAAACAAATATAAAACAAATACCAAAAAGTCAGGCCTAATTTCAAACATATTAACAATTATGTGTATATGGACTAAAAGCACAGATTGAGAGACAGAGATGGGGCAGCTGTTTGTCCTAGCAGTTAGGATGCCCCTGTCCTGTATCAGCGTACCAGGGTCCGAGTCCTGGCTCCTGCGTCTGGCTCCTTTCTGCTAATGTGGACGCTTGGAGGCAATGGAGTAGTTGGGTTCCTGCCACTCCCATGGGAGGTCTGGATTAAGTTCCCAGCCTCTGCTGTTGCAGGCTTTGGAGGGAGCTCTCTCCATTTCTCTCTGATTCCGCCTCTCAAGTTAAACAAGCTTTTAAAATGAGATTTTCAGAATGAACACAAGAGCAAGACTCAACAATATGTTGTGTACAAAAGACATACTTGTAAAAATAATTCCTTTTTAAAAATGTTTATTTTCACCTACTTGAAAGGCAGAGTGACAGAGGCAGAGAGAGAAGGAGCTTGCTTCTTCCAAATGCCCTCAGCAGACAGGCTAAAGACAGGAGCCAGGAACTCCATCCGCTCTCCCACGTGGGTGGCAGGGGCCCAAAAACTGAGCTATCTTCTAATCCTTACTGTTAAGTATCAATTTAAACAACAACAAAAGGACACAAGGCAACTTTGGGAAGGGTAATGCTATTACTTGATTGTGACGGTGGTTTCACAGGTATACATGTATGTCAAAAGCTGTCAAGTTGGGGGCAAGCATCTGGCAGAGTGCATGGGTATGACTCCCCACTGCGCCCAACTGCAGATTCTGGGTGCCGGCAGCCCCACTCCCAATCCAGTTCCCTGCTGGTGCACCTGGGAAAGCAGCGGAGGATAGCACCCATGTGAGAGACCCAGGGGAGGCTCCTGACTTCTGGTTTTGGACCGGCCTGGCTCTAGCCATTGCAGCCCTTTGGGGAGTGACCCAGTGGATGGAAGACCTTGCTGTCTCCCCTTCTGTAACCCTTTCAAATAAATAAATCTTTAAAAAAAAAACTTATTTATGTATTTGAGAAGCAGAAAAAGAGAAGGGAAGAGAGACACAGACACACACACAGAGAACTGGGGTGGGGGGGGGAGAATAAGATCTTCCATCTGCTGGTTCACTCCTTAAATGGCCACAACAGCCAGGACTGGGCCAGGCCAAAGCCAGGAGCCTGGAATTCTATCTGGTCTCTCACTTGAATGGCAGGGGCCCAAGCACTTAGGCCATCTTCTGCTACCGTCCCAGTGCATTAACAGGAAGCTAGATCAAAAGTGGAGCAGCCAGGACTCCAATACAGGAAGCTGGTGTCTCAAGCAGCAACTTAACCCACTGTGCCACATTAACTGGCACCTACAAATTTATTTTATGTATTTATTTGAAAAGCAAAGCAACAGGGAGGGATCTTCTATCCCCCGGTTCACTCCTCAGATGCCCACAACAGCTGGGGCTGGGCCAGGCCAAAGCAGGAGCCAGGAACTCCATCGAGTGACGGGGTCCAAGAACTTGGGTCATTATCTGCTGCCTCCTGGAGGGCCTATTAGCAGAAGTTGCATCTGAAGTGGAGGCAAGACTTGAGGCCAAGCACTCTGACATGGAATGTGGATACAATAGCACCCACCCCTTCATGCACCTTTTTAAATTTTTCCCCTAAGTATTTTATCTTTTTATGATGCTGATTTAAGGAACTGTTATTCTTGCTTTTAATTTCAATTTCCATTTGTTTGTTGCTGATATAGATATTCAGTTAACTGAACTTGCTTAACTCATTGGTTAGAGTGGGGTCTTTAATTTCTTGGTGTTTTTCATTTAAAACCATCATTTCCAAACCTTATGCTTCCTGTTTTTTCTCTTGCTTCACTTTACCTCCAGGACAATGCTGAACAGAAGTGATGAAAGCACATATCCCTGCCATATTCTGTCTTAGGGAGAAACAGTTAGCATTTTATCAGCAATCATGTATGAACTGGTTTTTTTCCTAACAGATTGAGATACAATTTATATAGCATATAATTCATACATCTAAAGTGCACAATTTAATGATTTTCTACAATATGCATAGGGATATGCAACTATCACAATGTTAGGACGTTTTCATCATCCCAAAAAGAAACTCTGTACCCATTAGCAGTCATTCCACTTTTATTTCCATCCCATGCCAGTCTGTGCCCCTGGCCTTGGGCAATCACTTCCTGTCATAAATGAAGTCAAGTAAAAAATGGTGTTTTGTGATGGGCTTTCATTTAGGATAATGTTTTCAAGGTTCATTTTGCAGCACGCAGAGTACTTCACTCCTTTTCAAACTTACTTTCATTCTTGTTAAAACCTTCCTAAAACCTGCCACAGCCAGAGCTGGACCAGGCAAAAGCCTGGATTGAGTTCCCACATGGGCAGCAAGGACCCAGGTCCTTGAGCTACCACCTCCTGCCTCCCAGAGTGTGTATCAGCAGGAAGCTGGAATGGGAGCAGAGCTGGGACAATACATATGGAACGCAGACCTCCTACAGGGCATCTGTGGACTGTGCCGCGGCCGGGCCCTCTCCAAGTTCTTTTATGATACTTCTTTTCCCGCTCTTCTTGGCGTCTCCTGCAACCCCAGCAACGAGCAATTTGCTGTCACTTATGTGTACGTATCCTAGAATTTTATTCAGATAGAAACATAAAACATGTCCTTTCTTTGGTTCAACATTTTCCACTGACAGTTATTTTGAGGTTTATCAATGTTGTGGGTCTTAACAGCTCAATCTGTTTTACTGCAGAGTAGTGTTCCACAGTGATTACAGTATGGCTTACTGGGAATTTGGGTACATCCAATTCTTGGCTAATACAAGTAAAGCTGCTTCAGTGTGTATCTCTCTATGGACACGCAGACTTTATTTCTCGTGGGTACTGAGGCATGGAATGGCTGGGTTATGATAAATGCTCATGTAGCATTTAAGAAACTGCCACACTGTTTTTTTTCCAAAATCTCCTATCAGCAGTGTATGACAATTCCAGTTACCATTTGGTTTAATCTTTTTAATTTTAGCTTTTCTAATGTGTGTGGTGATATCTCATTGTGTGTTGGAAAGCAGAGTCTGCTTCCGTCTGTTGGTTCTCTCCCCAAATGCCCACCAATGCTTCAGAGCACAGCACTGGGAACTCAATCCAAGTCCCTTGGTAGGTGGCAGGGACCCAGCTACTTGAGCCATCACGGCTGCCTCTCAGGGTCTGCACTGGCAGGAAGCTGGAATGGGCACCTGGAGCTGGGAACCAAACCCACATGCTCCAATATGGGGTGGGCATTAATGCCACCGCAGAACACCTGCCCTCATTGTGGTTTAATTTGCACTTCTAATAAATATTGAACATCTTTTCAAGCCTTTTTTTGACATTTGTCTAGTTTGTTTGATGACGAAGTATCTGGCCAAATCTCTGGGTTTTTTTTTTCTTAACTGTTTTCTTAACAAACTTTTGTAGAGTTCACACATTTTGACATGTGGCAAGTACTTTATTTTCTGCCTAGGTCTTTTCTGTTTCTTGTAAGCTGTTTTAGTAAAGTCCTCAGTTCTTCAAAGGCTACTGGCTGAAGGCTGCCCTCAGCTCCAGGCTACCTGGATGTCAAAAAATAATTCACATGACAGATTGTTTTAATAGAGAGGCAGAAGAGTTAGAAACGATGTGACTGCAGAAGCCACAGACTTTCATAATCTAATCTTGGAGTGACATTATCACTTTTGCTATACTCTATTTCTTATAAGCAAGTCACTAGGTGCATCATATAAACAAGGAAGGGGATGAGAAGCCATTTTGCAAGCCGCATTCAGAAGATAGGCAGCTGTCTACCATATACACCATGAACAAAAGTTTTGCTTGGGGGCCGGTGCTATGGCACAACGGGTTAAAGCCCTGCCCTGAAGCACCAGCATCCAATATGGGCGCTGGTTCTGGTCCCAGCTGCTCCTCTTCCAATCCAGCTCTCTGCTATGGCCTGGGAAAGCAGTGGAAGATGGCCCAAGTCTTTGGGCCCCTGCACCCATGTGGGAGACCCAGAAGAAGCTCCTGGCTACTGGCTTTGGATCAGTGCAGCTCCTGCTGATGCGGCCATCTGGGGAGTAAACCATCAGATGGAAGACCGCTCTGTCTCTACCTCTTTCAAATGAAAAAATAATTAAAAAAAAAAAAAAGTTTTTCCATTAATGTTTCTGGAATTGATACTGATTGTTGCCACTGATGCCGTTACCCTTTTATCTTCTCTATTTCTCTGCTTTCTAGTGACTCAACTTAAGGTTCCAACTCATTTAGTCAACGGGACCAATTGTCATTTATTCTGTGTGTTCCTTAATTCAACTCAACTTTTTAAAAAGATTTATTTATAAATCAGAATTAGAGAGAGAGGGAAAGACAGAGATTATTGATTGCCTCTCTTAAAGTCCTACTCAGAAAATACTTTTCCTTTTGAGGCAGTTTGCAGGTATCCCACTACGTTGGCTTGAGTTCAAATCCCCTTGGGGGTACAGGTCACCAGTTTGGGGAGGAATACAGAGTAAGGGTCACTGACCACTGTCAAGTTAAGGAGCAGAGCAGACAAACCTTGGGATGAAGAGTTCCAGGAGCCAGAAGACTATGGAATTGCTCCCACTCAGTATTGTCTCCACAAGCCACATCTTATTTGAGTCTTACCTTCATTTTCACCAGTTCCTCACATCAGTTCATTTTTTTAGGATTTATGTATTTGAAAGTCAGAATTACAGAGAGAAAATACCTTCCATCTGCTGGTTCACTCTTCATATGGCTGCAACAGCCAGGGCTGGGCCAGGCTGGAGCCAGGAGCTTCACACAGGTCTCCTACATGATCTCCTGCTGCTTCCTGAGGCACAGTAGCAGGAAGCTGGGTCAGAAGTGGAGCAGCATCCGGGTACCCATATGGGATGCGGTGCTGCAGGCCCAGGCTTAACCTGCTACACCACAGAGCTGGCCCAACCTATCAGGGTTTCTTCACTGTTCTAACAGTACTCAGTGGATTACCCCTCACCAGTATTCTGGCTGTGGCCTTCATTCCTACAGTAAGGGAATGCCATGGCTTGGATATTGCTTTGGGTGTTTCCCAAAGATTCATGATTAATTAAGGGCTTGGTTCACAAGGTGGAACGACTAGCAGGTCAGGTGGAAATTCTGGACAGTGGAGCTTGGTGGAAGGCCTTAAGATCATCAGGGGCATGCCCCCAGGAGGGACTGTGGGGCTTGTCTAGTCTCTGATTTCCTGTTTAGTGATAAAAATTCTTTCACACACCTGCTCCAGCCATGAAGTGCCGCCATCCACTGCCATCATGAGGCCAAACCAATGCACCGTGGACTTTAAACCTCCAAAGCAAACAAAGCAACTTTTTCTAAAGTGAGCTGCCTCATCTTATTTCTTTAGAGGGATGAAAAACTAACAGAGGGGTGTCAGCTATGGTTTGACCCAAGGTACGTTTTCCTTTTTTTTTTTGCAAAGGCCCAGATAGTAAATATTTTTAGCTTTTCAGGACATAGGTCTGTTGTAACTACTAAATTCTGCCTTTGTAATATGAAAACATAATTTTCATATTACAAATATGAAAAAAATTTCTTATTACAAAAAAACATTAATAAAAACTTAGTTTAAAAAATAGAAAGCAGCAAGCAGGCTGGATTTGGTGGGTCACAGTCTGCAGGCCTCAACCCAAAACAAAGCTGTGATTAGGTAGAAATGAGGCGAAAGAACTTAAATTACTGTTCTTAGCAGCCACTCACCACTTAGTAATGGGGACAGATTTTCTCATTGTGGAAGCATCATAGAGCGTACTTACACAAACCTAGAGGTATAGTCCACTACTACATTCTTATTATTCTTGGGACCATGCTGATTAAAACAGAAGATTAAATCAGGCACAAAAGGGGCTGGCGCTGTGGCAAAGTGGGTAAAGCTCCCGCCTGTGGCGCCACCACTCTATAGGGGCGTTGGTTCAAGTCTCAGCTGCCCCACTTCCAACCCAGCTTCCTGCTTATGTGCTGGGGAAAGCAGCTTAAGATGCTCAAGTCTTTGAGCCCCTGCACCCACATGGGAGACCCAGAAGCAGCTCCTGGTTCCTAGCTTCGGATTGGCCCAACTCTGGTCGTTACAGCCATTTGGGGTATGAACCAGGGAATGGAAGATCCCTCTCTCTCTGCCTCTTTCTCTCTCTCTGTTACTCTTTCAAATAAATAAATCTTAAAAAAATTCTATGTGCTTCTGAGTACTCCTTCCTATAAAAAAAAAAAAATCAGGCACGAGAGAAAATCGGATGGTAAGTATGAGATGGATGAGGGTACTGCTGGTAATACAACATACTGTTTTTGCAATAAACATTTTATTTTTAAGTAGAATAAAGATAAAAAGTATAGGGGTGGGGGCTTGTTACAGTGGTTATGACTTTTGGGGCACCTGCATCCTATGAAAGAGTGCTTGGGTTTGAATCCTGGCTCTGCTCTGCTCCTGATTCCAGCTGCGTGCTAATAAAAATTTGAGACACAGTAGTAATAGATTTTTTTAAATTAATTAATTTATTTGAAAGGCAGAGTAACAGAGAGATTGATTTTCCATCCACTGGCTCACTCCTCAAATGGCTGAAACAGCTGCAGCTGGGTCGGTATGAAGCCAGGAGTTTCTTCTGGGTCTCCCATGAGGGTGCAGGGACCTAAGGACTTGGGCCATCTTCTACTGCTTTCCCAGGCCATAGCACAGAGTTGGATCGGATATGGAACAGCCGGGTCTTGAACTGGCACCCATATGGGATGCTGGTACTGCAGGCGGCAGCTTTACTTGCTAGGCCACAGAGCCAGCCCCAGGCGATAGCTTTTGTACTTGGATCACCGACACTCACATAGGAAGTCTTCAATGAGTTCCTAGATCCTGGGCCATTTGGAAAGTTAACCAGTAACTGAGAGTTCTGTCTGACCATCTTGCTTTCTGCCTCTTGAATGAATTTTAAAAATTTGGGGGGCCGGCATGTGGCATAATGGGCAAAGCTGCTGCATGCAATGCCAGCATCCCATATGGGTACTGGCTCATGACCCAGCTGCTCCACTTCTGATCCAGCTCCTTGCTCATTTCTCTGGGAGGGCAGCAGGGAACGGCCCAAGTGCTTGGGCCCCTGCACCCACGCAGGAGACCTGGAAGAAGCCCCTGGCTTCAGTCTGGCCCAGTCCTGGCCATTTCAGACCATTTGGGAAGCAAACCAGCAGATGGAAGATCTCTCTGCAACTCTGACTATTTAACAAAAAAACAAAAACAAAAACAACTTTTAAACTTTTTTTTTGTTTTTTGGTGAAGATTTAGAGAGGAAGAGTTACAGAGAGAAGGAGAGACTGAGGGAAAGTCTTCCTTCCGCTGATTCACTCCCCAAATGGCCCCAACAGCGGAAGCTGGGCCGATCTGGAGCCAGGAGCCAGGAACTTCTTCCAGGTCTCCCATGCAGGTGTAGGGGAACAAGCACTCGGGTCATTTTCCACTGCTCTCCCAGGCCATAGCAGAGAGCTGAATCAGAAGAGAAGCAGCCAGACTAGAACTGATGCCCATATGGGATGCTGGTGCCACAGGTGGAGTGCTGGCCCCAAAAAACTTTAAAAAGAATAGTAAATAAAGAATAAAGCAGTAACACAGTTATTATAATTACGTATTAAGTATTATGTACTGACACAATTGTTTGTGCTGTCAAAAAAAAAAAAAAAAGATTGGTAGTGCAATGTTGTTTTATACCAACACCACTACAAACACACGAGTGATATACTGAGTCATTTTACAATGCCTACATTACTAGGTAATAGGAAATTAGTGACTCACTATAATCACAGGGGGCCACCATCATACATGCAGCCCAGCTTTAACTAGAATGCTATTACATAATGCATACCTGCATATCCCATTAGTGCCTCTACCAGGGAGGGCCATGTCTCCCAAGCTTCAGTCATTCTGCCTCACCCCCAAGGATAGAAAACAGTCTTCTGACTTCTCAGGGGTTTTTCACATTTGTTCTTATTTTGCTATTTTTCAGGTTTTACATTCCCTAGGCAGGGAATACTGTGTTCTACAGAAGAATCAAGAAGCATGTGCTAATTTACCACCTTGGCAGGAATGGGAAACCAAGTCAATTAGTGTTTTCTTTTCTGTTTTATTTATATTATTTTTGGCAGCAAAATTGTGTTTATCAAAAAAAATCTAAACTATGAATACACTTTACTGTTTCAGCTGAAGAACCCCAAGCCAAACAAAAAGACCAATATTAAAAGTAGCATAACTGGTTACTTTCTTAAAGTTACATAAAAAAAAAAAAAGCAACAGCATAGGAAGATAATTACCTTCTAGTCAGAAATCACAACTTTCCCCAAATAAAGAATATGACCCATCTGCCATATTGAATTGATATTTATTTCAGGACATGCCATGTCAAAATAAAACAGAAGAGTCAATCCTTGCCTTTAACAATAATTTTGTATTATAAAAGCACTTTACAACTCCATCCCATCTTTGAGTATAAGTTACGGGTAGGTGGGCTAATGATTATCTGAAAGCATTTCTCTGTTCAGATCCATAATCCAAGTGCTCTTTGAATATTACAAGGTGACAAGAAGTGAGGAGTGGAGGAGAAAGAGGAAAAACAGGGAAATAAGGTTTCCTTGTTAAGGGTTTTGTTGCAATGAGGAGAGAAGGAATTAAGAAGATATTCTTGTTGTCTTTTCATCTTTATACTGTGTTAAGTAATGCTTACAACATAAATTCAGCAGGCTTTTTCTGAGTTATCACTCAGAAATTTTCTTCCTGCAAACAATGTATTTACAAATATGTTTATTAACTTACACAGCAATCTCACAATAACTAGTAAAGATTAAAAGGGTGCACTCCTAATATATTTGTTTGCAGTGTTTTAAGGGAAATACATATTGCCATGGTGATGAAGCTCCAAATAGATCAAACAAAACATCTAAAATTGAAGGTTTAAAAAAAAAGGCAAAGAAATAAATATCACCAAAGAAAAAGGATTAATTATAGCTTAAATATAAAACTAAATCACTAGTTAATTAATCAAACTATACAGATCTAATAAAAAGCAAAACCAGCCTGAAAGACCCAACATTTAAAAAAATGCTAAAAAATAAGGAATAAATCTGCATAATATTAAGTTTTATTTGCATTCTCTCCTTTCCCTCTTGAATCCTGTTTTCATCTTTAACTTGACCTCAAATGTCCTGAGCAAAATATTTGCTATTTGGTGAGGGTTCTTTTGTTGATACCGTTATTTCTACTTGTTATAGTAGTTTTGGTCACTGTGCCAATTTTAAATTCTTCCACTAGTTCTTCTAAAAGGAATTTGACTTTTACAGCACCTTGCCTGCATAGCATTTTTAAGAAAGAAAGAAACCCATGCAAAGTCTATTGCTCAAACATGTTGTCTTTTTTTTACCAGAGTAATACTACCTTGAGAATTTTAAAATCTTGAGAGAAATAGATTCATTAAATTTTATGATTTACTGTTTAGAATTAAATATTAAAAATCTGTTCTGAAGCACTTTGTTACTTTTCTCACCCAAAGTCTAAGAAAACACATGTGAAAGGGTTATTTGATTTTGGTGGGAAATATATTTTTTGCTACTTGTAAGTACTCAGTGTGTTCATTAGGACTCATTTTGAAGACACACCAGAACCTTCTCATATTCAAGCACTGCCTACTATGACAGCTGAGTTGACTTCAAAGAAAGTCCAAGTAATTCGTATCAGTGCTCAAGAGTAATTTTGGACGTCTTGGCCCTTTGCCTAAAGCAAATGGTGTCTATAATTCCAATGAGCCTGATCAGGCTGCTGCTTTGCTACCTCCTGTCTGTTCTGAGGGAGGGGAGGAGTAAGACTCAGGAGTGAGGGTTAGGTGAAGGTAAGGAAAGCATGGAGAGATCAAGTAGGTTGGCCAAGTGCTGTGGTGAGCATACTGCTCCTTAACCAAGCCTCATTCACATTGCTGTTGAGATTTCCATCATTTTGAAGTACATTATCATAACATTAAAAAAGGAAAAAATGTTAAGAAAATGTATCTAATTTTTAAAGTTATCAATGGAATATGCTGAATCTTTTGGCTTTCTGTAAAATATAAATAATGAAGACACTGACTTTTTTTGTGCTTGTGAAGCTAATAGATCATCTCCACGAGACAGGCAGCAATGATGAGTTGCAATACGTTATTACTGATGGGAAAAGGTTCAAGCCAATATTCACACTGCAGTCAATGAAAGAGTAACAGGGCCAAAGCAGTGAGCTTCTGAGGGCTGAAGATGTCATGGGGGATTAGCAGGAACAGCCTCCTTCACTGACTGGTTGCTCCTGAGGCTTTTCCAGTTTTATGTCAATCACTGAAACAAAAGTTAAGGAGGCATAGGTGGGAACGTACAATTCCAACACTGACACTTCTGGCAAGTTCCTGTATTTTCCAAATACATACTTCACCATACTATTCTAAAGAAATTACTCTACAGCAGCAAGAAACCGTATGGAGGTGATTTTCTTTATAGATTCATCTGTAACAAAAACCTGAAAATAGCCCACAAAAGTTTCAACAATAGGGAAAAATGTAATAAATAACAGGACTTTAACTTAGAAGAACATATTATGTCATTATTAGGAATAAAGGCTTGGAAAACAGAAAACATTTGGAAGTGGGAAGAGCTGACTACAAAGGGCCTATGAACTCTAATAAAATGTATGTATATGGAAAAACTCAAGAAGGTAACACATAAAATAGCAAATTCAAAATCCTTGGAAATAACCGATATTACAGGTACTTCATGATGTCCTGTTTCTGGAAGGAACGACTGCAATAAAGCTCATCCTGAGTTATTTACTGCTTGTGTCAAGTAGCATAAATGTTAGGAAAAAAATAGGAACTAAGATATGCTACAGGGAAGAAGCAGGAGACTGGGATTCTAGAGTTTCCTGCTAAGGCAAGGGCAAATAAAAACCCTTGTACAAATGAATTATCATCAGCAGGAGGCTGCAAAGTGTGCACTTGGATCACCAGGCCCAATGTGAGATGAAAAACCCGAGTTCCTGTGCTCTTAAACCATCAATTTGTGGCTGTAAAAGGCAATGGCACAATATTCTTTAGCCAACCAAGTGGGGCTGTAAAAGACCAACGCTAACAATTAAGGTTTCTCATGAAACAAAAAGGATACTGTCTTCTCTGCTTCTGTCCTGTGTGCTTTCCATTCCAGGCAAAGCTGCTGCTACACGTCGGAAGAGCTGCGGGAAAAAGAAATTTGACAACTGGAGGAAAAACTTAGCAAACAGTGATGGATTACTGCTGGAAGATGACTAAAAGTATACGTCTTTTGGGTTACTCCTCACATAGTCTTTACTGCCAAGAAAGCACATTACAATGTCCATTCAATTCTATAAATTAATATATAAAAAGCTGTATGCCAAATACAATGAGTGAATAAACACAGGATCCCTGCTTTCCAACTGAACAGCTTCAAAATAAACAGCAAAAATGTAATCTGAGTCATAAAAATAAAGTTCTATAGAAAATCTGAACAAACAAATCACTCCTTTAATAGAACTGTATAGTGGTATTTCTATCTTTCATAAAGGGTTAGGTTCTAAATTAGTCTGTGAAAATCAGTCTATTCAAAAGTACCCTCAATAATTCTTTGAGAAAGCACTAATATTAGAGATCAACACAAGACCTCTCAAATCCAACACAGCTGGCTTTCCCTTCATCACTGGAATGAGTGCCAGCCAAAGTGGCTGGACCGTGTTTGAAGCACAATGCTATGCAAAGCATCTTCAACAGGAGATACACTAAAGTATGTGGGAACAGAGACGGACAGAACAACAACAGATTCTTCTCAAAAAAAAAAAAAAAAAAAAGAGAGAGAATTACTTATTTGAAAGGCAGAGACACACAGGAAAAAGAGAGAGGAAACAGAGACAGAAAGAGATCAACCACCTGCTGGTTTCATCTCCAAATGCCCACAACAGCAGGGATTGGCCAGGGTGAAGCCAAGAGCCAGGAACTCAATCCAAGTCTTTCAAGAACAAATTACTTGAGCCCATCACTTGATGCCTCCCAGAGACTACATTAGCAGGAAGCAGAATCAGTGGAGCCAGGACTTAAACCCTGTTACTTCAATAGAGAATGCAGGCGTCCCAAGGAGTCTTCACTGCTATGTCAAATGCCTGTCCCTTTACTTGGGATATGTATGTAATCTGCTTACCTTGACATCATTTCTGATAAAACTGTGCATGATCAGAGATATGAATTAGCAACATATCAAATCGATGTAACATTAATTGTATAAGGTAGGTCCACTTCCATTTACATATAGTACTCAGTTTCAAATATAGATAAACACTCAGGTAAGACTAAGTGCTGAAATACTTAATGTTTGTGAAAGGTAAGAGGTGGATAAGAAATAGATCAGTCTGAACTTGAACCGGTGCCCATATGGAATGCTGGCACTGCCGGTGGCTGCTTTATCCTCTATGCCACAGTGTGGCCCCACACAGGGCATCTTCAACCTGCTGCGACACAATACTGACTCTAAGATGGATAATTTCTTTTTTTCTTTTTAAGATTTATTTATTTATTTGAAAGTCAGAGTTACACAGAGAGAGGAGAGGCAGAGAGAGAGAGAGGTCCTCCATCCGATGGTTCACTCCTCAAGTGCCGCAATGGCCGGAGCTGCGCCGATCCGAAGCCAGGAGCCAGGAGCCTCCCATGGGGGGGCAGGGGCCCAAGGACCTGAGTCATCCTCTACTGCTCTCCCAGGCCACAGCAGAGAGCCAGATCAGAAGAGGAGCAGCTGGGACCAGAACCGGTGCCCATATGGGATGCCGGCGCCCCAAGCCAGGGCGTTAACCCGCTGAGCCACAGCGCCAGCCCCAGGATAATTTCAATGTACTATATGCTATATTCAGTAACTAGATTCACAGAAGTGTGAGTCTGTGAAAACACAGGAAAGGCACTAATCATAGCCATGAAGTAGAATGGGAAATACTAGAAAAAGTGTTGCTGAAGAGCTGATTTCTACATTGGAGTTTTAAAAAAGGAGCTGGAATTAGCAAAGGAAAAAATGAGTAGTCTAAGCAAAGGGAACAATAGTACAAGCACAGATATAGAGCTATAACATGTTACCAAGAAAGGGGCTGGCTCTGTGGCATTGATGGGTTAAGCCCATGCAGCTCTGGCATCCCATATGGGCACCAGTTCAAGTCCCGGCTGCTTTGTCAATACACCTAGGAAAGCAGCAGAAGATGGCCAAAGTGGTAGGGCCCCTGCCACCATGCCAGAGACCTAGATGAAGCTCCTGGTTCCAGATTGGTCCAGCTCCGGCTGCTGTGGCCATCTAGGGAGTGAACCAGTGGATGGAAGACCTCTCCAGGTCTCTCCTTGTCTCTCTGTAACTCTGCCTTTTAAATAAATAAAAATTAAAAAAAGAAAAAAAAAAAAAACTATGAGGAAGGAATTAATAATTCAGTATTACACAACAGTGTAAGGCAAGATGGGAAATAAAGTGGCAAAAAGTGAATATAGGGTTTTCAGAAAATTCTGCTTATTTAAAGGGTTTTATTGGGGCCAGTGCTGTGGCGCAGCGGATTAACACCCTGGTCTGAAGCGCTGGCATCCTATGTGGGCGCTGGTTCAAGACCCAGCTGCTCCACTTCCGATCCAGCTCTCTGCTGTGGGCCTGGGAAAGCAATGAAAGATGGCCCAAGCATTAGAGACCCGGAGGAAGCTCCTGGCTTCAGATTGGCCCAGCTCCAGCTGTTGTATCCAATTGGGGAGTAAACCATTGGATGTAAGACCTCTCTCTCTCTCTGCCTCTCTTCTCTGTGTAACTCTGACTTTCAAATAAATAAATAAATCCTTAAAAAAAATAAAGGGTTTTGTTTTAACCCTCTGTTCATCATCTTCAATTTAAAAAAATAAATGCATTAGTGCATGCATTTAGTGCAATAGTTAAGAGGCCACTTGGGTTGCCTTCACCCATAGTGCAGCATCCTGGATCCACTTCCAATTCCAGCTTCCTGCTAACATGCACTCTGGTGGCAGCAGGTGATGGCTATGGCTCAAATACTGAGGTCCTTGTCAATCATGTGGGAGACTTGGATGAAATTCTGGGCTGCAGGCTTCGGCCTGGCCCGGCCCCTGGCATTGTAGCTATTTGAAGGGAGTGAACCAGTGGATGGGATCTCTCTCCATCTTCCCATTTCTCTTCTATCACTCTGCCTCTCAAATAAGTAAAACAAGGGCCAGCACTGTTGTACAGTAGGCTGGGCCTCTGCCTGCAGTGCTGCCATTGCATATAGGTGCCAGCTCATGTCCCAGCTAATCCACTTCCAATCCAGCTCTCTGCTATGTCCTGGGAAAGCAGCAGAATATGGCCCAAATGCTTGGGTCCCTGCACCCACGTAGGAGACCCAGAAGGTGCTCCTGGGCTTCGGACTGGCTTAGCACTGGCTGTTGCAGCCATTTGGAGAGTGAATCAGTGGACAGAAGACCTTTCTCTCTTTTTCTCTCTACTTGTCTCTGTCTGTAACTGCTTCTCAAATAAATAAATCTTAACAGTAAAATAAATCTTTTTATAAAATACACATAAAGGACCAGCCAACAGAGTAAGGATTATTATTTTGAAGTCTACTGCCTGGTCCATGGTGTGTGTTCACCAAATGACAGTTCCCATGGTGTAAGACCTAAGACAGACCAAGGACAGATCTTTTAACTTTTTATCCCATGCCTTTTTCAAATAATAATAATAAAATTATATTTCTATAAATCCTGTAAATCTGGGACCACTGCTCTATATTATGTAGCACTGAAAAGTTAAGCAAATGGGGCTGGCTTTGTGGCATAGCAGGTTAAGCCTCCACCTGCGATGCCAGCATCCCAACCCGTTGTGCTACAGCACTGGCCCCAGCAGGTGAGGTTCTAACTTGTCCAATCTTGCAAAAAACAGTTTGATATGAAGTCTCCCTACACTCACATTTCCCTGAGCTATTAAACATTCCTGTCATAAACACTGTTCAAATACCAGCAATTTACTAAGGATAAAGTAATCCAAGTATACTTCCACAACAAGCAAACACTATTATATCAGTCTTGCTATTAGATGCTGAAATAAGGAAAATTTACCTTAAAAAATGTAGTAAGGGAAGTTTACAGTTTTCCAATCATGAATTTTGCAACCATAATGAAATAGCTGTCCTTTGCCCAATCTAAAAAATTTGGCAAATCTTTTCTCTTTTTCCAAAAACCATGCCCACTTATATTTTTTCAATATTCGAAAATATGTTGCTATTTCATGAGGCCTGCTATTGCTAACCAGAAGAAAGCTTTACACAAAAGAACTGAATATTCCCACAGTTATTCCATACGCTTTTTTTCAATCTGACAATCTCCACTCATACTCAAAGAACACTTACCTGCTTTACATTGTATCCTGCTTTTGCACTGGTTTCAATAAACATGACATTCAGCTCTTTGGCTTTCCTCTCCCCCTCCTCAATTGACACTTGCCTGTAGAAAAATAAAGAGGTAAACAAATATTTACTTTGAAAGATGGTATTATACAATTATAAATAAAGTTCTGAAAATAAGTTTTCTAGATATAGGTACTGATTGCATAGGTGAGACTAGTTAGAAAATTCATCCATCTGCAGCTCTCTTAAAATTTGTACATGTTTCATGCATATGTTATACTTTTAATTTTTCTTTAAAGATTTATTTACTTATGTGAAAGGCAGAGTTAGAGAGAGACAGAGGCAGAGACAGAGAAAGAGGTCTCCCATCCGCTTACTCAATACCAAGATGGCCACAACAGTCCCAGCTGTACCACTTCCGATCCAGCTCTTTGTTATGGCCTGAGAAAGCAGAAGATGGCCCAAGTCTTTGGGCCCCAGCACCCACTTGGGACACCCAGAAGAAGCTCCTGGCTTCTGGCTTCGTGTTGGCACAGCTCCAGCTGTTGCAACCAACTGGGGAGTGAACCAAAGGATAGAAGACCTTTCTCTCTGTCTCTCTGCCTCTGCCTCTCTGTAACTCTGTCTTTCAAATAAAGTAAAATAAAATCTTAAACACTTTCCCATCCAGTTCTCTGCTAAGGGCCTGGGAAAGCAGTGGAAGATAACCCAAGTCCTTGGTCCCCTACACCCACATGGAGTATTTGAAGAAGCTCCTGGCAACGGCTTGGCCCAGTCCTGGCTGGAGTGAACCAGCAGGTGGAAGGAAGGAAGCTCTCACTCTCTGTCTCCTCTGTGTAACTCCTTTAAATAAATGAATAAATCTTTAAAAAAAAAAAAAAAAAAGCCTTAACAGCTTCTTCCTTCCCTTAATAGTACATCATAAATATTTAGCCTCATAATTCTAAACTTCATATAAATAATTTTTGGTTGTATAACTTGTCAATTTGCCACAATTTATGTAACCATTTTCATACTGTTAGAAATGCTCATTGTTTCTAAATTTTATATTATAAAAATGCTATTCTTAATATCTTTGAGCCTAATATTTTGTAGATTTCTGTAAGTGGAATAAGTAAGACAGGGCATGTATGGTAAAGCCTCTTGATATAAAATAAATATCAAAACATTAAGATTTCTTTTACAAGATATTTTGCAATACATTAAAATTAGCAGTGGTCTCAAACAGTCCTTCTAATGTAAGATTAGTTCATTTATCTTGGCATTTTTAGCATCCAGCTGGTATATAAAAAATAAATATACAAATGTTCCAGTTAAATATATCTCCCAACAAACCATGATTCCTAAATACAGAAAACTGAGCAATGAAAGGTATTCCAACAAGCTGTCATCACATCTTTTATTAATCTGCCTACATGTATGTTCTTAAATTTGCCCTCTAGTCCTAATACTATAAACTATCCTTACTAGAGTCCATTCCCTCCCTGTCAACAAGATACCCTTAATTTTTCACTAAGTACATGGACATCCTGTTATACAATACTCCAACAATTAGCATTTTTACTACACTTGGTTGTTTTCTCATCTTGTGCTTTCTCTGTACAAGGGTGCTTCAAAGAGTTTGTGAAGGCCAGCGCTGTGGTATAACCTGTAAAAGCTGCTGCTTGTGGCACTGGTATCCCATATGGGTACTGGTTCGAGTCCCTGCTGCTCCACTTCAGACCCAACTCCCTGCTAATGTGCCTGGAAAAGCAGTGGAAGATGGCCCAAGTGCTTGGGTCCCTGCAATCACATGGGAGACCCAGAGAAAGCTCCTGGCTTTGGACTGGCACAGGTCTGGCCGTTGCGGCCAATTGGGGAATGAACCAGTGGATGAAGATCTCTCTCTCTCTAACCCTGCCTTTGAAATAAATCTTCCAAAATATGCATTTTCTATGAACTTTTTAGAAGATCCTTTGTATATTCGTGTGTATTAATTTTTTAAAGTATACTTTTTTTATAACAGCTTAAGAGTAAATTGCCAATCTGCAGGCATTTAGGCCTGAATACTTCACTGCAGTGAGTTTCCTAAAAATAAGAACATTGCCTTTATATAACCACAGTATACTTAACCTACAGATTTTATTCAAGTTTTGCCAATTATCCTAATGTTTCTTATAGCAAATAGAAAATTTAATTATTTATTTGAGAGGCAGAGAAACAGCAGGTATGCACTCCCATCTGCTGGTTTACTCGCCAAATACTTTGATGACTGTGGCTTGGCCAAGGCTGTAGCAGGAGCCAGGAACTCAATCCAGATCCCCCATGTGGCTGGCAGGAAGCCAAGTACTTGAGTCCTATCACTGTCTTCCATGTCCACAATAGTGGCAAGCTAAGAGTCAGGAACTAGAGGTGGGCATTGAACCTTGGCGCTCTAACATGAGACATGAGTGTCTTAACTGCTTGGTCAAATGCCTGCTCCAGAACACTGCTCTAAAGAGAAACTTTCTCAACTATTCAGTTATCCTTAGAGAAGTGGGTGAGGAAGAGGGGTGCGAGGATAAATACTCAAGTCAGTCTCTAGCATCTTCCAAACATGATCAATGAGTTTTATTGTAAATGTATCTTTATGATTCATAAATTTAAAAATTTTATAGTAATCATTCACTCTCAAATTTTCCTATCTTTGATCAGTAGAGTTTCTTTGAGTTGGCTTATAAGTCTGACATGACCCCAACAGTCTTTACAGCTCTCTTGAGAAGGTACTGTCTGTCCATTTTTTCCTATATATTCTGCCCCAACCTTTTTTATTTCTACAAGTAATCCTGATTCCTTTAGAGAGAAATGGTAATTAAGTTTGAGTCTGGGCTCATTTCCCCTGCTTCAGGTCTTTTTAGTAGACTGAAGTAGAAAATACTGCAATTTTTAAGGATTAAAAAAAGTCATGAATTCACATGGTTGCTATTTATACTCAGAACTACAAATTTTATCGATATTATATATATGTTTTAAAGATTTTATTTATTTGAGAAGTAGAGTTACAGACAGAGAGGGCGAGACAGACAGAAAGGTCTTCCATCTGTTGGTTCATTCCCCAATGACCAGAGCTGAGCCATTCCAAAGCCAGGAGCCAGGTGCTTCTGGGTCTCCCACGTGGGTGCAGGGGCACTTGGGCCATGCTTTCCCAGGCCATAAGCAGAGAGCTGGATGGGAAGAGGAGCGGCTGGGACATGAACTATGGCCCATAAGGGATGGTGGCACTGCAGACGAAGCCTGGCCCACTATACCACAGTGCTGGCCCCTTGATATCATATTTCTTTCTCACATTCATTTTTTTATGCAGAATACACACAATAGTTTTGAAATACCAAAATCTAACAACTATCACCAACAATGTATTTACTGAAAATAGTTAGCTTTTTTTCAGTTTTTTTTTTTTTTTTTTTTTTTAATCCTAGGATCTATTTCATCTTTGGATGTATAGTCAGGACACTATGCTTTTAGGTTACTTTGAATAGTTATATTTTTGTGAATTGTTTTTAATGAAATGTCTATTTTTATTATATAATTCCAAAGTTATATCTACAAGTTACTGTCAAAGAAGTCTAGTGTCCGCCATTCCTTCTTCTCTCTCACCAGAAATAACCACTGTCCAAACCTATTTGTGTTTCCATTTTGTTTTTAATAATATGTATGTGTGTGTGTATATATATATATATCTCTTTTCCTTAAATAAACTGCAGCATATGTTACACACTACTTCAGCTTGCCTTTTCACTTAAGTCATATACGAATTCTTTACTTTTTTTTTTTTTTAAGATTTATTTATTTATCAGAAGGAAGAGTTGCAGAAAGAGGGAAAGAGAGGGAGAAAGGGAGAGAGAGAGTGTCAGTTTTCCAGGGGGCCGGTGCTGTGGTATAGCGGGTAAAGCCACCGCCTGCAGTGCCAGCATCCCATATGGGTGCCAGTTCGAGTCTCAGCTGCTCTACTACTGATCCAGCTCTCTGCTGTGGCCTAGGAAAGCAGTAGAAGATGGCCCAATTCCTTGGGCCCCTGCACCCGTGTGGAGACCCAGAAAAAGCTCTTGGCTCCTGGCTTCGCATTGGCACAGCTCTGGCCATTGTGGCCAATTGGGGAGTGAACCAGAGGGTGGAAGCGTGCGTGGGGACGCTCTCTCTCTTTAACTCTGACTTTCAAATAAATAAACAGATATTAAAAAAAAAAAAAAAAAAAAGAGTCAGTCTTCCATCTGCTAGTTCTGTCTCCTTCTGTCTATCATTCTATTGGCCAGAGCTGGGACAATCTGAATCCAGGAGCCTGGAGCTTCTTCTGGGTCTCCCACATGGGTGCAGGGGCCCAAGGACTTGGGCCATCTTCTATTGCTTTCTCAGGCCATAGCAGAGAGCTGGATGGGAAGTAGAGCAGCAGGGACTCGAACCAGTGCCCATATGGGATGCCAGCACCGTAGGTGGTGGCTTTACTTGCTACACCACAGCACCAGTCCCCCTTCATTTCTTTTGTTATCTGCCTAGTACCCCTTTACGAAGATAGATGTAAGTTTATCAAATCACTTCCCTGCTGTGAACATTTGGGTATTCATAGTCTTTAGATATTACAAACAGTGCTACAGCCAATAGACTTGTGTATATGTAGCTTATAGAAGTGAAATTGCTATGATAAAGGATAAAGGTATAATTAGGTTTCTGCTAAAAATGAACCCTCTCTGGCCCATGGTGCTTATACCATTCCACATTGTCCAACAAGTTATGAGGTTATCTGTTTTCCCAGGAGTCTTGCCAGTAGAGGATTTCACAAAAATTCAGATTTTGGCAATCTGATAGGCAAAAATATTTCCCAGTACAGTTTTAATTTATATTTGTGTCAGGTAAGAGCAAGGCTGAGCTTCTTTTTAGATAGTTAAGACTGACATAACTTTCTCAATGAGCTGTCCATACTTGTAGTCAATTTTTCTATGCTTTTTTTCCTTCTCTATTTTTGGAAGCTCTTTATTCATTAGGGATATTAATCACTTCTTATATAGCTTTTACTAGTTTGTCATTTGCTTTATGGTGTTTTATGTAACCAAGTTTATTCACATCTCTTCTTTCTTGTCATATTATTAAGTGCTAAATTTTGGTTAGTATTTACTTTGTTTTTACAATGAAATCTCTGATGGGGAGGCCCATGGCATTTAGCCTTGTGGTTAAGATGTCCACACACCCCAAGCCCACTTTGGTGTACTTAACTCCAGCTTCATGTTAATGCAAACCCTAAACAGTAACAGTGATGATCCTTGTGGGGTCCTGCCACCCACAGGGGAGGCCTGGACTGAGTTCCTGGCTCCTGGTTTGGCCCCAGCTCAGCCTTAGTCCCTGTAGACATTTTTTTTGCCCCCCCCCCCTTTTTTTTTGACAGGCACAGTGGACAGTGAGAGAGAGAGAGAGAGAGAGAGAGACAGTGAGAAAGGTCTTCCTTTACCGTTGGTTCACCCTCCAATGGCCAGTGCAGCCGGCGCGCCGCGCTGATCTGATGGCAGGAGCCAGGTACTTCTCCTGGTCTCCCATGGGGTGCAGGGCCCAAGCACCTGGGCCATCCTCCACTGCACTCCCTGGCCACAGCAGAGAGCTGGCCTGGAAGAGGGGCAACCGGAACAGAATCCGGCGCCCCGACTGGGACTAGAACCCGGTGTGCCGGCGCCGCAAGGCGGAGGATTAGCCTAGTGAGCCACAGCGCCGGCTAGTCCCTGTAGACATTTGGGGAATGGAACAGCTGATGAGGGTTCTCTCTCTCTCAAATTAAATTTAAAAATTAAAACAACTCTGAAAACTTTGAAATTTGCTCTTCCACTGTGTGAAAACTTGAACTGATTTTACCTTTTCCTGTTGGTTAGTTATTCCAACTGTTTATACTTATTTCCATATGCAAGTGTGTGTGCTTCCAGATTTCTCATTGTTCCATTTTTCTGTGTACTATTAATGCACCAACACCATATTGGTTTTTATTATTGTTGTTTTTAATTTATTTTTGAGGCAGAGAAACAGACCCTACCCCAACCTCTGGCCCACTCTTTAATGCCCACAATGGAATGGACTGTGTCAAAGCCAGAAGCTGGGTACACATTCTTCTCATCAAAATGTTGACTATTTTCCAAGATTGACCATATATTGTCAGTAAACTTACACAAACTGAAATCATAGCATGTATTTCTACAAAGGAATGAAACCAGAAAGCAACAAGAAGAACAATAGAAAATTTATAACTACATGGAAATAGAGTATGTTCCCAAATGGGCTGAAGAAATTAGAAAGGAAACTAATGAAAATGAAAACGTATCAAGGGGCCAGCATTGCGGCGTAGGAGGATACGCCTCTGCCTGCAGCACCGGCATCCCATATGGGCACTGGTTCGAGTTGTGGCTGCTCTACCTCCAATCTAGCTCCCTGCTGATGGTCTGGGAAAACAGTGGAAGACGGCTCATCTGCTTGGGCTCTTATTCCCATGTGGGAGATCTGGAAGAAGTTCCTGGCTCCGAATTGGCCCAGCTCTGGCTGTTGCAGCCATCTGAGGAGTGAACTAGTAGATGAAGATCTTTCTCCTTCTGCCTATCATTTTATCGCTCAAATAAATAAATAAAATCTTTAAGAAAAAAAAAGCTAAATTTTAGGGGCTGGCATTGTGGCAGTACAGGTTAAGCCAATGCTGGCATCCCATTCTGTAGTGCTGGTTTGAGTCCCAGCTGCTCCACTTCTGATCCAGTTCCCTGCTAATGTACCTGGGAAGCCAGAGGAAAATGGCCATATGGGAAACGCAGATGGAGCTCCAGGATCCTAGCTTTGGCCTTGCCCAACCCTGGTCTGGACCCTGCTATTATTGGCCATTTGGGGAGTGAACCAGCTAACAGAACATTTCTCTCTTTTTCAAATAAATAAATTTTTAGAAAAAGCAGGGGGGTGCAGTGGTGTTTATAGCAATAAGTGCTTACATTAAAAAAGTAGAAATATCTCAAATAAGCAATCTAATAATATATCTCAAAGACCTGGAAAAACAAGAACAAACCAAAATTACCAAGAGGTGAGAAATAATAATCAAAGCAAAAATAAAGGAAATTCAAATAAATAAAATTAAATATAAAAAAGGAAACATTACAATTGATGCATCAGAAATACAAAGGATCACAAGAAACTATGAAGAAAACCTATATGTTAACATATTGGAAAATCTTGAAGAAATGGATAAATTCTTAGATGCATATAACCTACCAAGAAGAAATA
Source organism: Oryctolagus cuniculus (assembly GCF_051225735.1). Taxonomy (NCBI): domain Eukaryota; kingdom Metazoa; phylum Chordata; class Mammalia; order Lagomorpha; family Leporidae; genus Oryctolagus; species Oryctolagus cuniculus. The sequence goes on from NC_142867.1 coordinate 65,058,566, forward strand.
GAAAATCTAAACAAACCTATAATAATTAATAACACTAAGGCATGTTACATCCATTGCAGCAATATGTCAAGATAGCTCTACTCATATTTTCAAAATGTATCTAAATTTAACCACTTATCATATAAACTACTACTGTGCTAGTCTAAGTCATCATTTCTTGCTTAGAATATAGCCTAGATTAGCCTCCTCACGTCTACTCTTATACAACTTTGTTTAAAAAATATTTATTTATTTGAAAGGGGGGGGGGGAGAGAAAGGAGAGACAGAGACAGATCTTTTACCCATTTGTTCACTCCCCAAATGGCTGCAATGTCTCCCGCGTGGGAGGCCTGTTAGAAGCTCCTGGTTCCTGACTTCAGATTGGCCCAGCTCCAGACATTCTGGCCATTTGGGGAGTGAATAAAAGAAGAAAGATCTCTGTCTCTCAAATAAATAAATCACACACAAAAATTGAGAGGCAGAGAGAGAGAGAAACAGAGACAGAGAGCAAGCTCCCATAGACTGGTTCACTCTCCAAATGCCCACATAGCTGGGGTTAGGCCAAGCTGAAGCCAGCAGCCAGATCTCAGTATGGGTCTCCCATGAAGTTAGCAGGAACCGAATCACTTGAGCCATTACTGATATTTCCCAGGGTCTGCATTAGCAAGAAGCTGGAATCAGGAGCTGGAGCTGGGAATGAACCCAGGTATTCCAATGTGGGATGTGGGCATCTTAACCAATAAACATCCACTCTGAATTTACTTTTAATTTTTTTTTCCAACTGTGCTACCAATTCTAATCCAGGTGTCATAGGCACAAGTTTAACAGTTCCACAACTCTTTGAAATGGATTTCAATGTAACACTTTAATTAACATAACAAGTTCATTACCTGAGTTTCAATATCTAACTCATGAATAAACAAATTATAAATAGTAAAAGCTCCAATTATTAAGTAGTTTGGTCAAGACTACTTAGAGAAGAGAGAATATGCAATAGATTGCTTAAGAATGCTGAAAGCAGATATTCAAGCTATGGGTTCTACAGTGAATGTTAATACATTTTGCATCCTGTGACTTGAATATGGCTTTGCTCATTTGATTAAGGTATCACAATCAAGCTATTCAGTTCAACTAGTCTGGCTCAACCATACAATTAAAAAAAAGCCCCCAAGAACAAAAATGCACACCACTGAATTACAATGAATGTTTATAAGATTACTAAGAAAAGAGTATGCATCAACTATGAATTTTTAAAGATAAGACATTTCTGAAAATGGTTTGCTCTTTAACAAAACACTACCTTGTTTGTAAGGCCTTAAAAGTGCAAAATGCTTACTGGCTTCACATGATTAAGAGTTACTTACACATAGGCTTAAACAAAACAAAACTCATTTTCCTTTACAGACTGGGTTTAATACTTACATTTATATTTCAAATTCCTACATTAAGAATGGAGGGTTATAAGCTTAAGGATTAGGTAATCTCCTCTCAAAATAAGTTTTCAGTGAGCAATATTATCAGGCCACTTAACACAGATACCAAGCATTCTGTATATACAAAATCACTTCATACCTCTTGTCAGCAAGATCTGTTTTATTTCCTACTAACATGATGATAACATCACTTCCTCTTTCTGTTCTGACATCATCAATCCATTTTGTAGTTTGCTGGAATGAGTTAACATCTGGTATAGGAGAATGGACAAAGAGATTAGTGTTAACTGAAAATACCTCTCCAACTGATGGATACCCATGTACCCCCAAAAGCCCTGGAGGTTGGAAGGGGGCGGGCACATTAGGAACCCACTTTTAATGTGCCTGCAACATAACTCCATTTTATCTGATTACAACTGTCAGTGATTTAAGCAAATCTGAGGAATAAAATTCTCAGTACTGTTTTCAGAGTAGCTTAAAAGTTTTTGACAATAACCAAATGAATGTGATCTATATGGAATTAAAAAAAACTTTCTGAAATGTAAAGACAGCCAAGGCAGATAATATGGTGTCATATTGCCACAGTGCTTTTTTGATCACTTACACATACCAAACATGACAAAGAAAGCATTTCCAAAAGTACATCAGCAAGTACCAACACATCCAGAAAATTTGTAAAGCCTTTACATAGCTTTCAGTATCTGTTTTGCATAGCTTATTCAGTTTTTGATCACTTTAACCTTTAAGTTTATTAATTTAATGCACCAGAATCACTTATTAAAAATTATCTTTTCTAGTATTGAATTCTGAGTACTTCAATACATTTACAGTAACTAAAGAAAACAATTTATTAATAATTTAACCACACTTGTGAAATTTTAAAAGAAAATATACCAGGTTTCACTTGCTTTGGTTAAAGTGAGCACAAACATTTTCAAGCTACAAAACTTGTCAATGCACAATAACCAACATACATCTATTTAAAACAAGTAGCAACCCAAAGTAAAGCTGCAAGAGAAGGACTGCATACAGCCCCTAGCCATAAGAAGTCCCTGATGGAATCATAATTTCTAGGTTCGCCGTTACAATTATTACTCAGTAGATATGACTTCTGACTAAGCAGAGAGGAAAAGATGTTTACCAACATTATTACTGGTTCAAATCAAGTTTCTTTGTTTATATGTTTTTAAAGAAGTCCAAGATACTGTTTAACCCTATAAATTATGAACTACTATATGCAATGATGTTTAATATTTCCTTAAAGTATGTCATAAACCAATTTACAAAGACAATTTCAAGCAGAGAACATTTTCCTTCCATCACCAATGCCCCATGAAACATTCACAGTCACTTAAAAGGCCAAGGGCATTACTCACTTTTTGGGGGAAAAGAAAAAACTATCACTTGTTTTATCTCCTATATAACTTATCAATTAAGTCCATCATAGAATCTAGATATGATCCAAATAAAAATGATAATCAGAAAGTTGTACATTACATTTTCTCTGTCTTCCTCTATAGAGAATGGCTGGAAGGGGAAAGCAGAGAAAAGCTGGCGAACAGAAGTTTTAACAGCCTCAACAGAAACCTTGGAGGATTTGGAAAACTTAGCAAAAGGCTTAAATGCAGGTTATTCCATTTTAGAGAAATCTGAGATTAATTTTAATGAAAAGGGAGAGATTCCTTCAACTATAATTATGGTATGGCTTAGGGATAAGAGGATAGTAAGAAAGTTTTGAGGAGTATAATTGGACAAGAAAATTTCTGGGGTGAACAACCTAGGACTGTAAAAATAAAGCATACTGGTACAAACACCAAAGCAAATATTTCTGACCTGGTCAGTCTGTGATAAAACTTATTTTTACATGCCAATAGGAAAACAAGCACAAGACAAGAACATGCATGCAGCTAAGCTAAAGGTTGAAAGAAGATTAGAAATGCGTAATTCCCCCCACTCACTTGTGATATCATAAACAACAACTGCCACAGTGGAGTCACGAATGTAGCTAGGAATCAAGCTCCTGAACCGCTCTTGACCTGCTGTGTCCCATAATTGCAATCGTACCTAACAACAAAATCAGTCAAACAAGCAAGAAAAATAAGAGAGGTCAACCCATTGCAAAATACCTACTTGTAATATCGTAAACTACTACGGCTGCAGCAGAATCACGGATGTAACTGGGAATGAGGCTACGGAAACGTTCCTGACCCGCAGTATCCCACAGCTGCAGCCTGATCTGTGGGATGGGAAAAAATAAATAAAAAAAAAAAAGAACAAAAAAAAAAACTAATACTAAAAACTTTTTTTTAAAGGGGAAGAAGAGTGAGAAGGGAACAGAAAGGAGATTCATGCAAGAGGTTGCAGAAGAATGAGAAATGAAATGACGAAACTCCTTCAGAAGGCACTAACACTAAATACTTGCTTGCTTTGAAGGTACACAGACTGAAAAATGCCATTGTGAAAGATTTATATAACCAGAAATATGGCTTCCCACTTTGCCCTCCCTAAAACTTCTGTGAATACCTCTGCCTTCCAGTTTACAAAAAGTAGGCTGTTAACGTTTAAACTGAACATAAAAAAGACAAAAACTAGATAAATATCAATGAGTGGCCCTAGTCCATCAGAGTAAAAGAATTAATGCTTCTTTGAGAGCCTTTCTGAAGCTAAAACGTCTCTCTCTTTTTACTGGGTCCAATTTGTTTGAAATTGGATCTTTAACACTGTGCTCATATTTCTCCCATACATTTCTCCCCAGAACACTGCACATAACACAACAAAAAGGAGAAATGTCTTTTAGCAATCTTACATAAGACTTTTACTTACTTTCTCACATTTACATTGTAGGAAGAAAAGCCTGAAAACAAGCATTAAGTTTTCTTACCATTATAAAGTAGTTCCAGGCTTTCAAGTTTTAAGAAATAGCATGCTATATATGAAAATATAAAAGAGAAAATCCCAAAGAAAAAACTCACATACTTACAAGAAATAATATTAGAGATAAATTAATATTTGGGGTGCAGGTCCCACAATATTGCATTACAGATATTCACTGTTTAGGTGACAGGAATCTCTTTAATGGTATTAGGCTAGAATATACTATTTACATTGTATTTAAAGAGAACACTCCAAAGAATGGTCTATAAAAATAGAACAAATAAATGAATATTACTTCTTTCCATTTGGTCATTTTGGTACATGTTCTGTTCTGACAAAGAAAACCTTAATATTCACAAATTGTGTGATACTCAAATGAAATCTTCCTGAATGCCTTACGAATCGCATCCAAAAGGTCTTTGGCAGTTCTAATTTTTTTTTCCAGCAAATTCTTTTAATTCTTTCTTAAAGCTACATTATTTTTCCAAATAAAAAAAAAAAAAAAAAAAAACTTTAACAAACCAAAGACTTCAGAATTTTTACAAATAAGTTAGCTTTCTCTCTTCCTTTGGATCTCACCTGGAGATCAGAAGTCAGAGTACTAACTACCATTCACTCAGTGTTATAGTTTATTTCAAGGCCTATACACGAACTTTAGTAACTTTGTTGAGTATTTCCTACGTTGTCAATAATTGATTATACACTTGATCATAGTATTCCAACCTGCAGTGTTGCAAAACTGCACACTGAAAAAATTACTCACTGTTCGATCCTCCAAGTACATTGTTTTTGATAAAAAGTCAATGCCAATTGTTGCCTGAAAAACAAAACAAAAAACAAAGACATAAACAAATAACAATGGTTTAAAGGTGGCCAGGAGTTTAGGATTCAAATGGGATGTATGACTGCAGAAGAAATAATGAACAAACACATTACAGTCAAGTAGGAACAAACACAATTTCAGTGATGGCTTTCACATATTAAGCACTTGCTTTGAATAATGGATTATTTTAGGTTTTTTACATGATCATCTCTAACTCCCATGCATTCTTGCACACAGCTTATTCTCAACTATCTTTTTATTTTATTGATAACAAGACTAGGAGAACTTCACTTTGACTACCTGTATTTGAACCTAGATTTGAGTATCTGAATAACCAACATATGGCACTAGTTGATCCAACAGCAATTTCATTAAATACTGCTGCTATAAAGTAAGTGACTGCCTACACAGTGGCTTGTCAGCTATGCCAGAGACCCAAACATGATTTTCCAAAAGGGATTTATTTCCAGTGTAAAAGAACAGTAATTAGGTAACGGAAATAGGTTTCCTTCTGTATCAAGCAAGGAAAAGAAGCTTGAATTTGAAGACCAAACCTACATAAAGTTCCACTGCCTATCATTTACCAAAGAACCTGCAGATGGAAGACTCTCTCTCTCTCTCTCTGCCTCTCCTTCTCTCTCTGTGTAACTCTGACTTTCAAGTAAATAAATAAAACTTTTTAAAAAAGGTTAAGGTGTGGGTAGAGTGTTTGGATTGAAATCTCTGTTCCCAATCTCCAGCTTCCTGCTAATGTGCACCCTGGAATGCAGCAGGTGAAGGCTCAAGTAGTTGGGTCCCTCTCTCCAGGGAGACATGGATTGAGTTCCCTGCTCTGGGTTTAGCCTGGTCCAGTCCCAGTTGCTGCAGGCATTTGGAAGTAAATCAGTTCTCTCTCTGTCTTTCAAACAAATAATATTTTTTTAAAGTTAAGGAAGCATTCAATTACCACCATAGTTATGGAAATCATTATGTGCCTATAACCCACTGTTTTATCTGTGCCATCTTCTGCAATGTTTACTGTCAATCTGTAACATTCCTTGTGATAAAACATCCTCTAAATCCAAAGTAATCTCAAAAGTTACTTTCAGCAACATTTAAATGATTTTTTATAAAACTACTTTCACAGCAGCACTGATACACATAGGAATTTTTTTGATTTTTCTTGTTTATTTGACAGGTAGAGTTACAGACAGTGAGAGAAAGAGAGAAAGGTCTTCCTGCCGTTGGTTCACCCCCAAAATGGCTGCTACGGCCTGCGCTGCGCCAATCCAAAGCCAGGAGCCAGGTCTCCATGCAGGTGCAGGGGCCCAAGCACTTGGGCCATCCTCCACTGCCTTCCCGGGCCACAGCAGAGAGCTGGACTGGAAGAGGAGCAACTGGGACTAGAACCCAGCGCCCATAAGGGATGCCGGCGCCACAGGTGGAAGATTAACCAAGTGAGCCATGGTGCCAGCCCCTTGATTATTTTTTTAATTTTAGCTCCCACATACAAGGGAGACAACATGCAGTATTTAGCTTTCTGTGTACAGCTTATTTCACTCAACATGTCATCCAGTTGTATCCATTTTGCTACAAAAGGCAGAATTTCATTCTTTTTAATAGCTGAATAATATTCCATGCTGTATATCTACCATATTTTCTTTATCCATTCATCTGATAACGGACACCTTCCTTGGCTTATTCCAAATTTTGGTTATTGTGAATAGTTCTGCCATAAATATGGTGGTACAACATGTTCATGTCTTTTGGGTATATTCCCAGTAGTGGGAATGCTGAATCATATGGCAAGTCTATTCCTAGTTTTTAAAGAAATCTCAATGCTGTTTTCCACTAATTTACATTCCCACCAACAGTGTGAAAGTGTTCCTCTTTCTCATATGCTCACCAGCATCTGTTAAGTCATTTGGATTTTAGCCTTCTGACACAGCTGAGATGGTATCTCATTGTGGTTTCGATTTGCACTTCCTTGATGGCTAGTGATAGTAAGCATTTTTCATATATTTGTTGGCCATTTGTATTTCTACCTGTTGAGGTCCTGTGCCCATTTCTTTCTTCAATAAAGTCTGGGTCCTTTTTGTCACATCTTTTATTTTCAAAGATTTATTTATTTCAAAGAGTTACAGAGAGGCAGAAAGAGAGAGAGCGAGAGCAAGAGCAAGTGTTCCATCTGCTGGTTTACTCCCCAAATGGCTCGGCTATTCAAAGCCAGGAGCCAGGAATTTCCTCCAGGTCCGGGGCCCAAGAACTTGGCCATTTTCTACTGCTTTCCCAGGCCATAGCAGAGAGCTGGATCAGAAGTGGAGCAGCCGGGATGCAGTGCCCATATGGGATGCCGGCACTGCAGGTGGTAGTTTTACTCGCAATGCCTCAGTGCCAGCAACCCATTTCTTAACTGGATTGTTTTTTGTGGTTGGATTTTTGTTGTTGTTGAGTTTCGTAAGTTGCTGATATATCTTAGATATTAATCCTTTAAGATATGCACCTTGAAAGTATTTTCTCCCAGGGGCTGGTGCCGTGGCAGAGTAGCCTGTGGTGCTCGCATCCCATATGGGCACTGGTTCTAGTCCCAGCTACCCCTCTTCCAATCCAGCTCTCTACTGTGGCCTGAGAAAGCAGTAGAAGATGGCCAAAGTTCTTGGGCTCTGCACCCATGTGGGAGACCCGGAAGAAGCCGCTATGGCCGGCGCTGCACCGATCTGAAGCCAGGAGCCAGGTGCTTCTTCCTGGTCTCCCATGCGGGTACAGGGGCCCAAGCACTTGGGCCATCTTCCACTGCCCTCCCGGGCCACAGGAGAGAGCTGGACTTAAGAGGAGCAACCAGGACTAGAACCCGGTGACCATATGGGATGCCAGCACTGCAGGCGGAGGATTAGTCAGGTGAGCCAAGGCGCCAGCCCCATAAATTAATCTTAAAAAAAAAAAAGAAAACCACTGATTTATTTTTAAAAAAAGTCTCTTGTGAAATGAAACCTCACTTATCTATATATCACACATATATTGCACATAACACATATACGCACATATATTTCACACATATACATAAAAACAGACATATATATTACACATAGCTCATGCAAGCTCACAAATAAATTTCCAGGAATGAGATGAGCACTCTATTTACACATTTCTGAAGTTTCTCTGTTGTGTGTATGGTGGGGGTGGAGGTAGGGAAACTTAAGATGATTTGCTGAAGAATTTTTTTTGCCCGATTATATAAGGTGGCAGCTAATCACACAGTTGATTCTTCACAAAGAAAACACTTGATATACTTTCAAGCCAATTTTCTTAAGTAAGGTTTTAGGGTGCATTTTTGGCTAGGACTAACTAAACTTAAATGTTTACAAAATGTGTAAGTCACACTAGAAACCAGTCTCTCCTACTGAAGCCAAGATTTTGGGGCTGAAGTTGTGGTGCAATGGGTTAAGCCACTACCTGTGAAGCCAGCATCCCATATTGGAGAAATGATAAGAGTCCTGGGTGCTCTTCTTAGGACCCAGCTTCCCAATATGCCTAGGAAACCAGGATAAGATGGCCCAAGTACTTGGGCCTGGCCAGCCACATAAGATACTAGGATGAAGCTCCCGATTCCTGGCTTCTGTCTGGCCCAGACCTAGCTGTTGCAGACATTTGCAGTGTGAACCACATACAGAAGATCTCTTTCTCCATCTTACCCTCTCTCTGTAACTCTGCCTTTCAAGTATATAAATACATTTGTTAAAAAATGTTAGGTTTAATGTTGTCTTTGTTTAACTACCAACTTTGTTATTTTTAATAAAACAAGATCCACAAATCGTAGTTATCTATTTTTCAATTAGAATCTTTTAATTGTGAACTATATACTGACCTACTTTTCCCCATGTAAATGACTTGAACAGATAGGTCAACCGTTCTATATAGTGATCCACATTCTGAAGCTGTCTTCTTTTTGTTATTTTTAAAGATTTATTTATTTATTTATTTATTTGAAAGGCAGAGAGGCAGAGAGAGTCAGTCTTCCATCTACTGCTTTACTCCCCAAATGGCTGCAATGGCCAGAGTTGTGCCAGTCCAAAGCCAGGAGCCAGCAGTTTCCCCAGGGTCTCCAACGTGGGAGCAGTGGCCCAAGGACTTGGGCCATCTTTCACTACTTTCTCAGGCCGTAGCAGACAGGAGGATCGCAATGGAGCAGCCGGGACTCAAACTGGCACCCATACTGGATGCTGGCACTGCAGGCGGTGGCTCTACCCACTATGCCACAGTGCTGGAACCTGAAATTGTCTTCTTACTTGTGGTTCTGTTTTTTCTTCAAGAATGCGTATTTGTTTAAAAACAGATTTATGTATTTATTTGAAAGGCAGAGAAAGAGAGAGAGAGGTGTTCTATCTGCTGATCCATTTCCCAAATAGCCACAACAGCGGGAGCTGGGCTGATCTGACGCCAGGAGAGAGGAGCTTCTTCCAGGTCTTTCATGTGAGTGCAGGGACCCAAGGACTTGGGCCATTTTCCACTGCATTCCCAGGCCATTGCAGAGAAGTGGATCAGAAGTGGAGCAGCTGGGACTCGAATCGGCATCCATATGGGATGCTGGCACTGCAGGTGGTGGCTTTATCCACTAACCCACAGCCCCGGCCACTCATTTGTATTTTTTTAAAGTTACTTATAAGGCTTGGTAAGATTTAGACTGGACATACTCTAGGTTTAGAGGTAGTGCTGGGTATTTCATACTGTATCACATTAATAGGCAAACAACTTCCACTATCAGTGTGACCCACACTCATCAGTGAGTTTAGTCAATGATAGCATGATTCTTCTATTGTAAGGTTCAGTTTTTCACTGATTATCTATGGGAAAATTAATACCTTGGGATCCAGTAAATTCCCAATTTCTCATTCACTTTCTTTTTTTTTTTTTTTTTTTTTTTTTTGACATGCGGAGTGGACAGTGAGAGAGAGAGAGAGACAGAGAAAGGTCTTCCTTTGCTGTTGGTTCACCCTCCAAAGGCTGCCACGGCTGGCGCACTGTGGCTGGCGAACCGCGCTGATCCGAAGGCAGGAGCCTGGTGCTTCTCCTGGTCTCCCATGGGGTGCAGGGCCCAAGCACTTGGGCCATCCTCCACTGTACTCCCGGGTCACAGCAGAGAGCTGGCCTGGAAGAGGGGCAACCGGGACAGAATCCAGCACCCCAACTGGGACTAGAACCCGATGTGCCAGTGCCACAGCGCGCCGGCATTCTCATTCACTTTTCATCTGATCGGCTTAACATCCACTGATAATAGTTACCTGAATTATTTCATTACAGATACAAAATGGTAATTTTCTATCTCTATCGTTCTTGCTACAATTACTAGATGGCATTCTTCTATACAGAATATACTAAACAAAGTTCTTTGGTTACCCTGAAGTACAATTTGCGCAGAAATAGGCAGGAAAGATACTTCTTTTCTTTTATTTCCCCAATTTCAGGGTAAGGAGTTGATAATACTAGCAATCATCAATAGTGAAAGTGAGTTTCTCATTTGTGGCCTTCTCTTTTTGATGATTTTTCAAAATTCATACACTGTTTTTATTTTCTTAAGAGTCCTTTATAAGTACTCAAGTTTTAAATTTTGATATATTTTAATTTTCTTTTATGAAACTTGCTTCTGTTGTGATGGGAGAGAAATTTTTCCTAATGCAAGTTCACGAAGACTGTTTCCTAAAAGCTTTCTAAACATTAACAGCTTTAACACTGACATTCAGGATTATCTACTTTGAGTTAATATATAGCACAAGGTAAAGATAAATATTAATAGGCCGGCACCGTGGCTCAACAGGCTAATCCTCCGCCTTGCGGCGCCAGCACACCGAGTTCTAGTCCCGGTTGGGGCACCGGATTCTGTCCCGGTTGCCCCTCTTCCAGGCCAGCTCTCTGCTGTGGCCAGGGAAGTGTAGTGGAGGATGGCCCAAATGCTTGGGCCCTGCACCCCATGGGAGACCAGGAGAAGCACCTGGCTCCTGCCTTCGGATCAGCGCCGTGCGCCGGCTGCAGCGCGCCGGCCGCAGCAGCCATTGGAGGGTGAACCAACGGCAAAGGAAGACCTTTCTCTCTGTCCCTCTCTCTCTCACTGTCCACTCTGCCTGTCCAAAAAAAAAAAAAAAAAAAAAAAGATAAATATTAATATGTTCACATGTGGGTGTCAATTGTTCTAGCATCATTTGTGGAAAGCACTATCCTTTCCTGATTGAATCGCCTTGGTGTTTCTGTCCAAACTAGTTGTACATAACTATAAAGGTTTTATTTTAGGGCCGGCGCCGCGGCTCACTAGGCTAATCCTCCACCTGCGGCGCCGTCACCCCAGGTTCTAGTGCCGGTTGGGGGCTGGATTCTGTCTCGGTTGCTCCTCTTCCAGTCCAGCTCTCTGCTGTGGCCTGGGAGGGAAGTGGTGGCTTGGGATGGCCCAAGTGCTTGGGCCCTGCACCCGCATGGGATACCAGGAGGAAGCACCTGCTCCTGGCTTCGGATCAGCGCAGCACGCAGACCGTAGGAGCCATTTCGGGGGTGAACCAACGGAAAGGAAGACCTTTCTCTCTCTCTCTCTCTAACTCTGCCTGTCAAAAAAAAAAAAGGTTTTTAGACTCTTAATTCAAAATCAACTATAGTAAACTTTATGATACCTGATAGTGAAGGAGAGTACCTTCTCCCTCTTCTTCCTTTAAAAAGAGCAAACTACTGAGACAAGTGTTGTAGTGTATCAGGCAAAGCTGCTGCCCGCTTGCAGTGCCAGCATCCTATATGGGTGCTAGTTCAAGTCCCGGTTGCTCCATTTCCATTCTAGCTCCTTGCTAATGCACCTGGGAAAGCAGCAGAGAAGGGCCCAAGTGCTTGGACCCTTGCACCTGCGTGGGATACTGATCCTGCCTTTGGATCAGTACAGCTCCATCCATTACAGCCATTTGGAGAAGTGAACCAGTGGATGAAAGACCTCTCTCTCTCCCTGTCTTCCTCTGTCTGTAATGCTGCCTCTCAAATTAATAAATCTCTAAAACAAAAACAAATTATGACCTGTCCATACTGTAGCACAACAAACATTATCATGCTATGAATACTTTTGCTTTTCTTTTCTTTTTCTTTTTTTTTTTTCTTTTTCTTTTTTTTTTTTGACAAGCAGAGTTAGATAGTGAGAGAGAGACAGAGAGAAAGGTCTTCCTTCCGTTGGTTCACCCCCCAAATGGCTGCTACGGTTGGCGTGCTGCGCTGATCTGAAGCCAAGAGCCAGGTGCTTCCTCCTGGTATCCCATGTGGGTGCAGGGCCCAAGCACTTGTGCCCTCCCAGGCCACCACAGAGAGCTGGACTTGAAGATAAGCAACCAGGACAAAACTGGAGCCCCAAACGGGACTAGAACCCGGGGTGCCAGTGCCGCAGGCGAAGGATTAGCCTAGTGAGCCATGGCGCCGGCCTTCCTTTTCTTTCTTAAAATAAATATTTTATATTTGAAAGGCAGAATTACAGAAAGATGGGAGAATCAAAGTGGAAATTATGGAAGTGAAAGTAAAGGAAGGGCTGGGGCTGTGGCGTGGCGAGTAAGGCTGCCACCTGCAGTGCCATCATCCCATATGGGCATCGGTTCAAATCTCGGTTGCTCCACCTCTGATCCAGCTCTCTGCTATGGCCTGGGAAAGCAGTGGAAGATGGCCCAAGTCCTTGGGCCCCTGCATCCATGTGGGAGATCCGGAGGAAGCTCCTGGCTCCTGACTTTGGATTGGTACAGCCCCAACCATTGCAGCCGTCTGGGAAGTGAACCAGCGGATCAAAGACCTCTCTCTCTCTGCCTCTGCCTCTCTGTAATTCTGCCTTTCAAATAAATAAAGAAATCTTTTTAAAAAATATTTATTTATTTATTTGAAAGTCAGAGTTACACAGAGATAGGGGAGGCGCAGAGAGAGAGAGAGAGAGAGAGAGAGAGAGAGAGGTCTTCCATCCAATGGTTCATTCCCCAATTGACCACAACAGCAGGCTAGAACTGTGCTGATCTGAAGCCAGGAGCCAGGAGCTTCCTCCGGGTCTCCCACGTGGGTGCAGGTGCCCGAGGTCTTGGGCCATCTTCTACTGCTTTCCCAGGCCATAGCAGAAAGCTGGATCAGAAGTGGAGCAGCCAGGTCTCGAACCGGCACCCATATGGGATGTCAGCGCTTCAGGCCAGGGCGTTAACCCCCTGTGCCACAGCACTGGCCCCAATAAATAAATCTTTAAAAATAAAAAAAAGTAAGTAAAGGAGGCTAGTTGATCTTCTATGTGAATATTATAGTTGCCTGAAGTGCTTTAGATTATAATAAAGAATATTATGAAACAATACTATGAAACAAGTGGTAAAATCTTCAAAGAAAAAAATTCAGTTTTTCTAACTGGTAAATAATGATAATAATCAGAAGAATAGATGTCTTCTTCTAGAAAGTCAGGAGTCACTATACATAGGGATTATAATTTTTACTTCACAGATGTAAAAATATAGGCTGGGGGCTAGTGCTGTGGTGTACTGGCTAAGCCTCTGACTACAGTTCTGGCATCCTATAGAGGTGCAGGCTCAACTCCCAGCTGCTCCACTTCCAATCCAGCTCCCTGCTAATGGTCTGGGAAAGCAATGGAAGATGGCCCAAGTGCTTGGGCCTCTGCACCTGTGTGGGAGACCTGGAAGAAACTGCTGGCTCCTGGCTTTGGATTAGCTCAGCTCTGCCAGTTGCAGCCATTTGGGGAGTGAACCAGCAAATGGAAGACTTCTCTCTCTCCCTCTCTAAGTCTGCTTCTTCAACAAATAAATAAAACCTTTATTTAAAAAAATAGGCTGAAAAGATAACTGGTCCCAAACTACCCAATTACTAAATGGTATAACTAAGATGTAAATAAGGGTCTTTTCAACTCTCATTATACAAATGGGGCCGGCACTGTGGCATAGCAGGTAAAGCCACCGCCTGCAGTGCCAGCGTCTCATATGGGCACTGGTTCAAGTCCCTGCTGCTCCATTTCCCATCCTCTGCTATGGCCTGGGAAAGCAGTAGAAGATGGCCCAAGTCCTTGGGCCCCTGTGACCATGTGGGAGACCTGAAGAAGCTCCTGGCTCCTGATCTCAGCACACCTCTGGCCACTGTGGCCAACTGGAGAGTGAACCAGCAAATGGAAGACCTCTCTCTCTTTCTGCCTCTCCTCTTTCTGTACAACTCTGACTTCCAAATAAACAAATCTTAAAAAAAATAAAAAACAAATGTCCTAGAAAGGAAATCCACAAATTTTTAGTTTTTCAAACAGAAAGATGCAATTCAAAAGGCATATTCCTAGGGTGAACATTTGACTCAGTGATCAAGATGCTGCTGGGGAAGCTCCTCATCTCATACAGAAGCTCAAGTCTTGCTCCACTCCCAATCCCAGCTTCCTGCGAATGCCCATCTTTATTAAAATAATTATAAAAAAATAATTATATAAAAAATACTTCTGTCTCTGCTATCTACACTGAAGACCTGGATTGAGTTCTGGATATTCGGCTTCAGTCTGATCTAGCCCCATTTGTTGCTGACACTGGGGAATGAACTTGTGGATAGAAGCTGATTTGTGTGCTGTGTGTTTGCCTTTCAAATAAGAAAGAAAAGAAAGAAGAGGGGAGGGGAGGGAAGGTATATTCCTGAAATAAAATACATTTCCAAACATGGAAAAATACATACTTAAAAAGTGATTCACGGGGCCAGCGCTGTGGCTTAGTGGGTAAAGCCACTGTCTTGGGTGCCGGCATCCCATGTGGGCACTGGTTCAAGCCCCAGCTGCTCCACTTCCTATCCAGCTCTCTGCTTTGTCCCAGGAGGGTAGTGGAAAATGGCCCACGCCCTTGGGCTCCTGCACCCACATGGGAAGACCTGGGGGAGGCTCAGCTCCTGGCTTTGGAATGGCTCAGCTCCAGCCATTGCAGCCAATTGGGGAGTGAACCAGCGATGGAAGACCTTTCTCTCCTATCTCTCTCTCTCTCTGCCTCTCCTTCTCTCCCTGTGTAACTCTGACTTTCAAATAAATAAATATTTTTAAAAAAAGTGATTCAGGGGGCTGGTGCTGTGGTATAGCAGGGTAAAGCTACCACCTGCAACGCTGGCATCCCATATGGACACCAGTTCGAGTCCCAGCTGCTCCACTTCTGATCCAGCTCTCTGCTGTGGTCTGGGAAAGCAGTACGAGATGGTCCAAGTCCTTGGGCTCCTGTGCCTGCATGGGAGATCCAGACAAAGCTCCTGGCTTCGGATTGGCCCAGCTCCAGCTATTATGGCCTTTTGGGGAGTGAACCAGTAGGTGGAAGACCTCTTTCTCTTACACTTTCCCTTTCAAATAAATAAGTCTTTTTTAAAAAATACATTATTAAAAAAAAAAAAAGTGATTCAGGCGCTGGCACCGTGGTATATCAGGTAAAGCTGCCGCCTGCAACACTGGAATCCCACATGGGCACTGCTTCGTTTCCTGGCTGTTCCACTTTCTATTCAGCTCCCTGCTAATGCTCCTGAGAAAGCAGCAGAGGATATGGCCCAAATACTTGGGCTCCTGCATCTATGTGGGAGCCTAGAAGACGCTCCTCACTTCTGGCTTCAGTCTGATCCAGCCCTGACCACTAGAGCCATTTGGGGAATGATCCAGCAAATAGAAGACTCTCTCTGCCTCTCTGTAATTTTTTTAAAAAAGGTATTTCTGTGTCTCCCTCTCTCTCAGTAATTCTGCCTTTTAAGTAAATCTTTTTTAAAAAAGTTATTCCGCTTTTAAATTTATCCTCAGAGCTTTTTGAAAAATAGTTAGATAAATGATTGAAAAAGTGGCAGTTAATAACTTTATGGACATTAATTATTTCTTTAGCTGGATTAACATTTTTTATATTACTAAAATAAAGCAACTGAAATTAGGTTTTTATACCAACTGCACAGTAATACATATGCAAACTGGCTAAAAGTTGCCCCTTTTATTTAACAAAAACCTTTTAGACAGTTAACAGAAGGTTACTTCAAATAATTCAAGAAGATGCAGGCATTGTGGCATAAAGAATTAAGCCCCTCCTTGGGGCACCAGTAAGCCATATCAGATTGTCTGGGACAAGTCCCACATCTGCTTTTAATTCAGGTACCTACCAATGTACCTGGGAGGGAATAGCTGAAGGCCCAAGTACTTGGATTCCTGCCAGCCATGTGGGAGACCCAGATGGAATTCTTGGCTCCTGGCTTTGTCCAATCCCAGCCCTGACTGTTGCAGGCATTTGGAGAGTGAACTAGCAGGTACATCCCACCCCCACCCCCAACCCCTACCTCTCTCCTCCCTTCCTCCCTCCCTCTCTCTTCTGCCTTTCAAATAAAATAAATATTTTTTTTAGCAATCGGTCATACAGATTCAATTAAAAAAAATTCCTACCAGCTCATTATGATCCTCTCTGAATACTCCCATGAACAACCTTCCAATTATAATCATGCACATTTGGCATCAAATGTATTACACAGTCATTTCTAATGCCTAGGCTGTATGATCTTTAGCCTGAAATAATGTCGCTTCCATCTACTGGTTTGTTTATATATCATTTTAAAAATTATAAAAAGTACTTTTTACATCATGACTGCACATAAATGAATGAATTTTTTTAAATACCTTCAATATTACTTGTAACACAAAATAGATAACTAATATACTGACAAAAACAAAATACCTGATAGGTGTTGTCAAAACTGTCATACATGAATCTGGTGATCAAGGATGTCTTTCCAACTGAAATAAAAAAAAAATTTGTTCAGTGAACACATTATATAGGGTTCTCAGAAAATTCTACAAAGAATGGAAAATATCTGCAACAGTTCTACAAATAATAATTAAAAATCATATAGCCCCAAAGTTTGTCAATATGACCTTCTATGACAACAACTTCTCCAAACTTTAAAAAAAAAAAAAAAAAAAAAACAGCTAAAGAGTTGAGAAAAAGAAGAAAAGAGGATGGAGGACAACGACCTTAACATTCCTAATTGGGGCCAGCACTGTGGCATAGCAGATAAAGCTGCTGCCTGCAATGCCAGCATCCCATATGGGTGCCGGCTGTTCCACTTCCAATCCAGCTCTCTGCTATGACCTGAGGGATCAATAGAAGGCCCAAGTACCCATGTGGGAGACCCAGAAGAAGCTCCTGGCTCCTGGCTTCGGATTGGCACAGCTCCAGCCATTGTGGCCAATCGGGGAGTGAACCAGCGGATTAAAGACCTCTCTCTCTCTCTCTGCCTCTCCTCTCTCTGTGTAACTCTGACTTTCAAGTAAATAAATAAATTTTTTTTCAAAAAATTGCCTAATTTACAACAGGCCAAGCAGGTATATACTTGCACCCTAACAAAAAGAACTGGAGGTTCAAGTCCACTTCATTTAATGAATCAACGTGCTAACACTGAAAGTAGAAAGATGAAAGAGTCAAGACAAATATGAGTGCTCAAGAGTGAGAAAGAGGGGACGGCGCTGTGGCACAGCGGGTTAATGCCCTGGCCTGAAGCGCCGGCAGACCATATGGGCGCCGGTTTGAGACCCGGCTGCTCCACTTCCGATCCAGCTCTCTGCTATGGCCTGGGAAAGCAGTAGAAGATGGCCCAACTCCTTGGGCACCTGCACCCGCGTGGGAGACCTGGAAGAAGCTCCTGGCTCCTGGTGCATCTCCGGCCGTTGCGGCCAATTTGGGAGTAAACCAGTGGATGGAAGACCTCTCTCTCTCCTCTCTGTGTTAACGCTTTCAAATAAATAAATAAACCTTTAAAAAAGAGAGAGCGAGAAAGATGTGACATGAAAAGCTGTTTTGAAACTTGAAGAGGGAGAGAGAGAACGTTCCATCTATTGATTCACTTCCTAAATGGCCACAACAGCAGGAGCTGAGCCAGTCCAAAGCCATGTGGGTGGCAGGGGCCCATGGACTTGGGCCATCCTCTGCTGTTTTCCCACGTGCATTAGCAGAGAGCTGGATCAGAAGTGAAACAGCCAGGGCTCATAAACCATATAGGATCCCAAGTGCTTTTGCATCCACATGGGAGACCCAGAAGAAGCTCCTGGTTCTGAGTTTCGGATAGACCCAGCTCCAACCACTGCAGCCATTGGGGAGTGAACCAACGGATCTCGATCTCTCTCTCTCTCTCTCACCCCACCCTCTGTAACTCTGCCTTTCAAATAGATATTTTTTTAAAAAAAGAAAAAACAAGGGGGAGGGATGCCAGTACTGATGGCTGAAGGCCATGGCTTAACCTCTTAACCTGCTGTGTCACAGCACTGGCCCCTTAAAATTTTTTTAAAGACATTTATTTCAAAGTCAGAGTTAATATACAGAGGGAAAAAGAGATCTTCCATCTGCTGGGTTCACTCACCAAATAGCAGCAACAGTCAGGACTGGGTTAAGCCAAAGCCAGGATCTCCTATGTGGTGGCAAGGTCCAGGCATTTGGACAGTGGTCTGCTGCATTCCCAGATTTCTTTTTCTTTTTAGGCGGAGAGAAGCCAGGAGGGGCTAGCCTTGGGGCAAAGCAGGTTAAGTCAAAGCCTGCACTCCCAAATTGGAGGGTGGGTTCAGGTCCCAGCTGCTCTGCTTTCAAACCAGCTCCCTGCTAATGAGCCCAGAAAAGCAGCAGCAGCAGATGGCCTAGTACTTGAGTCCCAGACAGCCGTTCAGGAAACTGATGGAGTCCCTGGCTCCTGTCTTCAGCATGGCCCAGCCCCAACCCTGCTGGCCAGCTGGAGAATGAACCAACAATGAAAGAACTTCTCTGTCTCTCTGCCCTTCAAAGAAAATCCCATAGTAGCTGGGACTGGGATAGATGAAAGCCATGAGCTCAATCAGACTCTCCCATATGGAAAATCATCCCTGTTGCTTTGCAGAGTGAACATTAGCAACAGCTGGAATAAAAAGCAAACTCAGGCACTCAGATACAACATGCAGGCATCATAAGCAATGTCTTAACTGCTATGCCAAATACCTGGCCCTGGATTAACATTTTTAATGACATTTCTCAGAATAAAGAAGCTTTTCAATCCCAAAATACTTTCTCCCATGAAATTATCTTTCAAAAGTAAAGGTTAAATAAAAATTCTTGCAGTTAAACAAAAATGAGAATTCCTTGCCAGGAGACTATATACACAAAAACTTAAAGCCTTTCTTATGGCTAAGGCAACCGACATCATATAGTGACCATAAATGGTAAATAAAGATTATATTTCTTCTAATTTAAGACACACAACTGTGTTTAAGTAAAACAGTAATGTTACGAAGTTTATAATACAGATTTAATAAATCACAACTATAATACAAAGGATAGGGAGAGATGTAAATAACTATACTAGGTCAAGGTTTCTATAATAGTATAGACTGTGAGGGTAATGAGGCATATTGTAAGCCCTAGTATAATCATTAAAAAATGCAAAAAAAACTTAAAAGTCAACAAAGGGGAGTAGGTGTTACGGTACAGTGATTCAAAAGAGGAACAGCTAGGACTCTAACAGGTACCCATATGGGATGCCAACATTGTAGGCGGCATCACTATACCACGCTGCTAGCCTCAGAGTCACGGGGGTTAAGATTTGCTCGAGACAGGGGACACTGCAGCAGGTAAAGCTGCTGCCTGCAGTGCCAGCATCCCATAGGGATGCCAGTTAGAGTCCTGGCTGCTCCATTTCCAATCCTGCTCCCTGCTCATGTCCTGGGAAAGCAACAGAAGAAAGTCCAAGTCCTTGGGCCCCTGCACCCACATGGGAGACCCAGAAGAAGCTCCTGGCTCTGTTTCAGCCAACTGGGGAGTGAACCAGCGGATGGAAGACACCTCTCTCTCTCTCTGCCTCTCCTTCTCTCTCTGTGTAACTCTGACTTTCAAATAAATAAATAAGTCTTAAAAAAAGAAAAAAAAAAGACATCCATATCCCATATCAGAGTGCCTGGGTTTGAGTTCCCACTCCACTCTGAATCCAGCTTTCTGCTAATACATATTAGCTAAGGCAGCAGGTGATGCCTCAAGCAGTTGGGTCCCTATCACCTATGTGTGAGATTCATTTCAAATTCCCAGTTTTTGGCTTTGGCCTGGAACAGCCCTGGCTATTTTAGGCATTTGTGGAGTGAACCAATCAATGGAAAACCTCTCTCTGCCTCTCTCCCTCTTCTCTTGTTACTCTGCCTTTCAAATAAATTTAGAATTATTAATTTATCTTACAAAAGTCAATAGAGGAATTAGGCCGGCGCCATGGCTCAATAGGCTAATCCTCCACCTTGCGGCGCCGGCACACCGGGTTCTAGTCCCGGTCGGGGTGCCGGATTCTGTCCCGGTTGCCCCTCTTCCAGGCCAGCTCTCTGCTATGGCCAGGGAGTGCAGTGGAGGATGGCCCAGGTGCTTGGGCCCTGCACCCCATGGGAGACCAGGAAAAGCACCTGGCTCCTGGCTCCTGCCATCGGATCAGCGCGGTGCGCCGGCTGCAGCGGCGGCCATTGGAGGGTGAACCAACGGCAAAGGAAGACCTTTCTCTCTCTGTCTCTCTCTCACTGTCCACTCTGCCTGTCAAAAAAACAAACAAACAAACAAAAAAAGTCAATAGAGGAATCAAAATTACAGGAAAATAAGAAAAAACAAATGCGACAAAACTAATTGACAAAATGAGATACTAAAACCCAGCCATAGGGCCGGCGCCGCGGCTCAATAGGCTAATCCTCCACCTAGCGGCGCCGGCACACCGGGTTCTAGTCCCGGTCGGGGCGCCGGATTCTGTCCCAGTTGCCCCTCTTCCAGGCCAGCTCTCTGCTGTGGCCAGGGAGTGCAGTGGAGGAAGGCCCAGGTGCTTGGGCCCTGCACCCCATGGGAGACCAGGAAAAGCACCTGGCTCCTGGCTCCTGCCATCGGATCAGCGCGGTGCGCCGGCCGCAGCGCGCTGGCCGCGGCGGCCATTGGAGGGTGAACCAACGGCAAAGGAAGACCTTTCTCTCTGTCTCTCTCTCTCACTGTCCACTCTGCCTGTCCAAAAAAAAAAAAAAAAAAAAAAAAAAAAAAAAAAAAAAAAACCAGCCATATTAATTTGTGGAAACACATAAAAAAGAGGACTTAAAATCCCAATTAAACGATCGAGATGGGCTGAATGAAGAAATAAGACACAATTATTCGCTGTCTTAAGAGCACACTTTAAGGGCCAGCGTTGTGGTGTACCAGGTAAAGCAGCCTCCTGCAATGCCAGCGTCCCATGAACACTGGTTCAAGTCCCAGCCACTCCACTTTTGATCCAGCTCCCTGCTAATGGCCTGGGAAAAGCAGTGGAAGATGGACCAAGTGCCTGGGCCCCTGCTACCCATGTGGGAGACTCAGAAGAAGCTCAGGGCTTTGGCCTGACCCAGGCCTGCCCATTGTTGCCACCTGGGGAGTGAACCAGAGGATGAAAGATTCTGTCTCTCCTTCTCTCTATAACTCTTTCAAATAAATAAGTAAATCTTTAAAAAAATATTTAAAAACCCTACACTCTAGAGCTGGCATTGTGGCACAGCAAGTTAAGCTGCTCATCAGCATCCCATATGAGCACTGGTTCAAGTCCCTGCTGCTGCAATCCAATTAAAATCCCTGCTACTGCCCCTGTGAAAAGCAGTAGCAAACAGTTCAAGTACTTGGGCCTCTGTTATCCATCTGAGAGTCCCAGATGGAGTTCCAGGCTCCTGGCTTCAGCCTGGCCCAAAATCAACCATCGCAGCCTTTTGGAGAGTGAACCAGCAGATCAAAGACCTCTCTCTCAAAGATGGTATAGTGGGTAAGGCTGCTTCCCGCAGTGCCGACATCCCATATGGAGTCCCAGCTGCTCCACTTCAATCCAGCTCTCTGCTATGGCCTAGCAAAGCAGAAGATGGCCCAAGTCCTTGGGCCCCTGTACCTATGTGGGTGACCTGGAAAAAGCTCCTGGCTCCTGGCTTTGGATCAGCCCAGCTCCAGCCGTTGTGGCCATTTTGGGGAGTAAATCAGCAGATAGACAACCTCTCCCTACTTCTGCTTCTGTCTTTGCCTTTCAAATAAAAAAATAAATCTTCAAAAAATAAAAAAAGATGAGAATGGTCTAATTCAAAATCATTTAATATATGTAATCTACTAAACATCATAGATTAGCAGTATCAGTTGTTCACTGCCTGGGAGTTGTGGCCTGCTGCTGCCCAGCACAGTGACAGTATGTTACCACCTATCATTAACCCAGGAAAAGATCAAAACTCAAAATTCAAAATATAGCTTCTGCAGAGTACTATCACATCCATACCAGTGTAATGTCAAAAAAACAGTACATAGAACTACTGTAAGTTGTTGATTATCAAAGGGATAAAAGGCTAGTTTAACCATATAAAAAAATCAGTCAATTGACATAATCCAGATAACTATTTAGCAAAATTCAACATAAAATCAGGATGAAAATTCTGAGCTAACCAGCAGACCAAAATAGAAGAAAACTTGATCAATTTGGTAAAGGGTATCTACTTTGAACCTACAGCTAACATCAAACCCTTAGAGTAAAAAAACCAAATGCTTTTTTCCTAAGAAAGGAAAAAAGGCAAGGATAGTCAATATTGCCACTTCTATTCAGCATCATGATTTCAGCACAATGTTGATAAGAAAAAAAAAAGCACACAAAATGACAGTTTTCACTTACAGATGACACACTTGCTTATGTAAAAGAAACCTAAGAAATTAATTAAAAATCTACTAGAACCTACTATTCGTGTCTTAGTATACAAGGTCGATATACAAAAATCAATGAAATTTCTAAATACTTTAAGCAATACTAAATACAAGAAAAAACCTTTTGGAAGATTTATTTATTTATTTATTTGAAAGGCAGAGCAACAAACAAAGGAGAAATAAATAGAAAGAAATCTTCTATCTACTGGTTCATTCCCCAAATGGCTAAAACAGTCAGCTATAGGACAGGTTTTGGCCTGGAACCAGGAACTCCCTCCCAGTCTCCCCCATGTGGGTGGCAGGGGCCCAACTACTTTGATCCATCTTCCAATGCCTTCTCCAGCAATTAACAAGATGCTGGATGGGAAACAGAGCATCAGGGACTTGAACCAGCGCACCAACAGGCAAAAGAAGCCAATTAACCAGCTGAAATCACACCAGTTCCAATAAAAAACAAATTTAAACTCTGTAATAATATTAAAACACATAAAATACGGAATGCAAGCATCTTAGCTACTTAGATAAATGCCTGTTCCCCAGTAACTTTTCTTAAAATAAGAGATTGAAATGGCTGGTGTTGTGGTGTAGTGGTTAAGCCACCACCTGCCATGCTGGAATCCTATCTGGGCACCAGTTCAAGTCCTGGCTGTTCAACTTCCAATCTGGCTCCCTGCTAATGTGCCTGGGAAGGCAGCACAGGATGGCCCAAGTGCTTGGTTCCTTGCCACCCACATGAGAGACCCAGAAAAAGCTCCTGGTTCCTGGCTTCAGCCTGGTCCAGACCCAACCAGTTGCAGTTGGGGAGTGAACCAGTGGATGGAAGTTCTCATGTGCGCTCTCTCTCACTCAATTTCTCTCGCTTTAACTCTGACTTCCAAATAAATAAAGAGATCTTAAAAAAATAAAATAAATGAATCAAGAGATTGACAAACTGAGTCCAAAATTTATATGGAGGAAGGCCCCTGTCAAAGTCCCAGTTCCAGGCGCTGCTGCTCCACTTCATTCCAATTCCCTGTTAACATACCCGAGGAAAGCAGAAGATGGCTGAAGTGTTTGGGCCCCTACCACCCACGTGGAAGACCCAGAAGTTGTTCAGATTCCTGGTTTCAGCTTGAACTAGCCAAAGGCCGTTGCAGCCATTTAGGGAACAAATGTGGATGGAAGATCATTTCTCTCTCTAATACTCTACTTTTCATATAAATAAGTAAATCTTAAAGATTTATTCCAGGGGCTTGCGCTATGGTGTAGCAGGTGAGCCAGCATCCCATATGGGCGCCAATTTGAGTTCCAGCTACTCCACTTCTGATCCAGCTGTCTGGATTTTTTATTTATTTATTTATTTATTTTTGTAGTGGAAAGGAAAATAGCAAGGTTTATTAGAGTAGGGACATCCGTAAGAACAGATGGGCACCTCTCCAGACAGAACCTGGGAGAAAGTGCCCAGTCGCTCAGACTGGGGGAGAGGGAGGTTACATGGCTGAGTGGAGAATACACCTGACTAGGCCAGGCAGGCAGCTCAGCATAGAGGCAGAGGGCTGAGCGGGCAGTCTGGTTGAGGCTAGGGGTTTTTAAGGGGATGGGCCTTGCCCTCCGCCTCTGCTTCTCTTGGAACAAAGGACTTTTTGGATGTAAACAGAAAAACTCCTATCTGAGTTTTCTTCCTGAAGTAATCAGACAGGGGGAAGTCTGGCTGGCACCGCCCCCATTAGAGGAAGGGCAGGGAGGGCGTTTGAAGTGCAGATACTGGGCTGCAGCTGGAAGGTTATCAGGCAGAAGGGGCCCCCACCTGGCATGTTAGGTAGGAGAGGGTAGGGCAGCATGAGAACACTGGGCTGCCCCTGAAACGTTATCGGGATGACTTTGAGATGCATATGCTGGACATAGACGTCTTCTCTTTAGGCCTTTGTCACACACACATAAGCTCATATCTGACTTCCTACCTAACATTCCCCCCTCAAGAGGGAAGAATACCCAAAATTCTTCTTTGGGATTATGGATGGAGTGCCGTTTTCTGTAGTTTCTTGAAAGCTGGCATATGGGCATAGAGGAGGATTTGGGTATTTCCTCTTGCTATCTGTCTTATGGTGTGCGACAGTGGCCTTGGAAAGACTGTCCTGCTTGGTCCAGAGGGCTGCTCAGGTCATCCAACGGAATGGACTGGGAAAGCAGTAGAGGATGGCCCAAATCCTTGGGCCCCTGCACCCACATGAGAGACCAGGAAGAGGCTCCTGGCTCCTAGCTTCGGATCGGCGCAGCGCCGGCCATAGCAGCCATTTGGGGAGTGAACCAATGGAAGTAAGACCTTTCTCTCTGTCTCTCTCACTGTCTGTAACTCTACCTGTCAAATAAACAAATAAAAATCTTAAAAAAAAAAAAAAAAAAAAAAAAAGCAAAAGCAAGTGGAATAGCCAGGATACAGAACCAGCACCAACATGGGATGCTGGCGCTGTACATGGCAGCTTAATGCAGTACACCACAGTGCCAGCCCAATAAAGAAATCTTTAAAATAAAAAAGAAGTTTATATGGAATGCAAAGAACCTACAAGTCAAATATATTTGAAAATAACAAACAAATCTTCCAAACCTCAAAACTGATCATAAACTATGGGAATACAGACAGTGAGGCCACTGGCTTATAGACAGATCAGTGAAACAGAATGGAGCCCAGAAATAGATAAAAATCACTAGGTCTATCCCTCTGAGATAGATAAAAATCTCTATCCCTGAAACCAAAATTCAATTTCCTTTACCTCATCCCCTTCCAAAAGGGATAGAGAACAGTTTTATTTTCTTTCACATTGGCACCAAGGATATTGTAAGGAAATTTTAAAACATTTGTAGCTAAACAATTTTGTCAAAATGAGATTATGACCATTTATTCCCAAACATCTCTGAGTACTGTGGTAAATACAGAAGTTTTTGGCAATATATACTTTCATACTAATCCTTAACCTTTCCAAAAACTGGTGAGGTAGAAATCTGGGGCCAGCACAATGGTACAATAGCTTAATCCTCCACCTGTGGCACCAGCATCCCATATGGGCATCGGTTCTGGCCCCAGCTGCTCCTCTTCCCATCCACCTCACTGCTATGGCCTGGAAAAGCAGAATATGACCTAAGTTCTTGGGCTCCTGCACCTGTGTGGGAGACCCGCAAGAAGCTCCTGGCTTCAGATAGGCCCAGCTCCGGCCGTTGCAGCCATTTGCGGAGCGAACCAACGGATGGAAGACCTTTCTCTCTGTCTCCCTCTCACTGTCTGTAACTCCACCTCTCAGATAAATAAATAAAATCTTTGAAGAAATCTTATTCTTTTCTGTTTAGGAAGGGCTTTTACTTTGGTAGGAAAAAAAAAAGTAGCACCAGGATGGGTTTCATGCTTCACATTTAATCTGAACACTGGCAATTTTCTCACTGATATCATAGGAAAAGATGATTTCAGAGAAATTTATCGGCTCTATTTTCTTATTGCCCCAACATTTCTTTATTTTTAAAAATATTTTATTTATCCATTTGAGAGGTAGATTTACAGACAGTGAGAGGGAGAGAGACAAACAGAAAGGTCTTCCACCCACTGGTTCACTACCCAAATAGCTACAACAGCTGGAGCTGCACAGATCCAAAGCCAGGAGCTTCTTCCAGGTCTTCCACACAGGTGCAGGGGCCCAAGCATCTTCTACTGCTTTTCCAGGTCACAGCAAAGAGCTGGACTGGAAGAGGAGCTGCCGGGACTAGAACCGGTGCCCATGTGGGATGCCAGCACCGCATGTGGAGGATTAACCTACTATGCCACAGTGCCCAAACCTATTGCCTTGCCCCAACCTTTTAAAATATGCTCTTTACTGATCAAAGAAAATCTAAAATTCAAGGTCATACCCTCCCTAATTGTAGGAGTTTGTCACTAAGATCCAAGACCCATGTAAATGTATTTTATGGAAATACTTAAAAACAGCTTACTAAGGCTCACTGTGTCACTATGTGTAAAGCCTGAACCCAGGAGCCTCTGGGTCTCCCAAGCGAGTATAGACTTGGGCTATCTTCTGCTGCTTTCCCAGGAGAGCTGGATCAGAAGAGGAGCAGCCAGGACATGAATCTCTCGCAGTGGAAGATGGCCCAAGTGGGAAGATTTCTACCTCTGTCTCTCCGTCTTCTGTCATTCAAATAAATCAATCTTAAAAAAAAAAAAAAAGTTACAGATCCACTGACAATATTTTACTATATTTTTAATTTTGAAAAAGTTTATTTATTTATTTATTTATTTTTATTTTTTATTTTTTTGGCAGGCAGAGTGGACAGTGAGAGAGAGAGACAGGGAGAAAGGTCTTCCCTTTGCCGTTGGTTCACCCTCCAATGGCTGCCGCGGCCAGCGCGCTGCGGCCGGCACACCGCGCTGATCCGATGGCAGGAGCCAGGTACTTCTCCTGGTCTCCCATGGGGTGCAGGGCCCAAGCACTTGGGCCATCCTCCACTGCACTCCCTGGCCATAGCAGAGAGCTGGCCTGGAAGAGGGGCAACCGGGACAGAATCTGGCGCCCCGACTGGGACTAGAACCTGGTGTGCCGGCGCCGCTAGGTGGAGGATTAGCCTATGGAGCCGCGGCGCCAGCCAAAAAGTTTATTTATTTTTATTTGAAAGGCAAAGAGACAGACAGAAATCTCCCATCTATTGGTTACTCAACAAATGCTTACAATAGGCAAGGCTGCAGGAATTCTATCTGGACTCCCATGTGGGATCAGTGACCCAAATACCTGCGGTCTCGCCTGCTACTTCCCAGAGGACACATTTAGCAGGAAGGAAAGCAGAGGTGGGACTCAACACCAGTCACTCCGATATAGAATGCAGGTATCCCATGTAATGGTTTAATCTGTTGCACAATGCCTGCCCTGGCATGTTAGGTAGGAGAGGCTCATTTCCTTTGTGATATATATCAGTACTTCGTTCCTTTTCAATGCTAAATAATATTCCATCACACAGATTTATCACATTTTATTGGACGGAATTCTGGGTTCCTGGCTTCAGCCTGGCCCAGCCCTGGTTGTTGCAGGCATTTGGGGAATACACAATCAGGGAAGATCTCTCTTGCTTTGTCTCTCTCTCTCTGTTGCTTTGCCTTTAAATAAATAAAAATAAACTTTAAAAAAAGTTTAAAAAAGAAAACACCAAGGCAAAATAGTCACAAAAGACCACATGTTATACAATCCTAGTTATATGAAATGTCCAACATAGACAAATACAAAGAACAAAAAAAGGAGTGGTTACATAGGACTGGAGGAGAATGAGGCAATTAGGGGGATGATGACTGAAGGACTTGGATTCTTTTGGAGGCTAAAGAACTCTGAATATTAAAAATCACTGAATTACTGACTTTATGGGTAAACTGGATGGTATGTAAGTTATATCTCAATAAAGTTTTATAGAAACATATGGAAGGGATGGCATTGTGGCATAGCCAATTAAAACTACTGCTTGCAACGCTGGCATCCCATATGGGTGTCAATTTAAGTCCCGGATGTTCCACTTCAGCTCTAGCTCCCTGCTAATACTCCTGGGAAACTAGCAGGTGATGGCCCAAGTGCTTCGACATGAACTCACCCAGAGGGGCTGGAAGAAGATTCTGGCTGCAGTCTGGCCAGGTCTGATCTAGTGCTGGTCACTGCAGCCATTTGGGGAATGAACCAGTGGATCGAAGATCTCTATCTCTCTCACCCTGTCTCTCCCTCTCTCTGTAAAACTTTGACTTTCAAATTAACACTTGAGAAGCAGAGTTACAGATAAAGAGAAAGGTCTTCCATCAGCTAGTTCACTTTCCAAATGGCCATTGGGCCGAACTGTAGCCAGGAGCTTCCTCTGGGTTTCCTACACGGGTACAGGGGCCCAAATACTCAGGCTACCTCCTATTGCTTTTCCAGGCCACAAGCAGGGACTGGATTAGAAGTGCAACAACTGGGACTCGAACTGGTGCCTATACGAGATGCCAGCACTGCAAGTGGATGCTTAACCTACTATGCCATAGTGCCGGCCCATAAAATAAATCTTTAAAAAAACATATGGGAGAGATGAATGTTTTAACAATCCAAGATTTCACTGGAACAGTAAAGATAATTCTAGATGAAGGTAGTTGTACAACAAAAATATACTTAATGCCATAGAAGTATACATTCAGAATGCCTAAAATGGTAAATTCTGTATAGCTTATGATTTTATTTCTGTAATTGAAAATAAGCAAAAAAATTGTTTTTAAATTTATTTTCCTTTTATTTGAAAGACACACAGAAACAGAGAAAGATCTTCCATTTGCTGGTACCCTCTCCAAATGTCCACAATAGCCAGTACTGCACCAAGCTAAGCTGAGGAGCCAGGAACTCAATTTGGGTCTCCCTTGTGGGTGGCAGGGACTGAAGTACTTGAGCACTTGGGCCATCTTCTGCTGCTTTCCCAGGTGCATTAACAGCGAATAGGAACAGGGAACAGAAGTGGAGTAGCTGGACTCAAACCAGTATCCCAGGTAGGGCTTAACCCCTAGCATTCCCTCCCCTGCCGGCCCAAATCTAATATGGGAACAAAAGGTAATTAATTAAACGAAAAACTTTTTTAAAGAAGTGTTTATTACAAGTAAGAAAAATTAATTTTGGGGATGCTAGAAAATGGAAGGATATTAATTTAGGAGATTAATTTCTACTACAAGTGATAAAGTAATTCTTAATTAGTATTTCTTAAAGGATACTTAGGAGAGCCAGCGCCGCAGAGAGCCAGCGCCGCGGCTCAATAGGCTAATCCTCCGCCTGTGGCACCAGCACACCGGGTTCTAGTCCCGGTCGGGGCGCCGGATTCTGTCCCAGTTGCCCCTCTTCCAGGCCAGCTCTCTGCTGTGGCCAGGGAGTGCAGTGGAGGATGGCCCAAGTGCTTGGGCCCTGCACCCCATGGGAGACCAGGAGAAGCACCTGGCTCCTGCCTTCAGATCAGTGCTGTGCGCCGGCTGCAGTGCGCCAGTCACAGCAGCCATTGGAGGGTGAACCAACGGCAAAGGAAGACCTTTCTCCCTGTCTCTCTCTCTCACTGTCCACTCTGTCAAAAAAAAAAAAAAAAAAAAAGTAATAAAAAATAAAAGAATACTTAGGATTCAAACAATGCAAGATTAGTGACTTGCAGAAAAGGAAAAGTCTCAGAGTAGGCAGATGGTGTAGCAGGTTAAGCTGCCTCTGGGAATGCCTGCATCCCACACTGGAGGGCCTGGTCAGAGTATAGGCTGCTCTGCTTCTGATCCAGCCTCCTGCTAGTGCATCTGGGAGGCAGCAAGTACTTGGGCTTGGGTACCTACTACCCATGTGGGAAACCAGAATAGAGTTCCTGGTTCCTGGCTTCAAAATG
The DNA here is from genome assembly GCF_051225735.1 of Oryctolagus cuniculus. NCBI lineage: Eukaryota > Metazoa > Chordata > Mammalia > Lagomorpha > Leporidae > Oryctolagus > Oryctolagus cuniculus. The sequence continues at coordinate 65,088,697 of NC_142867.1, forward strand.
GTCCAGCCCTGATTGCTGCAGGCATTTGTGGAATGAAAACAATGGATGTCCCCACCACCACCCCAACATCCATCTGTCATTCTGTCTTTCAAATAAATAAATATATATTTTTTAAAAAGCCTAAATTCCTCTACAACCTATGTACATGATAAATCATGACCTGATTCTTAATTCTGCATTACACTGGCAAGATGGTATAGAATCTGGCCAATTAGATACTTATATTTTCGAACTTTGCCCCACAGAAATATGCCACTATAAAAATTAAAAGAAATAGTAGCTCAAGTCATATGCCAAGTTTTTAATAATTAAGAAACCCCCCCCAAAAAAAGAACCATTATCTGTTTTCTGTAGTCAGTGTTCTGCTATGGTAACAAGAAAAATACCTAGGGATCACAGCAGAAAAGCTCAGTTGCAAGCAAATCTCATTGCAGTATTGTATTCAAGGATGTCTCACCTAGGTGATGCAATTCTGCAGCAAAATGGAAAATCAATTAAAACAAGCTCACATTACTTCAATGCAGCTAACTTTATCAATAACAATGAAGTTTAAAAATAATCCAATAACCTTTCTCTGAAGAAATTAATTGAGTATTTTGTTTCTCCTAAAAAATACAACTACATTTACACAATCATATTTTAAAATGGAGGGGCTGGACTGTGATGTAGAGGGTAAAAGCTGCCACCTGCAGTGTCAGCATCCCATTATGGGTGCTGGTTCGAGCCCTAGTTGCTCCACTTCCTATCCCGCTCTCTGCTGTGGCCTGGGAAAGCAACAGAAGATGGGCCTAGTACTTGGGTCCCTGTACCAGTGTGGGAAACCTGGAAGAAATTCTTGGCTCCTGGCTTCAGATCAGCCCAGCTCCAACCGTTGCAGCCATTTGGGGAGTGAACCAGCAGATGGAAGACCTCTGTCTGTCTCTGCCTCTCTGTAACTCTGCCTTTCTAATAAATAAATCTTTAAAAACAAAACAAATATAAAAATGGAGAGGATGAGTTTGGTAATAAGTAATTTCAAATGTATGTTTTTAATGAAGGCACTTTTTAAAAATAACAGTATTTATAAGTTTCTAAGTTGATAAAATGGAAACACTCAAAAACAAAAATCATTACCATATGATCCAGCAACCAAGCTTCCTAGTGTTTACACAAAACAGCAGAAAATTTATGTCCACATAAAACTTGCATGCAGATGTTTACAGTTGCTTTAGGGACCAGAGTTGTGACTTAATGTGCTAAGCTGCTACCTGCTTTAAGTCCCAGCTGCTCCAATTCAGATCCAGCTCCCTGGTAAGGTGCCTGGGAAAGCAGAAGATGGTCCAAGTTTCTGGGACCCTGTGGGAAACCCTGATAAAGCTCCTGGCTTTAGTCTAGCCAAGCCAGGTCCTTTGAGGCCAGTGGGGGAGTGATCCAGTGGGTGGAAGATGGATCTACAGATCTCTCTCTTTCTCTTCCCCTTCTTCCCTTTAACTCTGCCTTTCAAGTAAATAAAATGAATCTTACACAGTTGCTTTATTCATAATTGCCAAAACTCGGAAGTAATCAATATGTCTTTCAGTGGGGACTAGCTAAATAAACCAGAACAATGATATATTGGGATAATGAAATGTTTTGTTTTGGTTTGGTTTTTTTGACAGGCAGAGTAGATAGTGAGAGAGACAGAGAGAAAGGTCTTCCAGGGATAATGAAATGTTATTTAGCACTAAATATGAGTAAGTTATCAAACCATGGAAGACATGCAGGAAAACTTAAATGCATACTATAAAATAGGTCAGTCTGAAAACTCTACACCCACATATTATATGATTCCAACTACAGGACATTCTGGAAAAGGCAAAACTAAGGAGACAGTTAAAAAAAAATTAGTTGCCAGAGATTGACACAGAGGATGTTTAGGGCAGTGACAATATTCTATATGATATTATAGTGGACACACAAAACTATACAACTGTCCAAATCCATAGAACATACAATACCAAAAATTAAACCCTAACATAAAGGACGGACTTAGGGTAATATATCAATGGCTCACCAACTGTAATAAATGTACCATTGTAACGGCAGGTGTCACTATGCAAAATCTCTTTCCTTTTAATTGTTCTGTGAACCTAAAGCAGACCTAAAAAAAATTTAAATTTAAAAAACAATTTACCTACATAAAAGTTGAAAATAAGAAAGATACTTGCCTAGAAGATCTACTGACTAATCTTCTCAAAGCTACATAAAATGGGGGCTGGCGCTGTGGCACAGCAGGTTAAAGCCCTGGCCTGAAGCACCAGCATCCCATGTGGGCGCCAGTTGTAGTCTCAGCTGCTCCTCTTCAGATCCAGCTCTCTGCTATGGCCTAGGATAGCAGTGGAAGATGGTCCAAGTCCTTGGGCCCCTGCACCCACGTGGGAGACCCAGAAGAGGCTTCTGGCTCCTGGCTTCAGATCGGCGCATCCCCAACCACTGCGGCCATTTGGGGAGTCAACCAAAGGTTGGAAGACCTCTCTACCTCTACCCCTCTCTGTAACTCTTTCAAATAAAATAAAATAAATCTTTAAAAAAAAAGATACATGAAATGTAAAGAAACATTTTAATGCTTGAATGGCTATAATTTATTTCCTTTCCACTTCATTCTAAAACTATAACATGACAGCAAATAGAGTGGTTTGAGGAATGAGAATGTATTATTATAATCAAGTATGTGTAAAGTCCTGACTTAAAAGGAGTTTACAATCCACTGAGGGAAACAATCATGTACATGTACAGGAAAGTGAATGAAGTGTGTAGGTGTTTAGCCTCATCACTGGGACACTCATACCACACTGGAACACCTGGGTTCAATATCCAGCACTGTTTCACTCCTCCAGCTTTCTGTGGCTGGAAACGCTGGAAGGCAGGAGTGATGGTTACGGTATAGTTGGGTTCCTAGGGACCGACACTATGGCACAGTGGATTAAGTGGCCACCTGGGATGCCAGCATCCCAAACTGTAGTGCTGAGTCCTGGTTGCTCCACTTCTAGTGGAGCTTCCTAAGGAGCCTGGCAAAGCAGCGGATGATGATGGTCCAAGTGCTTAGCTGCCTGCCACTCACATGAGAGACCCAGATCAAGTTCTGGGCTCCTGGCTTCAGACCATTGTGGCCATTTGGCAGGTAAACCAGCTGGAACATCTCTGTCTCCTTCGCCCTCTGCTTCCATCTCTCTGCCTTTCAAATAAATAAGCAATTCTTAAATAAATTTTTTAAAAAGTTGGGTTTCTGCCACTCAGATGGGAGACCTGAATTAAGTTCCCAATTCATGGCACCTGGCCTGGGGGCAATCTGAGAATAGGTCCACATCTGTTTCTGCCTCTCAAATCAATGAACAGGAAAAAAAAAGTGCTGGGGCCAGTGCTTTGGCATAGTGGGTAAAGCCATCGCCTAGAGTGCCAGCATCACATATGGGCACCAGTTTGAGTTCTGGCTGCTCCACTTCTGATCCAATTCTCTGCTACAGCCTGGAAAAGCAGTAGAAGATGGCCCAAAGTCCTTGGGCCTCTGTACCCATATGGGAGACTCAGAAGCTCCTGCCTCCTGGTTTCACATGGGTGCAGTTCCAGCTGTTGCAGCCATTTGAGGAGTGAACTAGTGGATGGAAGACCTCTGTGTGTGTGTGTGTATCGCTGCCTCCGTAACTCTGCATTTCAAATAATCTTTAAAAAAACGATTTAAAAAGGAAGAGAAAAAAAAAAAAGAGCAGCAATACATACTATCCACCCTCCACACTTCCAGAGGTATCTTCCCTCGATTAATAAAATATACTAGGGCTCCACAGCATAAATAAAGTTAGGAATCATTAGCAGGTACTCAAGGACCTTTATAATCAAGTGTGAGCCTAGCCTCTAGTCTTATCTCCCACCCTTAACAAACTTCATCTGCCAATCACAGAAGCCTATTACTTATTCTCCAAGCATATCATGTACTTTGGAGACTTTGAGCTTTTGTTCATGTAACCCAATTTTGTGGAACTTTTCTTTCCTGGTTATATTATGAGCTTATGAACTGGGTATCAGATATGGTTCTGCCTGAAGGAAAGAAAAACTAAATTACCTTTCAAAATTGCATTCAGCCTGAGACTGTATCTCTGTAAGAATTTTAGATGGCAGCAGGGCTTTTCTTTTATTCATTCAACAAAGCTAACATTTTTATGAATGTATGATAAGGATAAAAAGGTTCAAAATACTCTGCATCCAAAGAGAATAGCTCAATGCAAAGCTCAAAACTAGTACTAAGACTGATTTGAGCAGCATTACTTTATTTAAAAACTTCCACGCATAAGTGTAGAATTACAAGGCAAAGCATGACCCACTTTTTCTTACCGAGAAAAAAAGTAAGAAAAACTGGCAATAAAGGAAATATTTAACACTATTTCAAATTATCTTGTTCATACATTTAATTACTAGTTTTTCTCTACTGAATATAAACAGTAAGATAAAAAACAGAAACTTTATTTATCCTGTTCACAGCTGTAATTATAGCCAATCCATCCATGCAGACAGCATTCACTACCTCAGGCAGTTAGCATGGCACACAGCCTAGTTTACATCAGGCTGGTATGCTTACAAAAGTGGAAATGGATATGGTACACAGGAACATACTTACAAAATTAAGCCCAAGAAACTAAAGTGTTGGGGTAGGCATTGTGGCACAATGGATTATGTCACTCAGGACATCTTCATTTCATATCAGTAAGAGTCCTGGCTCCTCCACTTCTGATCCAGCTCCCTGCTAATGCAGCTGGAAAGAAGCACATAATGAACAAAGTGCTTGGGTTTCTGCCACCTACGGGGGAGACCCGGATGGAGTTCCTGCTCCTTGCTTCCATCTAGCCCAGCCCCAGTTGTTGCAGGCACTGGGGAGTGAAACAGCAGACAGAATATCCTTCAAAAACCTGAGTCCCACCACCTATATGAGAAATGCAGACTGAGTTACAAGCTCCTAGCTTTGACCTGCTCCAACCCTGGCTGTCACAAGCATTTGGGGAGTGAATCAGTGAATGAAGCTCTTTCTCTGTCACTCCACCTTTAAAACAAAAAGATAGTCTCTCTCTCTTTTTTTTTTTGAGTGGACAGTGAGAGACAGACAGAAAGGTCTTCCTTTGCCGTTGGTTCACCCTCCAATGGCCACCGCGGCCGGCGCGCTGTGGCTGGCGCACCGCGCTGATCGGAAGGCAGGAGCCAGGTATTTATCCTGGTCTCCCATGGGGTGCAGGGCCCTGGCCTGGAAGAGGGGCAACCAGGACAGAATCCAGCGCCCCGACCAGGACTAGAACCTGGTGTGCCGGCGCCGCCAGGCAGAAGATTAGCCTAGTGAGCCGCGGTGCCGGCCGAATTTTTCATTTTTTAAGTTATTTATTTATTTATTTATTTGAGATTCAGAGAGAGAAAAAGATCTCCTATCTACTGGTCTGTTCCCCAAGTGTCCACAATGACCAGGAGTGGGCAGGGTCCAAAACCAAGAGCCAGGAACCCAATCCACATCTTCCACATAGATGGGAGAACTCCAACTACTTGACATTATCAGGAAGTTGGAATCAGGAACCAGAGCAGGGAATTGAACCCAAGTATTCTGATAGAGCACATGGGTGTCTCAACAAGCATCTTAACCAACAGGCAAAACACATGACCTTAAGTGACTTTTTTTTTTTTTTAAAGATTTATTTATTTATTTATTTGAAAGAGTTTTACAGAGAGAGGAGAGGCAGAGAGAGCAAGAGTGAGAGAGAGGTCTTCCATCCGATGGTTCACTCCCCAACTGGCCACAACAGCTGGAGCTGCACCGATCCGAGGCCAGGAGCCAAAAGCTTCTTCCGGGTCTCCCACGTGGGTGCAGGGGCGCAAGGGCTTGGGCCATCTGCTATTGCTTTCCCAGGCCATAGCAGAGAGCTGGATTGGAAGTGGAGCAACTGGGACTAGAACCAGCACCCATATGGGACGCTGGCGCTTCAGGCCAGGGCATTAACCCACTGCACCACAGCGCCGGCCCCTTAAGTGACTTCTTTAAGAGCACATAATTTCTAAGTTTACAGAACAAAGACCAGGATTCAGTTTTCCTAACTTCTCCTCCAGGGAAAGAAATGTTCCAAGTTGAACAACTTGACAAGTAAATATAAAAGGTTTACAAGTGAATTTATAATTACCTCGGTAATCATCTAGCTTTTTCCTACTTACTTAATGGCAATATGATGCCTGTCACTTTCTTAAAGATATATTCTCTTAGCTCCCTAGTAACTGGGCAGAATATTTTATGGTTGCCTAGAAGATCACTATGCTAGGCGACAGCACTGTGGCGCAGTAGGTTAAAGCCCCAGCCTGAAGTGCCAGCATCCCATGTGGGCACCAGTTCAAGTCCCGGCTGCTCCACTTGCGATCCAGCTTTCTGCTATGGCCTGGGAAAGCAGTAGAAGATAGCTCAAGTCCTTCGGCCCCTGCACCCATGTGACAGACCGAGAAGTTCTTGGCCCCTAGCTTTGGGTCAGCTCAGCTCTGGCCATTGCGGCTACTCGCGAAGTGAACAAGCAGATGGAAGACCTCTCTCTCTCTTTCTCTGGCTCTACCTCTCTCTGTAACTCTGTATTTCAAATAAATAAAACAAATCTTTTTTTTTTTTTTTTTAATTTGACAGAGTTGAACAGTGAGAGAGACAGAGAGAAAGGTCGTCCTTCCGTTGGTTCACCCCGCAAATGACCGCTACGGCAGGAGCTACACCGATCCGAAGCCAGGAGCCAGGTGCTTCCTCCTGGTCTCCCACGCGGGTGCAGGGCCCAAGCACTTGGGCCATCCTTCACTGCCTTCCCGGGCCACAGCAGAGAGCTGGACTGGATGAGGAGCAACCGGGACTAGAACCCAGCGTCCATTTGGGATGCCGGCGCCGCAGGCAGAGGATTAACCAAGTGAGCCACGGCACCGGCCCCTAAATAAAATAAATCTTAAAAAAAGACCATTATTCTAGACACACAGAGGTCTAAAAGGCTTAAAATTAATTTTATAACTTTAAATATTTACAGACCAAAATATTTAGTTCATAGGTAGCCTAAAATCTGTCTAAATCTGAGTCCTCACGTTTCCAATTTCCTTATTATAGTCAATTTTAATTCACCAGGATTTATGTAGCTAATTTACAGTGAACATGTACAAATTTCCCAAGGAGTATTCTTCAGTTTTAAGAGAGGGTTAAGGCCTGAAAAGGGGTTAATTGGGCACAGGAGGCTACCAAAATTAAAATTAAAAATCAGTCCCTGGAGGTGAATTTTTGGCACAGTAGTTAAAACTGCTCCTTAGGATGCCCACATCCCATGTTAGAGTGCCTGGGTTTGATTCCCAGCTCCAGCTCCCATTTCTAGCTTTCTGCTAATGCAGACCCTGGAAAGCAGCAAGTGAAGGCTCAAGCAGTTGTGTCTGCCATCCCCACGGAAGATCAGGATTGAGTTCCTGCTTCAGCCTGGCCCAGTCCCAGCAAAAATAATAGATACCTAAGCTACTCTGAGGAAGTAAGGGCTTCTTTGCTCTATGTCAATTTTTTGATATTTAAAAAATTATTCACTTATTTATTTGAGAGGCAGAGACAGAGAGACATGAAACAGGGGTCCCATTCACCAGCTTACTTCCTATAAATACTTGCAATGGAGTTTGAGGTGGTGTAGGGGGTTGCCTGGGAGCCAAGAACTCAATCCAGGTCTCCAACATGGGTGTCAGAACCCAACTATCCGACCCATCACTGCTGCCTTCCAGGATCCACAATAGTAGGAAGCTGAAAATTATAGCCGGAATCAATTTAGTTACACCAGTTATAAGACACAGGATCTCTAACCCTAGGGCAAATGCCTACCCCAAAAGTCTTCTCTAAAGGGATTTGAAACTGGAAAAAAAAACAAGCTGAATTTAACCAAGCAAAGGGAAACAGTAAATATGAAACAAGGGGGAGATCAATGAGGAGTTCCAATAATTGAGAAAAAAATCAGTATGGCTGAAAAGAGAAAAGATTGGAGAAGGGACCGATAGAGAAGAGCCAGATAATGAAGTGTGAGTGAGCCACAAAGATCATTTGAAAACAATTCTGAATTTCATTTTAAGAGTGATAAAAGAAGTAAAAACTATAAAGCATTTTTAAGTTAAAAATGTTTTTAATTTGTGGTAAGCTATATACAAAATTCTAACCATTTTTAGGTACACAATTCAGTAGCATTAGGTACATTCACAATGTCTGTCTTAAAGGTAAGGAAGTTACTCTGATTTTCATTTGTATAAAGTTTACTCTGATAACAATGCAGAAGAATGAATCGAAGAGAATGGCCAACAACAGAGATTTGAAGGTATGAAGACCCTGTGAGACTATAAGGAAGAAGGCAGACACTATAACTATTTGTTAGCAACTATATTCCCCAGGACCTAGAACTGTGCCTTGCAAACCAAACAGTGAATAACTATTATATGGATAAATGACTTTGAAGGTTCTATGATTTGGGGCCGGTGTTATGTCATAGCAGGTTATTCTGCCACTTGTGACGCTGGCATCCAACATCAGAGTGCTCATTTGAGTCTGATCCAGCTTCCTGCTAACGTGCCTGGGAAAGCAGTGGAAGACGGCCAAAGTCCTTGGGCCTTTGCACCCATGTGGGAGATAGGACAGAGTTCCTGGCTCCTGGCCCAGACCTGGCTATTACAACCACTTGGGAAGTGAACCAGTGGATGGAGGATACTTTCACTCTCTCTCTCTCTCTGCTAAACCTATTTTTAAAATGATAACACAAATAAAAAGTTTGGAAGAAAGTTGAGAAAATTTTCTAAGAATTAAACAGAAAAGTAAAATAAAACTAGAACACCAATCCAGTAGATGATACTAGTAAGTCAAGAAAATTTCATGAAACTAACATGAATTCCCAGTTTGAAAGCATTTAAACCTACTACTACCCAGTATATAAAATAAAAATAGACATATCACTGTGTTCAAAATAGCAATACTGGAATCCACAAGCTAAATGTTAATTACTTCAAACTTCTGAAGGAAGAATACAAGCAGTCTCCCCTTATCTATGATTTTAATTTTCATGGTTTCAGTTACCTACAGCCAACAATAAGCACACCAAAAAATTTTTTTAAATCTTTATTATTTATTTGAATTGCAGACTGACAGAGAGAAAGAAAAAGACAAAGAGAACAAGATCTGGTTCACTCTCCAAAGGGCCCAAACGGCTGGGAACTGGTCCAGGCCAAAGTCAGAAGTCCAGAACTCCACCTTAAGTCTCCCACATGGGGGGAGAGACCCAAGTACTTAGGCCATTCTTCTGTTGCTTTCCCAGGTGCATTAGCAGGAAGCTGGATCAGAAACGGTGCAGCTAGGACTTGAACTGGCACTCTAATATGGGATGTCAGTGTCTTAGCAGTTTAACCCACCATGCCACAACGGTGGCTCCAGTACAGTAACTTTTTTTTTTTTTAATTTACTTATTTACTTGAAAGGCAGAGTTAGATAGAAAGACACAGACAAAAAGAAAGCTCTTCCTTCTACTGGTTCACTCCCTAAATGTCCACAACAGCCAGGGCTGGGCCAGACTGAAGCCAGGAGCTTCATCTGGTCTCTCACATGTGTGGCAAGAGCCAAAGAACTTGGGCCATTTTCTGCTGCTTTCCCAGGTGCATTAGCAGGGAGCTGGATGGGAAGTGAAGCAGCCAGGACTTGGCATTGGGACATGACATCATAGGTAGTGCTTAACTTGCTATGCCACAATGCTGGCCCCTGGTGAGTCAATATTACCAAGAGTGATTTGCAATCGTTAAGAGCAGGGCAAGGGAACTGGCCCACCAGTACAGTAAAATTTCTGAGATCACATTCATTAACTTTTATTACAGTACATTGTTATGATTACTCTATTTTTATTAGTTTTTACTGTTAATCTCTCACTATGTCTAATCTATAAATTAAACTTCATCACAGGTGGGACATCTAGGGAGAAACAGTATATGTGGAATTTGTTACTATCTCTGGTTTCAAGCATCCACAGGGGGTCTTGGGACATAGACCCCAAAGATGAGGCGCAATACTGTACATTTAACATACCATACAATTCTAAACTCCATCAAACTTATAAAGTGTAAAAGTTACATGAATACATTTTCAGACACACAAGGTTCCCCCAAATTTCCTTCTATATTCTCTTTATTATGAAGCTACTGACTGTATGTTGAATATAATGAGGAAATAAACTAATAGAGGGCATTTGGTGCAGAGGTGAAGACACCACTAGGGATGTTCACATCCCATTTTAGAGTGTGTGAGTTTGAGTCCTGGCTCTGCTTCCAATTACAGCTTCTTGCTAAAGGGCACCCTGGGAGGCAGCAGGTGATGGCTCAAGTAATTGGGTCCCTGCCTCTCATGTGGGATATCTGGACTGATATCCAGCTCTCTACTATGGCCTGGGAAAGCAGTAGAAGATGGCACCCAAGTGCTTGGGCTCCTGCACCTGTGTGGGAGACCAGGAAGAAGCAGCTGGCTCCTGGCTTCGGATCGGCACAGCTAAAACCGTTGTGGCCATTTAGGGGGTGAACCAGCAGAAGGAAGACCTTTCTCTGTCTCTCCCTCTCACTGTAACTCTACCTCTCAAAAAACAAAATCTTAAAAAAATAAATAAATAAAATCTTTAAAAAAAATCCTAATGACTAATGCAGTATCCTGGCTGGGATCGTGGAACATAAAAATGACATTAAAGGTCAGCATTGTGGGACAGCAGACTAAGCTGCCAATTTCAGCGCTGACATCCCATATCAGACTGCTGGTTGGAGTTCTGGTTATTATTCTACTTCCCAATCCAGCTCCCTGCTAATGTGCCTGGGAAGGCAACAAAAGACAGTCCAAGTACTTGGGCCCCTGCCACCCAGGTGGGAGAACCAGATGGAATTCCAAGCTCCTAACTTCAGGGTGGCCTAGTGCTGCCTGTGCAGGCATTTGGGGAGTGAACCAGCAGATGGAGTATCTGTCGCTCAGCCTTAGGAAGGAAAGGAGGAGGTGAGGGAGGGAGGAGGGATCAAAACTAAAAGAGCTGCTGCTATAGTGCTGCAGCAGGTTAAGCTGCTAAACAAAATGCCAGCATTCCATTAAGGAGAGCCAGTCTGTGTCCTGACTACACTTCCAATCCAGCTCCCTGCTGACTGTACTTGGGAAAACAGCAAATGATGGTCCAAGTGCTTGGGTCCTTCCACCCATGTGGGAGACCAGGATGGAGTTCCTGGTTCCTGGCTTTGGCCTGACTTAGACCTAGCTGTTGTGATCATCTGGAGAATGAACCTGCAACTGAAGTTCTCTGTCTCTCCCTCCCTGTTTCACTGCCTTTCAAATAAATAAAACAATATCAAACAAATCTTTAAAAAAAAAAAAAAAAAACTAACAAGGGGCCGGCACCGTGGCTCACTTGGTTAATCCTCTGCCTGCGGCACCAGCATCCCAAATGGGTGTCAGGTTCTAGTCCCAGTTGCTCCTCTTCCAGTCCAGCTCTCTGCTGTGGCCTGGGAAGGCACTGGAGGATGGCCCAAGCGCTTGGGCCCTGCACCCGTGTGGGAGACCAGGAGGAAGCACCTGGCTCCTGGCTTCGGATCGGTGTAGCTCCTGCCATAGCGGCCATTTGGGGGGTGAACCATCGGATGGAAGACCTTTCTCTCTGTGTCTTTCTCTCTCACTGTCTGTAACTCTACCTGTCAAATTAAAAAAAATCTGAATAACTAATGAAATCTGAATAAAATACGGACCTCATTTAATAGTAACATATCACAACTGGTTCACTGTGAAAAAATGTTCCATTCTTGTTAAGATGCTATTAAGTGTTGTGTGGAAAAGTTGCACTGATTTAACTGTGCAATTTCTCTATAAATTAAAACAATTCTAAAATAAAACCGAACTAAAAAACACAGGGGTAGGTGTTTCAAGCAGAGCTTAGACATCACTTCAGACTCCAGCATCTAACATCGAATTGCCTGGGTTTCAGTATTAGCTGTGCTTCCAAGTCTAGCTTCCTGCTAATGCATACCCTAGGAGGCAGCAGGTGATGGCTCAAGTAATTGAGTCTTTGCCACTCAATGTGTGAGACCTGGAATGAGTTCCAGGTTCCTGGGTTAAGCCTGGCCCAGCCCTGGTTGTTGTGGTCATCTTTTAAAAGATAAGGTTGATTTTTATTAGAAAGAGCAGGGGAGAAAGAGAAAAGACAGAGATGGCCCCAATTAGGCAGGGCTGGGCAAGGCCAAGAGACAGTTACTCCATCCTGGTCACCCACATGGTTGGCAGGGGCCCAAGCACTCAGGCCACCTTCTGATCCCTCACCAAGTGCATTAACAGGAACCTTGATCAGAAGGGGAATAGCAGGGACATGAACCAGCACTCCGTATGGGATATAGGTGTGACAGTGGATTAACCCACTCAACCAGAACACCACTCACAGTTGTAAGCTTTTGAGAAGTAAACCAGTGGATGGAAGCTTTTCTGTCACTCTGCCTTTCATGTCCATAAAAATAAATAAAAAATAAACACTAAAAAAATTTTAAAAGGGTGGGGCCGGCGCTGTGGTTAACACCCTGTGGTTAACACCCTGGCCTGAAGCACTGGCATCCCATATAGGTTCTGGTTCAAGACCCAGCTGCTCCACTTCCAATCCAGCTCTCTGCTATGGCCTAAGAAAGCAGTAGAAGATGGCCCAAGTCCTTGGGCCCCTGCACCCACGTAGGAGACCCGGTAGAAGCTCCTGGCTCCTGGCTTTGAATAAGCACAGCTCCAGATATTGCGGCCATCTGGGGAGTGAACCAGTGGATGGAAGACCTCTCCCTCTCTCTCCCTGCCTCTCCTCTCTCTGTGTAACTCTGACTTTCAAATAAATAAATAAATAAATAAATCTTTAAAAAAAATTAAAAAGGGAAAGCTACATATGTATTGATATGGAAAGATCTCTAAGGAACTGGCACTGTGGCTCACTTTGCTAATCCTCCGCCTGCAGCGCTGGATCCCATATGGGCCCCAGGTTCTTGTCCCGGTATCTCCTCTTCCAGTCCAGCTTGCTGCTGTGGCCCAGGAATGCAGTGGAGGATGGCCTAAGTGCTTGGGCACCTGCACCCCCTTTTGAGACCAGGAAGAAGCACCTGGCTCCTGGCTTCGGACCAGTGTAGCTCTGGCCATTTGGGAGGTGAACCAACGGAAGGAAGACCTCTCTGTCTCTCCCTCTCATTGTCTGTAACGCTATCCGTCAAATAAATAAATAAAAAATCTTGAAAAAAAAAAGATCTCTAATATAAACTGTTAAGTTAAAAAAATACAGAATAAAGTGTGATACATTTTATATAGTTGGAAGTAGTAAAGAAATTATATTCATATTTCATTATCTGCCTAAAGAAATCCTGGAATATATACAAGAAATAAATATATCATTTATTCCTCTAATTGCTAAAAGAAGAAAGAGCGGAATGGGGTCACAGGAACGGAGGTGGGAGTAAATTTTCCCCTAGTATGTCTTTTCATATAATTTTGATTTGTGAAATATGACTGTATTACCTATTATAAAGATAAAAGTTGAGGGGCCAGCGCTGCGGTATAGCAGGTAAAGCTGCTGCCTGCTGTGCCAGCATCCCATATGGGCCCCAATTCGAGCCCGGGCTGCTCCACTTCCGATCCAGCTCTCTGCTATTGCCTGGGAAAACAGTGGAAGATGGCTCAAGTCCTAGGGCCCCTGCACTCACATGGGAGACCTGGAAGAAGCTCCTGGCTTCGGATTGGCCCAGCTCAAGCCATTGTGACCATCTGGGGAGTTAACCAGCAGATAAAAGATCTCTCTCTCTCTGCCTCTGCCTTTCTGTAACTCTGCCTTTCAAATAAATAAATAAATCTTCAAAAAAAAAAAAAAAGATAAAAGTTGGGACTGACACTGTGGCTCAGCGAATTAAAGCCTTGGTCTGCAGCGCCCACATCCCACATGGGCAATGGTTCAAGTCCCAGCTGCTCCACTGATTCAGCTCCCTGCTAAAGCATCTGGGAAAGCAGCAAAGGATGGCCCAAGTTCTTGGGCCCCTGACTCATATGGGAGACCCAGAAGCAGCTCCTGGCTCCTGGCTTCAGCTTGGCACAGCCCCAGTCATTTCCACCACTTGGGGAGTGAACCAGTGGGATGGAAGATCTCTGTCTCTACATCTCTATATAAAGATAAAAACAGGCCGGCGCCGCAGCTCACTAGGCTAATCCTCCACCTTGCAGCGCCGGCACACCAGGTTCTAGTCCCGGTCGGGGCGCCGGATTCTGTCCCAGTTGCCCCTCTTCCAGGCCAGCTCTCTGCTGTGGCCAGGGAGTGCAGTGGAGGATGGCCCAAGTGCTTGGGCCCTGCACCCCATGGGAGACCAGGAGAAGTACCTGGCTTCTGCCATCGGATCAGCGCGGTGCGCCGGCCGCGGCGGCCATTGGAGGGTGAACCAACAGCAAAGAAGACCTTTCTCTCTGTCTCTCTCTGTCCACTCTGTCAAAAAAAAAAAAAAAAGTATACAAATATATAAGACAATGCCACTCTCACTAAATTTTTGTTTGGAAAATATTTCTTCATAAAAAATGATGTTGGGGGGCTGGCGCTGTGGCACAGTGGGTTAAAGCCCCAGCCTACAGTGCTGGCATTCCATATGGGCATGGGTTTGAGTCCCAGCTGCTCCTCTTCTGTTCCAGCTCCCTACTACAGCCTGGGAAAGTAGATGATGACTCAAGTCCTTGGGTCCCTGCACCCACGTGGGAGACCTGGAAAAAGCTCCTGGCTTCAGATCAGCTCAGCTTTTGCTGTTGTGGTCATTTGGGGAATAAACCAGGAAGACCTTTCTCTCTCTCTAGGTCTACATCTCTCTGAAACCCCTTCTTTCAAATAAATAAAAATTTGATTAATAAAAGACCATGTTGGACACAGAATTGATTTACTACTTTTAGCTTAAAATGTGCTAAATATTTTTTAACTTTCTCAGTTAACTTTCAGTACACAAACAGAACTCTTTAGGGTCTTCAATAATTTGTAAGCTCATAAAGGAGTCTTGAGAAGAAAAAGTGTAAGAAGCACTGATCTAGCCAATATACATCGTTTAGTACTGTTAGTCTCTACCTGGAAAACTTTCCCCCTACCCAGAATACAACATTCAAAAGGGTAGAATTAAAAAGAAGAAAAAGTGCAATGTAAAGCAGAAAAAAGGAATACTAGATTAAGATGTGCTTCTTCCTGCCATTACATTTCCTAAATTAAAATCAGTAGCATTTGTATATATATTAAAATATTCTTCTGTAAAACACTGAATGACATTCCTAAAAATGCCACTGCATTTCAAGACAATGATCAGAGGTAGAAAAAGAAATTCCTGAGAGTAGGCATTGTAGCACAGCAGATTAAGACGCCTGTTTGGAGGCATGAGTCCTCTGCTTCTTATCCAACTTCCTGCTAACGCACCTGGGAGGCAGCAGATGACGGGCCAAGAATATGGGTTCCTGTGACCCAAGTGGGAAACTTGGACGGAGGCTCCTGACTTCAGCCTGGCCCAGATTCAGCTGAGAACCAGTGAATGGAAATATCTGACATTCTTTCAAATAAAGTCTACAAACAAAAATCTTGATATTTAAAAAAAGATATTCCTGAAGGAAACTTCAGGAACTGTGTATTTCAACATTTCACATATACTATTGAATTATAGAGAAACCACAGAAAGTTTATACCAGGGGCCAGCATTGTGGCCTAGTGGGTAAAGCCATTGCCTGCGATGCCGGCATCCCATATGGGTGTCCGTTCTCATCCTGGCTACTCCATTTCTTATCCAGCTCCCTGCTTTTTCCCTAGGAAAAGCAGGAAAAGATGACCCAAGTATTTGGGCCCCAGCCACTTGAGGGAGGCATGCATGAAGCTCCTGGCTTCAGCCTGGTCCAGTACTGGGCATTGCAGTCATCTGGGAAGTGAACCAGATGGAAAACTTCCCCCTCTGTCTTGCTCTCTACCCTACCCTCAACTCTTTCAAAATAAATAAATTTAAAAAAACAAAAAATTAACTTCACCATAGCAGAAAAATAGCACAGGCTACAACCTTTGGTTACTACTAGATTCAACTACTATTTTATCAAATATTTCTGAGCACTCAATGGGGAACACAATGAACAAAAACAATAACGGGATTTGCATCTTGCTGTGGGAAATAGACAAAAACAACAACAACAAAAAATAATATAATTATAAATGAGGTAAATGCTACTAAAGAAACAAACAAGGCTTTGCCATAGAGTACAGGCTTTGAGAACTAAATTGTGGAATTCTAACAGATCCAAAAATAAATAATTCATGAAGAATTACATCAAGATGACAGATTCTACAGACCTCTGCTAATGCATAAGAAAACTAGACACTGACCACAGAAAGTGAGATCAATCTTTCATTGTCAAAGCTATTGGGTAATATTACTTAGCAGTACAGTAGCCTTCAAAAGATAATTAACCTCACAATTCAGAGAAAAAAGCATGTAAACACAATCCTGAAAACCGTCTAAGTGGAGCCTATGGACAACTAACCGTAATGTGGTATCCTGAACTGAGTGTTGAAACAGAAAAAGAACATGAGTTAAAAACTAAGGCAATCTAAATTACGGACTTTAGCTAATAACGTCTCAATACTGGCTCACTGTTAATAAACATATCGTACTAATGTAAGATGTCAGTAACAGGGGAAACCAGGTGCAGGAATATATGGACACCCTCCACACTATCATCTCAATGCTTCTGCAAATCTGAAACTGTTCTAAAAAATGAAGCCCATTTTCTTTTTGTAATCTCACAAGGCTTCAAGAATTATAGGAGTAGAGAATTAATAAAACAGCTAACGGAAGTAAACAAAACTCTGTAATTTAGAACATAAACACCTAAGAAATTCAAAAGAATCCTGCAGACTAAAGATCTCTATTTATGCTGAAGTATTCCCAGACACAAAGATTAATGCCTTTCTCATGCAAACTAAATGGCTCTGCAACACAACATAAGGCAGGCAATAACATCCCTAAAGTGCACAATAAGCCCATTAGGGTCTATTTATCAATAATGACCAATAAACTGTATTTTATGCATGGCACTTTCTTGAAACTGCCATATAATAATGGCTGAACCAGTTCCATGGGTTCTAACAATTTGCTCACCTAAAGGAACATGTTCATACTTCAGGAAAATCCACATGCAAAGAGAGGGAGATCGTTTCCTTCCTCTGGTTAAGGGAAGATAACCCATGTATGAAAGGAGACAAGTTATTTTCTAGGTCCAAATGGAGGCAATTTTGCAACAAGCATTAACCTACTATATTGTCATACAAATTAGTATAAATAGTTCAAGGTAATAGTAACAGCTATGAATTTATATCATTGATATGCCTTCCAGTCAAAGCAAATAACTAATGGCTTCTATAACCTCACCTAAGATAACTAGATTTCCAAAACTTGATGACTTGGTACTAGTCTCTCCATTTCTGAAATTAAAGATGGTCATGAAAAATTTGAGAGAAACAAAGGACGGTGACTCTCTCAATTACTGTCAAGTTTGTATAATATAGCATAAAACTATCATTACCATAAGAAGTACTCTTAGAGACAGCCATTACAAAATTAAGATGTTGTATCTAATACAAAATACATCAACAATCCTGACCAGGTAAATGACATAACAATTTCACTCATCAGATACCATAAAACATTAAGCATTAAAAAAAAATTAGCCCAAATGGCATTTAAATCTAATTTAGGTAACTAGATGATGAATCTATTCCTACTCTACTCCATTACCCAAAGGAAATCTTACAAAAGATGTTCATCCTAAGCCTTCTCTCACATAAATCATATATATATATATTTAAACTGGAAAACACTCAAGAAGAAATGAATAATTAACATTTCCCAGTAATTCCTGTGTGCACCACCATGAGGAGAATCAGACACTGCTTCTTGATGAAAAAAGGGGAGGTGAGATGTTGAAAAATTCCAAGTAAAACGATCATGACATAGCATCTGGCAGAGATCGAAAAAGCATCAACAATGCCCAAAGAATTGTCGGCGATGAAAGTCAAGAGAAAAAATAAGGTTTTGCCGACAAGCCACAGCCCAATCCATGGGGCAAAAAAAAATCGCCACTGCCGACGACACCGCGCTCACCCCCGACCACCCCATTCTCAAATCGCCCCCAATTTTGAAATATTTCCTCTACAGCCAGACCAATTCCCCACCCAGGTGAAAACCTGCCGCGATTTTTTTTTTCTCCTACGCCCACCACTCCTCCCCTCCCAGGAGCTCAGCACTTCCAAGGGCCAAGCCTCTGGGGAAAACAACGCCCAGCTCCCACCCGCCGTGCCCAAGGTTGAAGAAGGGCCGGTCCCCAGGAGCGGGGGCTTCCCGGGGTGGGCCTCACCTCGCCCGCGAGCTGAGGACGGAGCAGGGGACAAGGGTGGGGCTCAGGAAAGCAGGGGGGTCGAGAGGACGCTGGGGCCCGGAGGAAGAAAGGGATGGACAAGGCGGCTGGGGCTGGGCGGGGTGAGGACGGGCCGGGCTGCGGGGACCCCGGCAGCAGGCAGGCTCGGGACTCGGGGCCGGCGGAAAAATGAAAAACCCGACCCACCGAGCCGGGCCAGGAGGGGCCGGGGTGGAGCGGAGCGCGGACGCGAGGTCGGCAGGGAGCCTCCGCGGACGGGAGGGCCGCACCGGGGGCGGTGCGGGGAAGCCGCGGCCGGCTGCCAGGAGTGGGGGAGCCGCGCACTCACCGCTCTGCTCCCCCAGGAACACCAGCTTGAATTTCCTCAGCGGATTCCCGAAGTCTCCGCCCGCGGACATGATGGAGCCGGAGGAGCTGCTGCCGCCTCAGCCCAGAGACCGCCCGGACCGACGCTGCTCTAACCGGCTGCCGATAAGGGCGAGCGGAAAGGCGAGCGCCGAGCTCTCTCGGCCCCTGCAGGGCCCCGGCGGAGCAGCGAGGCTGGAGGACGGCGGGACTCGCCACAGACGAGCAGCAGCAGCCGCCGCCTCCCCGCAGAGTCGCCTAACACCGAGCGAGGCCCGCGGCTGGGAGGCGAGGGAGGGCGGTGTCGAAACACCCAGGGCTGTGCTCAGGGCTCCTGAGGCTAGCACCGCTCCCTTCCTCAGCGCCCAGCACGGAGACTGGGGTGGGAGAGGCGGAAGGTGGCGGAGCGGTAGCCGCAGACGCGTCCGGGACCTCTCACACCCAGCTCCTCCGCTCCCACAGCTGCCGCCGCCGCCGCAGCCCAACCTGCTGAGTGCGCGAGCCTCTGGCGCGGCGCAGGGCGAGCCCGGGCGCGAGCCTGCCGCCCCTCCGGCAGCCGGCGTGCGTGCGTGCGTGCGTGCGCGTGCGCGTGCGCGCCTCCGCCAGCGCCTTCCTGGTCCAGCCAGCTGTCCTCGCTCCTCCCGCGCCGCGGAGTCTAAGGCAGGGAGAACCGAGGAGGGGGCGGGGCGGAGAAAGGGGCGGTATGTGGTTGGGGGGCAGAGAGGAAAAATGGAACACTTACGTCACTTACGGGGTGGGCCAATGGGAAGAGGCCGAGGGCAGGCAGGGAGCAGAGCGAGGTGGAGGCGCGAGAGCGCGCGCGGCCGTGGAGGCGTGGAAAGCGGAGCGCTGCGGCGGCCATGCCGAGTGTGGCAGGGCGCAGCCTGGGGGCGGGAGGTGGAGAAGAGGAGGGAAAGGAAGATGGAGCCGGCGGAGGCGGGGCCGGGACGGAGGCGGAATGACCCCGGCGGTGTGCGGTTGGGACCGGATACCCTCGAGGTGTGAAATAGGTGCCTCTTGCCCGAGCTTTCAGTATTGCCTCACAGCCCTCGGGGCCGCCCTTCTCGCGTGTGCCCACCCCCACCGTCATCTTCATCTTAATTCTTCTCACGGCGTCTTAGACTCGGTTGCTCCAAGGGTGTTTTAGCTGCCAGAATCAGGGCCTCCTTATTCTGCACAGGAGGGAACAAACCCGGAGGGAGGAAATGACTTGCAAAATCCACAGGTTGTGAGGTGGCGCCCAGGTTCATTTGCCACCTGAACCTCTGCGACCCCTTTATTGGTAAACCCATCCAGTTCCCTCGCCTAAACTGGTTTGCTTGCTCCTTCGGCATTGCTAACTCTAGAGTCTAGATGATGCCCACCTTGCCAGAAAGGGGTTTACAGATCAGTTACACTCAGCCCCTTTTCACAGATAATGCAACTGAAGTCCACATAAGAAATTTCTTTCTGGAAGGCTACAAATTAGAAAGCCTGAGCGGTTAAGGGGGCCACCTGCAGCGCCAGCATCCCATATGGGCGCTGGTTCGAGACCCGGATGCTCCACTTCCAATCCCGCTCTCTGCTATGGCCTGGGAAAGCAGTAGAAGATGGCCTAAGTCCTGGCTTTGGATCAGCCCAGCTCCTGCCATTGTGGCCATTTGGGGAGTGAACCAGTGGATGGTAGACCTTTCCCTCTCTCTCTCTATCCGCCTGTCTCTCTGTAACTCTACCTTTCAAATAAATAAATCCTAAAAAAAAAAAAAAAAAAAAAAAAAATTACCCTTGCTGCTTGAAGCGGGGATTCTGCCACGCGTGAAGGTTCCTTAAACTAACCCTATGAAGCAGGAGCGTTTTTCTGTGGAGAGGACCCATAGTTTTCATCCCATTTTCAGCCTACTTCATTACCCAGAAAAGCAAAGGTTGGGGTGGGTGTTCTGGCCCGCTGCTTAGGACGCCCACAGCCTCTACTAGATTGCCTGGAATAGTGTCCTGGCTGTCCTTCCCATCCGCCTTCCTGCTAATGTGCCTGGGAGGCAGGAGATGATGGCCAAAGGGCTTGGGTTCCTGCCACCCATGTGGGAGAACCAGATGGGATTCTTGGTTCCTGGGCTTTGGCCTTCCCAGTCTCAGCTATTGCACACATTTGGAGAGTGAACAAGCCAATGGAAGATTTCTGCCTCTCCCTCCTTAGGTCACTCTTGTCTTTCAAATGAAGAAAGTTGTAAAAAGAAGGTTAAAGGCACAACCAAAAAGAATCTAAGAATTACTTAGTATAGTCTGGAAAACTAGGGGCCCACACTGAGGTGTAGCGGATTAAGCTACTGCCTGCAACACCGGTATATCGCATATATTTTTGTTTAAAAAAAAATGTGTGAAACTAACATGACATGCTAACTAACATGACACTAACAAAACAACTAAATGTAAGATTTTAAAAATTTTTATTTATTTGAAAGGCAGAGTGACAGAGATGGAGACAAAGACAGAGATCTTCATCCAAATGCCCACACCAGCTGGTGCTGGGCCAGGCTAAAGCCAGGAACCAGAAACTCCACCCAGGTCTGCCACATGGACAGCAGGAAGCCAACTACTTGAGCTATCACCACCATCTCCCAGGGTGAGCATTAGGAGGAATCTGAAATCAGGAGTGGAGCCTGGAGTCAAACCCAGACACTACCATGTGGGATGAGGTTTCCCAGAGTGGCATCTTAACTGCTAGGCCAAATGTCTTCCCTAAAGAAGCTATTTTTTAAAAAACGCTTGCAAACAAAAGCGAATGGCTATTTTTTTTCTTTCTGATGAATACCAGGTTTTTCTTTATGTTTTCTGAAGTAGCTTTTCAAGTAGCATCTGAGATTGGAACTGTAATGACTTTGTATTTCTCCAGAACTCTGTGAATCAACTCTACCCTGATGCTTTGGTCTCTGTGGTCACCCAGTCAGCTAGTGTTATTCCCTGTTATTTTGAAGAGAGGTGTGCCAAAATCCATCTCTTACTTCATAGGTTGGGTGCTAATCACTGATACTTATCAAGTACTCTATGTAAGTCAAATGTTTGAAATTTTATGGTTTGGATGGGCATTTGGTCTAGCCATTAAGATGCCAGTTTAGATGACGGTGTCCCATATTGGACAAACTACCTGGTTTCAATCCCAGCTCTGGCTCCTGACTCGAGCTTCCTGCTAATGCAAATTCTTGGAGGCAATGGTGATGGCTCAAGTAATTGGGTTCCTGCCACCTATATGGGAGACCTAGATTTGAGTTCCTGACTCCTGGCCCTGGCCCCTAGCCCTTGTGGGTATTTAGGGAATGAACAAGTGGATGGAAACTCTGTGTGTGTGTGTTTGTGTGTGTGTGTGTGTGTCTGTCTGTCTGTCTCTCTGCCCCTTTAATTTTAAAAAGTGTGTGGTCTAAAATTTGCATGTCAAGTAATATGGGGCTCAGTAAATGGAAAATTATCTGGAAGAAGGAGGAATTAGACCGTTTTTGAAGGCCCTTTTATCAACATTTCACCTCCTTAATTTCCTGCACGCACTCTATCTTGAACATTTTCCTGTCCATCTCCTCAGTTATACTTATCACTTCAAGAAGCTGTCTTTGTCCATTTCACCTGCCGTAACAGGATACCATAGGCTGGGTGGCTCTGGGTGGCTTGAACAACATTTCTCAGTTCTGGAGACTAGAAAGTCCAAGATCAAAGCGTTGAATCTTCTGGGGCCTGCTTTCCTGAGCAGCCAGCTTCTCACTGTGCCCTCACATGAAAAACAGTAAGAGAGAGCCCTTGGGGCCCTTTTACAGGGGCGCTAATCTCACTCATGAGGGTGCCACCCTTATGATCTAAAGCCCCACTTCCTCATACCATCACATGAGGCATTAGGATTTCCATGTATGAATCTGGGTGAACACTAACTTTTAGTCGGCTGCAGAAGTCTTCAAGAAGGCTTCCATGTCTGTCTGCTCCCATCCCCTCAACGATGTTTTAAGTACCCTTGCCTGTCCTCCCACTGTACCCTGTTCTGCTCCATCTCTTAATTGTTATTGTTAATTGTCAACCTTCCCTACCTAACCATAAGCTCCATGCGAGCAGAGCTCATGTCTGTCTTCTCCACCTCTTGAAGAATGCTTGCTACCTAGTTAGCATGCCATGGATATTTGATGAATAAATGGGAGGAAGTATTTTTCACTGTCTTCAAAGGATGAATGGGATTTGGACATGCATAGAAAGAAAAGCAAGAGCATTTTGGAGAAATATCACTGAGAAACACATCATGTAAATTGATGCTTCGTCTCTAAACGTTACTTCAGGAAAACATGCACAGAGCAGATCTAGCAACTAAAAATTAAGAATAATGAGAGACCACGGGCTTGGCAGCTCCAAATTCAAAGTAACTAGAGCAGTTCTCTTTGATCAGTTTAAAGGAGATCTTTAATTTGAAGCCCATGAGTGTGTCCAGGAATCTACCACACAGAAATTGTAATACAATTATAGGTTGTCTTCTGCCCTGAAAGAAATACATTGAGGGAAGACTGAGATTTCATATCATTTTTGGTGATAGACAGTATTGGCTGCCCGTCCAACCGTAAGAATACACACACACACATCTCCATGATATTCACTTGAAATGGCAGATACTTTCCCAGCTCACCTTCAGCAAAGGTATAGGCACCTGATTCTATCTGAGCCAGTGACATATGAAAGAAATGTTCTGGAGGCTTCTGAGATGAATTTTCTTCTTTGATGAAAAGGGGCAGATGAGGGAAAACTGCCATTTTGCTGCCATGGGATGCGGTTGTGCAAGGACATAATATTCTGAGTTAATCCAGCTCTCGGAACATGAAAAGAAAAAAACAAAAACACGTGGACAGTGGCTAAGCAGAAAGCTGAAAGGCATCATTGAGACCTCACACCAACCCTGGCATTGGCCTTTCTCTGCATTTCTTTTTAGAAAACCAATAGATGGCTTTATATCTAAAAATGTTCTGATAATATAAATGTCTTTGTGTTTCTTCACTATTGTTACAACTGAAAGCAGCTGACGGTCCCTCTTTAGATCCCTAAAAACACCACAGTTCCTTGAACATTAGGCACTCGATTGTGTGTGTGTGTGTATGTGTGTGTGTGTAATATAGTAGAAGTATCAAATTGAAACTGCCTTTTTTCTATTTACTACTCCCTAAAAAGGATTTATTACTCTTGGAGAAGCAGGAAATCAATAGAAGGAGAAAAACTGTCCAGGTAAAAGGATTGAAATCATATCGCTCATATTTGAACAAATAAGAGTTCTGGCAGAAATTCAAATACCTTCAAATGCAAAGCCCTTCTAACCCACTCTGCAGGTTATTATAATCACTGCTACTATAAATAATAGTGGGTCAATATACAAAGCATAAAAATGACAAGTGCTCAATAATTCAAGGTAACCAATTACATGAGCACAATTAACACAAGGTATGTTTGAGTACGTCTCTTTTTAAAAGGACAAGAATAAACGTGTGGGACCTCATGTTAAAACCTGAGTTCCAAATACCTTGACCCATAAAGATGTATCATGGGAAAGAATAAAGATTATTCAGTCAAAGTAGAGAAGAAGGTAGTAGAACTTTAAAACGATGGTCTTTCTTGTGCAGCTAGCCAATTCACAGCTAAATCAGAAGGATTTTTTTTTTTTGCTACAGATTGATCTACAGAATCTATTTTTGATCATTTCATTTTGTTCCGTTCATGTGAATCATGGTCCCTATTATGAATAATGTGGTTTTTCAGAGCCTTATAAATGGGATGTTACTTCCAGGCTTTGAAATTGCAGTGGGAGAAGTTGCTTCTTTTTATGCTAACCCAAGATGTGTAATACCTGACACATTGCTGGAGCTCTCCTCCCCACACTCTATCCCCCACAAATCATAAAAGCTCCTCTAAGATGTACAGGAAAATGAATCACTCCACCTGCCCCTGAGAGAGGAGAGAACAACTGCTTCTCGTGCTGTTTATATAAAGAAAAGAGCATCTTAGGACAGAAAAATGAGACCAACACTGTTTGCACTGAAATACCAACAGACTGTACAGCCAAATTATATCTTGTCTAAAAGGAGTCAAGAGAAAAATACCTTTCTATGAATATTTCTTCAGATTTTTAATAACACAAAGTGACTATGGCTTTACTTTACAGAAAAGTCAAAAGTTGGGGAGGGGTTTAGTCCAGTGGTTAGGATGCAGCTTGGATGGTCACATCCCATGTCAGACCAGGGTTCACGTCCTGGCTCCACTTCCAATTCAACTTCCTGCTACTGCACACCCTGATAGGAATGGTGAAGACTCAAGTAATTGGTTCCTGCCACCTACTGGGAGACTTGGATTGAATTCCAGCCATCTAACCTCAGTCTGGTCCAGCCCTAGCCCGAGCGGTTGCATGTGTTTGGGGATTAAACTGCAGATGGACTATCTCTCACTCACTCTTTCAAATAAATAAAAAATTAAAAGAGGGACAAGCATTTGGCCTAGTGGTTAGGACATCACTTGGAACATCTGCAGCCCATAGCAGAGTGTTTGGGTTTGACAGACACTCTGAATCAGAAACAACTCTTTTTCTGATTCTAGCTTCTTGCTTTTGCACACCTGGGAGGCAGCAGAGATGGCACAAGCACTTTGGTCCCTGTCAGCCAAGTGGGTCATCTAGATTGAATTCCTGGCTTCTGGCTTTGGCCTGGTCTAGCCCTGGTCTTTGTGGCATATGGGGAGTGAATCAAAAGATGGAAGATCTCAGTGTGTTTATCTGCCTTTCAAATAAATAAAATAATTTTTTAAATTGGCAAAGGTCTTGAATAGGCATTTCTCCATATATTTTATATATATGTATGTGTGTGTATATAAAAATATATAGTAATATATATATAGTCAACAAGTATCAACAACACCGTCAATCACTAGAGAAATGCAAATCAAAACCACAATGAGCGGTGGGCATTTGGCACAGTGGTCCATCATCCCCCATTAATGCACACTCAGAGGCAGCAGATGATCCAAGTGGTTGGGTTCCTGCCATGCATGTAGGAGACCTAGGTTGTGTTCTCGGTTCCTAGCTTCAGTCTGGCCCAGCCACAGCTGTTGTGGGCATTTAAGAAGTGAATCAGCAGCCGGCGCCGTGGCTCACTAGGCTACTCCTCTGCCTTGCGGCGCCAGCACACCGGGTTCTATTCCTGGTCGGGGCGCCGGATTCTGTCCTGGTTGCCCCTCTTCCAGGCCATCTCCCTGCTGTGGCCAGGGAGTGCAGTGGAGGATGGCCCAAGTACTTGGGTCCTGCACCTCATGGGAGACCAGGAGAAGCACCTGGCTCCTGACATCGGATCAGCGCGGTGCGCCGGCCGCAGCGCGCCGGCCGTGGCGGCTATTGGAGGGTGAACCAACGGCAAAGGAAGACCTTTCTCTCTGTCTCTCTCTCTCTCACTGTCCACTCTGCCTGTCAAAAAAAAAAAAAAAAGTGAATCAGCAGATGGAAGATACCTCTCCCCTGCCTCCCGCTTTTCAAATAAAAATAAAGGAAAAAAAATTAAAAAGATCACTTCACTTGCAATAGGATGGCTACTATTACAAAAAAAAAAAAAAAAAAACAAAAAAACAAACAAGTGTGAGTAATGTGGAATATTTGGAGCTCTTATGTACTGTTGGTGTAAATGTACTCTCAAAGTGGTGGAACTGCTATGGAAAACTCTGGAGTTTTCTCAATAACTTAAGTGGAACTATGGAACTACAATATGATTCAGCAATCCCACATCCACTTCTGGATGTATGTCAAAGAATTCAAAACAGGGTCTCAAAGAAAGAATCTGCACACCCATATTCACAGCAGTACTATTCATAATATCCTGCAGGTAGAAACAACCCAAATTTACATTGTTGGCGGAATGCATAAACCAAATTGTAGTACAAACATACAATGAAATATTATTCGGTCTTCAAAAGGAAGGAAATCCTATCTCAGGCTGCAACATGGATGAAACTTGAAGAAACATTATGCTAAGTGAAATGAGCTATTCACAAAAAGGATTCCATTCATGACTTAACTAAAGCAGACAAACTCACTGAAACAGAAGGCAGAATGGTAGTTTCCGGGAGCTGGAGGAAAGAGGAGAAAAAGAGCTGTTTAGTGGTACAGATGTGTGCATTTGCAAGAAGAAATTGTTCTGGAGATCTGTTTCACTACAATGTGAACACACTTAACATAACTGAATTATATACTTAAAAATGGTTAAGATGGTAAATTTTGTTATGTGTTTTTACCACAATTTGAAAAATGTACACTAAAAATTATGTGTTTAGGGGCTGGCACTGTGGCACAGTAGGTTAAGCCACTGCTTGTGACACCACCATCCAAAATGGGAGCCAGTTCAAGTTTCCAGCTGCTCCATTTTCTGATCCAGCTCGCTGCTGGTGTACCTGGAAAGGCGGCAGAAGATGGCACAAAGGCTTGGATGCCTGCCACCTACATGGAAGACCCATAGGAATCTCTTGGCTCCTGGCTTTGGCCTGACCCAACACCAGCCGTTGAGGCTGACTGGGTAGTGAATCAGATGGAAAATCTCTGTCTGTCAGTCCCTCTGCCTTTCAAATAAATAAAATAATTTTCTTTAAAAATTATGTTTATTTAACAATTTAGTAAATTGACAATTTATTACCCAATACATGAGGCACTTATGCAGTGATACCTTGACATTTATTCTGCACATGAGGAGCTCATAATCTAGCTGAAGCAAAAATACATGAAAAGATAAGTAATATTTAAACAACACTTCAAGATACTAAACAGCTCAAAAGTATTGCATGATCAATTGCAGAGTAAAGTACAAAGGCCTCTATAAGAGATTAGAGCAGAGAGCGGTTATGACAAAGGTGAAATCTTAGTTGCATATTGGCACACTGTCAGAATTTGCAGAGAAGGGAAGGAGAAAAAGATAAATGGACTGTAACTTGTATGAAAACAGTGTAATTGCAGCACAGAACTTGTGTCAATATATAGCTCAGTCCTCCTGACTCTCCCCTTAGGATAAAAATTCCAGCAGTGGGAGTCCAGTTGAAAATTCACAGTATTTTCGGGGCCGGTGCTGTGGCGTAGCGGGTTGGGCCGCCGCCTGCAGTGCCGTCATCCCATATAGGCGCTGGTTCAAGTCCCAGCTGCTCCACTTCCGATCCAGCTCTCTGCTGTGGCCTGGGAAAGCAGTAGAAGATGGCCCAAGGCCTTGGGCCCCTGCACCCGAGTGGGAGACCTGGAAGAAGCTCCTGGCTTCAGATCAGCACAGTTTCATTTGCTGCCAAGTGGGGAGTGAACTAGCGGATGGAAGACCTCCCTCTCTCTCTCTCTGCCTCTGCTTCTCTCTCTGTTTAACTTTGACTTTCAAATAAATAAAATAAATCTTAAAAAAATAGAAATGAGATCCAAAATATTTTAAAAAGAAAAAAAAAAGAAAATTCACAGTATTTTCATCAAGAAATCTCATATCACTGATCACTGATCCTACCATCTGTCTCCCGGACTTCACCTTACATGCTGTTATTTCTGTTGTCCTGATTTGTGACTATCAAGGTCTGTGAGCAGTTTTTCTAAAGGAGGCTGCAAGAACATCTACACTGCACCTGAATTTCAACACAGGCAACAGAGTACAACAGAGTTGACATATGCTCTATGTGCCCTTTGTCCACAGTCTGCTGTCTTCCAATGAGGAAAAAGACACAGCTTCTTTCCTTTATGATCCATATGCTAACACTATCAGTTAAGAACACTTCAACTAGAAAAAACAGAAAACCCAAGTCTAAATAGTTTAAACAATAGAGTAGGGGCCGGCGCTGCGGCGCAGTGGGTTAACACCCTGGCCTGAAGCGCCAGCACCCCATATGAGTGCTGGTTCAAGTCCCAGCTGCTCCACTTCCAATCCAGCTCTCTGCTATGGCCTGGGAAAGCAGTAGAAGATGGCCCAAGTCCTTGGGCCCCTGTACCCACGAGGGAGACCTGGAGGAAGCTCCTGGCTCCTGGTTTCAGATCAGTGCAGCTCCAGCCATTGTGGCCAATTGGGGCGTGAACCAGCAGATGGAAGACTCCTCTCTCTCTCTCTCTCTCTCTCTCTGCTTCTCCTCTCTCTGTGTTACTCTGACTTTCAAATAAATAAATAAATCTCTTTTTTTTAAAACTGCAACACTTTTTTTATTTGACAGGCAGAGTTAGACAGTGAGAGAGAGACAGAGAGAAAGGTCTTCCTTCCGTTGGTTCACCCCCCAAAATGGCTGCCACAGCCAGAGCTACGCCGGTCCGAAGCCAGGAGCCAGGTGCTTCCTCCTGGTCTCCCATGCAGGTGCAGGGACCCAAGCACTTGGGCCATCCTCCACTGCACTCCCGGGCCACAGCAGAGAGCTGGACTGCAAGAGGGGAAACAGGGACTAGAACCCAGCGCCCATATGGGATCACATACAGAAGTCCTAAGCTAAGAGAGTTCCAGGTTTGGTTAATTCCCACAGCCACTGATTCCAAGGACCAGATACTTCTATCTTTCTGCTCTGCCTCCATCAGTATATTTTTTATTTATTTATTTCTATTTATTTATTTATTTTGGACAGGCAGAGTGGACAGTGAGAGAGAGAGACAAAGGTCTTCCTTGTCCATTGGTTCACCCCCCAATGGCCACTGCAGCTGGCACACTGCGGCTGGCTCACCGCGCTGATCCAAAGCCAGGAGCCAGTATATTGACTTTGCTGTTAGATGTAGTTTCCCCAGTAATCATAAGAAGGCTGCCATAGTTCAAGTTGATGTATCTAGACACTGTCAAGTCAGAGAAAGATGCTTCTACCTATCTTTGTAAATGATAAAACATTTCCCAGAATCCCCCAGCAGGCTCCTCATTGCATTTCATTGGGCAGAATTGCTTCACAGGCTCATCCTAAATCTGTCGCAGCAAGAGAAATGGGATTACCATGACTGAAGAGAGAGATATATGGTTGTGTGGAGGAAGATGGATTATTGCAATCCAAGTATAATTTTGTTATAAAGAGGAAAGATGGAAAATGACATTTGGGAGGTCAACACCAATGTTCACCACACTAAATTCACCAGCTCGGTTTAGAGTCTACTCTGTCCTGAAATACTCATTCATTCACTTATTCATTCTACAAACATTTCAGACTGCTGATACCAGGCATTTTGCTCTCACTGGAAGTACAAAGCAGAATGAGATTTGGCCCTTGTTTTTTAGATAACACCAACCTACTGGTAAGATAAATGAGCACAAAAATAAAATTCAAGTCACAATACAGTGAGTAATAGAAGTGCAGCTATGTTATAACACTATTTAACTTACCAGATCTTCTGAGAATATATTATGGTCTGTAGATGGCAGAGATCATGCATATATTTCATATTTAATCTTCAACTTTGAAAATTTAAAAATATGGATGAGTCTTATTCCCTCCTTCAAGAATAACAGAAGTTTATCTCCTAATTTGATAAATCTTCTGTTTGTATTTTATTATACACAAAGCCCAAGAGAAGAGCCTTTTTTATAATAACTATCTCTTATTACTGCTGCATATCAGTCTGGGCTCAGGGCTAAGTCTGAGCTGAAGATAGAGATTTTGGAATCATCAGCTCATGGGTGACAGTTGTAGTAAGGATGGATGTGATCACCTACTTGGGGTGGAGGCTGAGAAAGAACAAAATACTGTAAACAATACTTAGAGTCAGGTGATGGACAGGCAATTGGCCTAGTGGTTAAGAGACTTGTTAAGATACCTGCATCTCTACCGGAGCTAGGTTTAAGTCCCGGCTCTGGCTTCTGACTCCAGTTTCCTATTAACGCACACCCTGGCAGGCAGGCATTAGTGATGTCGTGAGCAGTTGGCTGCCTGCCACCCACACAGAAGACCCGGACTGAGTTCTCAGTTGCTGGTTTCGACCTGGCCTAGCCCCAGCGGTGGCAGGCATTTGAGGAGTGAACCAGCAGATGGGAATTCTCTTTGTCTCTCTGTTTCTCTCTTTGCCTCTCGAACAAATGAAAGTTTAAACTCAGGAAGGGAAAATAATCTCTGACAAAATGCCAAACAAGAGGAAAATCAGGAGAGGCAGTGGTGACAAGGAAGCCAAGAGAAGGGAAAGTTTCAGAAGCAAAGGTGAGGTCACCCATCTTATTGCTTTCCCAGGTACATTAACAGGGCGCTGCATTAAAAGTGGAGCAGTCAGGACTTGAACCGGTGCTCATAGGGGATTCTCATATTGCAAAGACTGTGGATTCACCTGCTGTGCCATAACACTAGCCCCAGAAAGGAAATACATAATAAAAAAAGAGGGACTGGCATCATGGTGCAGTGGGTGAAGTATCCAAGCCTGTCTATAAACTTCATATTGAATTAAGTCAGGATTCTTATTGTTTCTTTACCAAAGCGACAACTTGGAGTAGGTATTTGGTGCAGCAGTGATGGCTCAAATACTTGGGTCCCTGCCATCCTTGTGAACAGGTTGACTTCCAGGCTCCTGGCTCAGGCCCCACTGTTGCTCCCTGTTGAGCATTTAGGGAGTGAACCAGAGAATGGACGACTTCTCTATCTCTGCCTTTCAAATAAACAAATAAGACAGCAAATTCATTTGCTTAATACTGATCCAAAAATTATTCAGTCAGAATATTTACTGTCACAAATTTAACCATATAAACAAACCTCCATATTCTGAGAGTAAAGTTGTTCTGAAGGTTTTTTTTTTTTTTTAAGATTTATTTTATTTATTTGAAAGGCAGCATTACAGAGAGAGAGAGGGAGAGACAGAGAGAGAAAGAGGTCCTCCATCTGCTGATTCACTCCCCAGATGGCCACAATGGCCACGGCTGGGTCAGGCTAAAGCCAGGGGCTTCTTTCAAGTCTCCCAGGTGGGTTGCAGGGACTCAGGGATTTGAGTCATCTTCCAGCGCTTATCCTAGGCCATTAGCAGAGGGCTGCATCAGAAGTGGAGCAGCTGGGACTTGAGACAGTACCCGGCATCGCAGAGAGCAGCTTTACTCCCTAGGCCACAATGTCGATCCATGCTTTCTTTCATTTTTCAATCATACTGTTCACTGTTGCAAATACAACTCCACTAAGTGATTTTCTTAAAAAAAAAAAAAAAAAAGCTGTTATTAACTTCCAGTGACCTTGAGTCCTCAGGCCCCTCCCCTGCAGGCTTCAATCTCCACATCTGTAAAATGAGATGAACGACCTTGGATTTGGCAATGGATCCTTAAATATGACACCATAAGCACAGGAAGCTGAAGAATAGATAAATTGGACTTCACCCAAATTAAAAACTTTTGTCCATCAAAGGACACCATCAAGAGAGTATAAAGACAATGACAGGAGAAAATGTTTCCTAATCAGATATCTGATAGGGATTTCATTCCCAGAATATATAGGGGTGATTCAGAAAGCTCATGGAAAAATGGAATGAAAAGAGGTTTATTTTGGGCAAAACATTTTCAAATCTATACATACATTCTTTGAAATAATGAAAAATATATATTAAGAAAAAATTATGGGCTGACGCTGCAGCTCACTTGGCTAATCCTCCACCTGCGGCACTGGCATCCCAGGTTCTAGTCCCGGTTGGGGTGCCAGATTCTGTCCCGGTTGCTCCTCTTCCAGTCCACCTCTCTACTGTGGCCCGGGAGTGCAGTGGAGGATGGACCAAGTGCTTGGGCCTTGCACCCGCATGGGAGACCAGGAGGAAGCATCTGGCTCCTGGCTTCGGATTGGTGCAGTGTGCCGGCTGTAGCGGCCATTGGGGGATGAACCAATGGAAAAAGGAAGACCTTTCCCTCTGTCTCTCTCACTGTCTAACTCTGCCTGTCAAAAAAATAATAATAATAAATAAATAAATTATGGGGCCAGTTCCGTGGCACATCGGGTTAAGCCACCCTCTTGAAGTGCCAGCATCCCATATGGGTGATGGGTAGAGTCCCGGCTTCTTCCTTCCTTCCTTCCTTCCTTCCTTCCTTCCTTCCTTCCTTCCTTCCTTCCTTTCTCAGGTAAAGTTTACAGACAGTGACAGAGAGAAAGACAGAGTGAAAGGTCTTCCTTCCATTGGTTCACTCTCCAAATGGCTGCAACGGCTGGAGCTATGCCGATCCGAAGCCAGGAGACAGGAGTCTCTTCTTGGTCTCCCATGCGGTTGCAGGGGCCCAAGGACTTGGGCAATCCTTCACTGGTATCCCAGGTTACAACAGAGAGCTGGAGTGGAAGAGGAGCAACCGGGACTAGAACCGGCATCCATATAGGATGCCAGCACCGCAGGCGAAGGATTAACTAGTGTACCACGGTGCCAGCCCTCTGCTCCACTTCTGATCCAGCTCCCTGCTAATGTGCCTGGGAAAGAAGAGAAGGATGGCCCAAGTCCTTGGGCCCCTGCACCCACATGGGAGACCAGGAAGAGACTCCTGGCTCCTGGCTTCAGTTTAGCCCAGGCGTGGCCGTTGCAGCCATTTGGGGAGTGAACCAGTGCCTAGAAGGTCTCTGTCTCTCTTCTTTGTAATTCTGACTTTCAAGTAAATAAATCTTTTTTAAAAAGAAAAATATGCAATATTTCAAAAAATTTTGCACCAAAATTAATTTTTCATTCCATTTTCTGTGAACTTTTTGAAATACTCATGGATATCGATTTGTACATGTGTCGCCTCCAACTCAACAACAAAGGCAAAGAACCCAGTTCAAAATGGGCAAAAAAACTTGAATAGGCATTTTTTCTTTGTTTCTTTCTGACTTTTTAAAATATTTCTTTCTTTATTTGAAAGGCAGAGTTACAGAGAGAGAGAGGGAGAGACACAGAGGGAATCTTCCATCTGCTGGCTCACTCCCCAAATGGCCAGACCAAAGCAAGGATCCAGGAGTTTTTCTGGGGCTCCCACAGGGGTGCAGAGACTCAAGCACTTGGGCTATCTTCTGCTGCTTCCCCAGGCACATTAGCAAGGAGCTGGATCAAAAATTGAGCAGCTGGGACTTGAACCAGTGCCCATATGGGATACTGGCACTGCAGACAACTGCTTAACCTGCTGTGCCACAGCACTAAGCCAAACCAATCAATATTTAAAAAAAAATTATTTATTTATTTGAAAGGCAGAGAGAGAGAGAGATCTTTATCTGCTGGCTTACTCCCCACATGACAGCAATGGGCTGAAACCAGGAGCCAGGAACTCCATCAGGGACTCTTACATGGGTGGCAGGGGCCCAAGTACTTGAAACATCTTCCACTGCTCTCCCAGGCACATTAGCAGGGAGTTGAATTGCAAGCGGATCAGTAGGATACTGCTCATACGGGATGCAAGCATCCCAAGTGGTGGCTTAACCTGCTGCACCACCATGTTAACCCCTTGAATAGATATTTCTCCAGAGAAGACATACAAATGTCCAATAAGCCCATGAAAAGATATTTAACATCATGAGCTATGGAAAAATAAAAACCAAAACCACAAAAGATAGCATTTCAAGACCACTAGGATAGTCTCAAAGGATTAAAATTAAAAAAAAAAAAAGTGTTGACAAGGATGTGAAGAAATTAGGTCCTAAACAAAAACTCACAGGCAAATGTTCCTAACAGCTTTATTCACAACAGCTAACAGGTAGAAACAAGTCCACCTCCATTAGTGGATGAATGGATAAACAAAGTGATATTGTGATACAAAGGAGTATTTTTTTAGTTATGAAATTTAAATGAAGTATTGATATATGGGGCCAGCACTGTGGCATAGCATCCCATGTAGGCACTGGTTCGAGTCCTGGCTGCTCCACTTCCAATCCAGCTCTCTGCTATGGTCTAGGAAAGCAGTGGAAGATGGCCCAGGTCCTTGGGCCCCTGCACCCACGTGGGAGACCAGGAAGAAGCTCCTGGCTTCAGATCAGCGCAGCTCTGGCCGTTGTGGCCAATTGGCGGGTTAACCAGTGGATGGAAGATCTCTTTCTCTCTGTCTCTCCTTCTCTTTCTGTGTAACTCCATCTTCTTTTAAAAAAAGTATTGATATATACTACAACATGGATGAACCTTGAAAACATTATGCTAAATGAAATAAACAAGATAGAAAAGAACAAATATTGCTTGATTCTACTTACTTGAAATATCTACAGTAGGCAAATTTCTAGTGACAGAAAGTAGAGTGTGGATTTTAGAGCTGATATGAGGAGTTAATGGGGAATTATTGCTTAATGGGTACAAAAGTTCTGTTTGAGATCGTGAAAAATTCTGAAAATAGATCATGGTGATGGTTGCACAGCACTGTGAGTATAATTCACATCACCGAATTGTGCACTTAAAGTGGTTAAAATGAGGGCAGGAGCTTGGCTTAGTAGTTAAAATGCCTGCGTCCCATACATCACTGTAGTGCCTGGGATTTGAGTCCTGGCTCCACTCCTCATTCCAGCTTCCTGCTAAGGCACATCCCAGGAGGCAGCAGGTTGAGCAGTGGTCCCTGCCACTCACCTGAGACATTGAGGACTGAGTTCCAGGCTCCTGCCTGGTCCAGACTCAGCTGTTACTGCAGGCACTGGGGGGTGAATCACGGATGGGGCATGTTTCCCTTTCACAACAGCATAATACATCCATACATAATTGTAAGAGTTCTTCTTTACGAAATAGTTAAAATGGAAAAAAAATATATTTTACCCAAGCTAAAAAATAAAGAAAGGGCGAGGCCTAGGACCTGGTGATCCCTAAGTAGGTTGGTTATAAATTCCAAAACGGTCGCGCTGATCGTATTTATTAATAGTATCCCCTCATGCTCTCAAAGCCGTCTCAGTTAGAACAATAAATTACGTGGTCACCTAAGCTTTAAGAAGCTCTCATGCTGAGTGGTTCTGCGGGCATTAGGACCTGGAAAGGTTTTGTGATGACATCATCTCTGGAAAACTAAAAACCCCCGGCCTCCAGGGAATTTGAAAAGTGCAGGAGACATGTGCATCTCATATAGACACCCAGCTTCCAAGCAAGGATCATTTCAGCGGCAAACCACCTTGCCTTCAGGTTCTCAGAGCCGGTGACTAAGGGAAGGCAGAGGCAGAGCACGCGAGACGCAACCCGCCCCACCCTCCTCTGCCGCGCCACACTCAGCATGGCCGCCCGCGTCCCAGCGCAGGGCGCAGAGCCCCTCCCCTCGTGGACCCCCGGAGGGGCGGGCCCTGGGAAAGAAAACGAGCTTCAGCGGACCAATGGGGAGAGGAAGGGGCGGGGCCAGCTCGTCCTCGGGCCCTGGGCGGTGGGCT
This sequence comes from Oryctolagus cuniculus, assembly GCF_051225735.1. Lineage (NCBI taxonomy): Eukaryota > Metazoa > Chordata > Mammalia > Lagomorpha > Leporidae > Oryctolagus > Oryctolagus cuniculus. The sequence goes on from NC_142867.1 coordinate 65,124,725, forward strand.
TGGCTTGTCCCGGCGGGCCGTGATGGCGTGGAGCGCCTGCCACGTTATCCCCGGCTTCTGCGGCTGGATTTTGCCCGGTGGTGTGCCACCGTCAGCGCTTCCGGGTTGAACTCCTGCTGAGCGGAGACCCCACCCTTGCGCCTCCTCTTCCCTGCCAGCGCCCGTCAAAGCTCTCTGGCCCCTCCCTCTCCTTTGAGATGACTCATCTCCCTTGTCCCAGCTCAGACACTGGCGGTGCCGAGTGGGGCCCGACACGGTTAAAGTAAAAACATTTTTTCTAATGATAAAAATACGTGCACGTCTTGGGAAATTAAGAAAGCTTAGTGGAAATAAAAATGATTCATTATCCCACTAAACAGAAACGACCATGATTAACCTTTGTCATTTCTTCGTTTTTGTGTGTATTATCTGTGTTGAATCAATTGGGACAATGCTATGTAAGTTATGTGTTGTTCCTTGCATGCTAAGTGGGCTTCTTTGTCATTCTAATTGAATGCATAAGATAAACTATTCCGAAGATGAGTATGTCATGGAAATTTTCGTATTTTCCCAGTGAGCGTTTAAACACTGAACGTGGAATACCTAGCTAGCCAATTGGAGGCGGAGCAGGTAGGTAAGGAGAAGGGAGAACTGGCTATTCCACAGTTACCTGCCCTTTGTAAAGTTGTTCCACAGTAATTACAAGATTTTAAAGCCTATGGGATTTTACAATGTTAGGGCTCTACAGCCCGTAAAATTTTGAGAATCATGACGTCTTGGACTGGGAAGAATCTTTGAAAAAACAAGCCAAAGGTTCTCCAAAATTAGGAAAACCAACAGCCCGAGCCTTGCCAAAGTCCTTTACATGAAGGATGTTACGTCTAACTAACTAGCTGTACTCATTCTCCCTCATCAAAACAGCTCCAACCAATCCTTACAATCTTGGAGTGCCCAATCCATCTCCCACATTTAATAGCTCTGAATAAATTGTATAGACCTAAGAAGAGAGGTAGCTTGTTTGCTCCAGGTCACTGAGTGGTGGAGCTGGAATTTGAATGCAGATTTCTTGAACCTCAGTATGGTGTTCTTTCCTTGGATACAAACTTCTTCCTAAAAATTAGCAGAAATAAAAGTATCAAGATCGGCATAAAATATTGGGGACAGGATATTAGCAGGTAATCCACCAAGAAGTTATGATTGGGCAAGAAAGCATAGAAGCAGATATGGCAAAAGGCTAGTGGTTCAATTATACTAACTATAAGCAATTATAATGAAAAAAACCCACAAATTAAAATTTCTTTTCATTCTGTTTCAAAGGTGGTAAGACAAAGACCATGGAAATTTTCTTTTTAAAATTAATTTTCTTTGAAGGCATAGAGATAGAGAGATAGGCAGAGAGTTTCTATTTGCTGGTTCACTCCCCAAATGCCTACAACAGGCAGCATGGGGTCAGGCTTAAGTCAGCAGCTGGGAACTCAATGTAGCTCTCCTGCATGGGCTACGGGAACTCAATTACTTGAGCCAGCACTGCTGCTTCCCAGGGTGCATCAGCAGAAAGCAGGGATAGGAAGAGAAGGGACTCAAAGTCAGGCACTTTGGTATAGGATGCAGGCAATCCAACTGAAATCTTAACTTTTAAGACAAATGCTCACCTTATGAAGTTTTTTTTTTTTTTTCGATTTCTGTATTTATTTGAAAGGCAGAGTTACAGAGAGGCAGAGGCAGAGAGAGAGAGAGAGAGAGAGAGAGAGGTCTTCCATTTGCTGGTTCACTCCCCCAATTGGCTGAAACAGCCAGAGCTGAGCCTAACCAAAGCCAGGAGCCAGGAGCTTCTTCTGTATCTCCCAGGTGGGTGCAGGGGCCCAAGCACTTAGGTCATCTTCCAGTGCTTTTCCAGGCCATAACAGAGAGCTGGATCAGAAGTGAGACTCGAACCAGTGTCCATATGGGATGCTGGCACTGCAGGCAGTGACTTTATCTACCATGCCGGCCCCTTATGAAGTTTTTTGATGTATAATTTTAAATATGTTACTATACAATGCTCAGAAAGGCATGGTAAAACAGGAAATACAGAGAAATAAAGATATGGCAAGCAATATTAAAAGCCTCAGAATGAAACCACCTAAGATTCTACTTCTTACGATAAATATCATAAGAAAGTAATATTTAATATAAAATATAAATATAATCTCTAATATCAAAAGCAAACCCTCTAGAGTTCAGTGACTTTTTTATAATTTTTTTTTTGAAGATATATTTATTTTACTTGTAAGTCACAGAGAGGAGAGGCAGAGAGAGAGAGAGAGAGAAAGAGAGAGAGAGGTCTTCCATCCATTGGTTCACTCCCCAGATGGCAGCAATGGCTGGAGCTGCACTGATCTGAAGCCAGGAGCCAGGAGTTTCTTCCAGGTCTCCTACACGGGTACAGGAGCCCAAGGACTTGGGCCATCTTTTACTGCTTTCCCAGGCCATAGCAGATAGCTGGATGGGAAGTGGAGCAGCCAGGACTTGAACCGGTGTCTGTATGGGATGCTGGTACTGCAGGTGGTGGCTTTACCCACTACACCACAGCGCTGGCCCCCAGTGACATATTTTTATGAAAGTATATTATAGGACAAAATTTTTAAAAAGGAGTATATTATACAGGGGCTGGCGCTTTGGCGTAGCGGGAAAGCAGTAGACGGACGGCCCAAGCGCTTGGGCCCCTGCACCCACCTGGGAGACCCAGAAGAAGCTCCTTGCTTCATATTGGCCCAGCTCCGGCCATTGTGGCCATTTGGGGAGTGAACCAGCAGATGGAAGACCTTTCTATCTCTCCCACTCATTGTCTGTAGCTCTTCCTTTCAAATAAATAAACAAAATCTTTTTTTTTTTTTTTATTCTTTTGACAGGCAGAGTGGACAGTGAGAGAGAGACAGAGAGAAAGGTCTTCCTTTGCCGTTGGTTCACCCTCCAATGGCCGCTGCGGCCGGCGCACCGCGCTGATCTGAAGCCAGGAGCCAGGTGCTTATCCTGGTCTCCCATGGGGAGACAAAATCTTTTAACAAAATCTTTTAAAAAAGAAAAAGTAGGGCCGGCGCCACGGCTCACTAGGCTAATCCTCCGCCTTGCGGCGCCGGCACACCAGGTTCTAGTCCCGGTCGGGGCGCCGGATTCTGTCCCGGTTGCCCCTCTTCCAGGCCAGCTCTCTGCTGTGGCCAGGGAGTGCAGTGGAGGATGGCCCAGGTGCTTGGGCCCTGCACCCCCATGGGAGACCAGGAAAAGCACCTGGCTCCTGGCTCCTGCCATCAGATCAGCGTGGTGCGCCGGCCGCAGCGCGCCGGCCACGGCGGCCATTGGAGGGTGAACCAACGGCAAAGGAAGACCTTTCTCTCTCTCTCTCTCTCACTGTCCACTCTGCCTGTCAAAAAAAAAAAAAAAAGTATATTATACAGGGGCCAGTGCTGTGGCGAAGCAGGTAAAACCACTGCCTGCAGGGCCAGCATCCTACATGAGTGTGGGTTTGAGTCCCAGCTGCTCCACTTCCGATCCAGCTCTCTGCTATGGCCTGGGAAAGCACTGGAAGATGACCCAAGTGCTTGGGCCCCTGCACCCACCTGGGAGATACAGAAGAAGCTCCTGGCTCCTGGCTTCGGATTGGTGCAGCTCTAGCTGTTGTGGCCATCTGGGGAGTGAACCATTGGGTGGAACATTTCTCTCTCTCTCTCTCTGCCTCTGCCTCTCTGTATCTCCGCCTTTCAAATAAATAAATAAATAAATAAATCTTTTTTAAAAAAAGAATATATTATACAGCCATGCAATAACATTTGCAATGTTTTTAATTAAATATATAACTATAGTTAAAGAGTATTATGATACTATTCTCCAGTAAGAATAATTCAGTAATAGGGGAAAACGTTGTGGAGCAGATGGTTAAGTTACTGTTTGAGATTCCTACATCCTATGTCTGAGTGCTCATCAGAGTCCCAGCCACCCTGCTTTCCACAGGAAGCAGTGGATGATGGTCCAAGCACTTGAGCCCCTGTCGCCCATATGGGATACCTGGATGGAGCTCCAGACTGGTCCGATCCAAGGCCAGGAGACAGGAGCCTCTTCTAGGTCTCCCAGGTTGGTGCAGGGGCCCAAGCACTTGGGGGCCATCTGGTACTGCTTTCCCAGGCTATAGCAGAGAGCTGGATGGGAAATGGAATAGCTGGGACCCGAACTGGCGCCCATATGGGATGCTGGCACTGCAGGTGGTGGCTTAGCCCACTATGCCACAGCGCCGGCCCCCTCTCTCTCCTTCTTATGGGCTCCTATGATCTTACTAAGCACTTGCATTTCCCTCTTGCAGCCTCTTTCATCATCCTTTTACCCTCTCTAGGGGGTTAGGTAATCCCCACCCACTCAGCCCAGCCCTGCAACAGCAGAAAGCTCCAGGTGAAGCACATGGTGGGGAGTCAGCGCCACCTCTTTCTGGCTTTTCCCAGGTAGCCAGTCCTTCTGCTCCTCTGCCGGGTTATGTGCTTTTTCCGTTTAAGTGTGACTTTTTAAATACCAAAACCACACCAAAATATAGAAGCAGAAATGTCCTACTGAATCTAAAATACTTTTCAGTTTGAGGGAGATTCATTTATACATTTTCACTTTAGTTATAAATTAGAACCTTTTGACACCACTTGGAAACTTTTTATAATAGGTGACCATAGAACTATTACTTTAAAGGACGTTCAGCTTGAGATCAAACACAGACTTCTAAAGGGCCTCCCTTTATTCTCGTGTTCCCTCAGGATTTCTCTGATGTGGTTGTACAGAGGGCTGGAACAGTTTCTTTCCTTCCTTCTTTCTTTCTTTTTTTTTTTAAAGGCTTTTAAAGAAGGTTAGATTGTAAAAATAAATCCAGAAAGGCAAGGTACCTCCATGCTTTTTTGGGAGATGCAAGATCCTGGAAAAATCTAAATCCACAGTTACATCTAGGAACTTAAAAAAAAAAAGATTTATTTATGTGAAAGGCAGAGTTAGAGAGTTAGAGAGAGAGAGAGAGAATCTTACATCCACTGGTTCACTCCCCAAATGGCCACCTGGGCCAGGCCAAAGCCAGGAGCCAGGAGCTTCATCCAGGTCTCCTGTGTGTGTGGCAAGGACCCAAGTACTTGGGTCATCTGCTGCTGGTTTCCCGGATGCATTATCAGGGAGCTGGTCTAAAAGTGGAACAGTTGGAACTCAAACAGGTACTTATATGGGATTCTGGCATAGCAGGCAGCGGCCCAATCAGCTGAGCTGCTACGCAGGCTCCCAGGAAATTGTTTTTCATATTTGAGAGGCAGAGAGACAGACAAACACAAACACACACGTAGACATATAGAGCGCTCCCATCTGCTGGCTCCCTTCCCAGCTGCCCACATCAGCTAGCACTGGAGGAGGTGGAAATGCAACACAGGTCTTCCTACACACAGCAGAACCCAACCCCTTGAGCCAGCACCTGCTGCCTCCCTGAATATGCATTGGCAGGAACCTGGAATTGGGTGCCAGAGCAAGGAATCAAACCCAGGCACTCCAGTATGACATCCTAACCATCCACTAGGCCAATTCCTGCCCCATAGGGACTTTTTAATATTCATTACTCCATTCAACATTTGAGGAAGCCCCATCATGTTCCATGATCTGTGTCAATGCTAAAGATACAAAGAAAATGAAGAATTTACTCTACAAGAACTCACAATCTAGTAGAAAAGATATACATGTGAACAAATAGTTATAGTACCCTGTGCTGAGGGCAGGAAAAATGGGATGTGGAGATATAGAGAAGGGACCCCAACATTCCTGTGAAGTGATTGGAAAAAACTACACAGGGAAGGTAACATTTGGCTTATATCTTGAAAGAGGAGTGGGATTTTCCTCAGTGAATGAGTAAAGAAAGTTCATCTTAGCAGAAAAACTTGCAGGTGTAAAAGCAAGGAGGTGGGTGAGATATGTGATATTATAACTGGAGAATGATAGGGTTTTATTTTGTCTGTGGGTAAGATTTGTTTTGAGAAGGGTGGGAAATGAGGCTAGACAGGTAGGCAGGAGCTGGAGAGTAGAGAATTTGGTACATTCTCTTTAGGGGTTTGGACTTAATCCTATAGGCCCCTAAAGGCAGCCACTAGCTACAGTGGTTATTTACATTTAAATTAGTTTACATTAAATTAAAATCCAGTTCCTAAGTCACACTAGTCAAGTTTCTTTTTTTTTTTTAATTTTTTTTTTGACAGGCAGAGTGGACAGTGAGAGAGAGAGACAGAGAGAAAGGTCTTCCTTTGCTGTCAGTTCACCCAGAGATACAGAGAGTGAGAGAGCTCCCACGCCCTGGTTCACTCCCCGGATATCTCCAACAGATACAACTGGACTGGACCAAAGCTGGAGCTGGGAAGTCAATCCAGGTCTCCCATGTGGATGGCAGGAACCCAACTACTTGAGCTATCACTGTGACACAATGTCAGAAAACTGGTCCACTCAGCAAGCCAATCACTGACACTGGAATGGTGGAAGAAAGTAGTCTTATTTTGCAACAGGCAGAGCAGGGAGTCAGGCAGTTGTTGCACAATCCCCTGACTCCACAAGGGATTAAGAGTGGTGAGTCTTACAAAGCTGGGGCTGAACAGAGTGTGATCAGTTCCTGTGCAGGTCTCTGGTTGGGCCACAGTGCTTGTGACCTTTCTGTGATTGGTCAGTGATACAAGGCCAGTGTGTTTCTTTTGTAATAGCAAAGTGGCTCTGGATTGAGTTCTAAGGTAAATGGGGGATTGTTTTGTGTGATCAGGCCCTGAGAGTTCCTGTGAAGCACTCAGAATGCAGTCTAGCATTGGTAGGTGAACTGTAGAGGTGATAATTGAATTATTTTTCTTTCAATGCTTACTTATTTGTTTTCATCTACTTGAAAGGGAGAATGAAAGTGAGAGCAAGATCTTCCATCTGCTGGTTCACTCCCCAATGCCCACAACATTCAGGGCTGGTCCAGGCCAAAGCCTGGATCCAAGAACTCCCACGTGGGTGGCAGGGACACTTCCGGTTCCCTGTTGAGCTGCAGTGATTTCCCCAAGGTGGGGGGTCTTAATTTTTTTTTTTAGAGATTTATTTATTCATCTGAAAGTCAGAGTTACACACAGAAGGAGGGGCAGAAAAGAGAGAGAGAGAGGTCTTTCATCTGCTGGTTCACTCCCCAGTTGGCCACAACAGCTTGAGCTGCACTGATCCAAAGCCAAGAGTCAGGAACTTCTTCTGGGTCTCCCACGCAGGTGCAGGAGCCCAAGCACTTGGGCCATCTTCTACTGCTTTCCCAGGCCATAGCAGAGAGCTGGATCAGAAGTGGAGCATCCAGGTCTCAAACCAGTGCCCATATGGGATGGGCCACTGCAGGTGGCGGCTCTACTTGCTACACCACAGCACTGACCCCAGGGGTCTTAATGTTTAGAGGCCCAGAGACAAAATAAGTCAGAGAAGCTACAGAATGATGGCCATGCAAGGATCTCTGGTTACACAAATTTGGAAGTGTTCTTCGGGGAATCTCATATTCCTTTACAACACTTAACACCATTAGCAGAGCTGGGCATCATTCATATCCACTCTAATACACTCATGGCTATTTCTAAATTGTTCTTATCAATGTATGTTAATTTCACCTCTGTTTGAGTTTATTATTCCTGATCTTTTAAAATATTTGAATCCTGCACTTTTCTACAAAGAACTAGCTGTCCGTATTTTCCTTCTTTTCCCCATTCCCTTACCTTCTCCAGCTCTCAGTGCATGAACCACACAAAAATGGATTTACATCTTGCCGGATCGCATTTACCTGGACTAGGCAAGGAAGGACACTGTCTGGCCTAGTCAAATCTGTCCTTTTGCAAACCTAGAGTCACAGGCCTATGGGACAGAAGGAGTACAAGCACTGAACAAGACAGCTCACCATTTATATTATGACCTCATTTTAACTAGGTACTATATTCCTGATCCTTTTTCTCATCAGTGAAATGGGTACAATATGCCTTAGCCTCACAGTTATTGGATATATTGAATGAATTCATACACCTGAAAAGAGCTTACCTAGAACATCCTAAGCACTTAATAGCTTATTTTTAAAAAAATATTTATTTTATTTATTTGAAAGGCAGAGTTACAGAGAGGTAGAGACAGAGAGAGAGAGGTCTTCCATTCTCTGGTTTACTTCCAAGATGGCCACAACGCAGGAGCTGCCTCCTGAAACCAGGAGCTTCTTCTGGGTCTCCCATATGGGTGCAGGAGCCCAAGGACTTGGGCCATCTTCTACTGCTATCCCAGGCCATAGCAGAGAGCTGGATGGAAAGAGGAGCAGCTGGGACTAGAACCGGTGCCCAAATGGGATGCCTGCACTTTGGGCCAGGGCTTTAACCTGCTGCACCACAGCTCTGGCCCTGTTAATAGCTTATTTTTTTTTACCTTAAAAGTTCACTTCTAAAATCCCAGTAACTTTTATTGGGCAATAGGCAACCATTCTAGTGGAGGAGCTGTGACTTGTCTGTCATTTTTCCAAGAAGAATTAATTGCCATTTCTGTGTGTCATTCCAACACTTTGCACAATTCTACTATTTCACCTGTAATATTGTAATTGTTACTATCTCTTCCTCATATTTGAGTGAGTTCCTCAAGGGTTGAGATCCTGTCTGATTAATTCATTCCAGCATCTAAGCCAACATCTGGAGATATGACTTCTAATCTCCACTAAAGAGCTGATTGATTCTGTGTGAACCTTTATGACTTTATGTTGCCTCATAATTGAAAAAACTGCCTTTTACTGAATGACCACTATGTGTAAGGCATATATGCTTGGCTTTATGCTCGGGAACTGTGAACTTGTCTCTTTTTTTTTAAAAATAAGATTTTTATTTATTTTATTTGAGAGGTAGAGTTACAGACAGTGAGGGGGAAAGACAGAGAGAAAGATCTTCCTTCTGCTGGTTCATTCCCCAAATGGCCGCAACGGCTAGAGGAGCTGCACCGATCCGAATCCAGGAGCTTCTTCCCATTCCCCCATGTGAGTGCAGGGGCCCAAGGACTTGGGCCATCTTCTACTGCTTTCCCAGGCCACAGCAGAGAGCTGGATTGAAAGAGGGGCAGCTGGGACTAGAACTGGCTCCCATATAGGATGCAGGTGCCCCAGGCGGAGTATTAGCCTACTGTGCCATGTCGCTTGTCTCTTTAGATAGGGTTCTCCAGGGAACCAGAACCACTAGGATGGGGCAGGTGGGAAGAGAAACAGATGGTAAAAAACTGGCTAATGTGAAGTCCCCATATCTGCAGTGTGAATCAGCAAGCAGGAGGCTGAGAACAGCTAACGGTGTAGTTCCAGTCTCAGTCCAAAGGTTTGAGAGCCATGAGGACTGACAGTATAGTCCCATTGTAAAGACTGATAGACTAGAGACTCCTGGAGCACTGATGTTTGAGTTCAAGTTAGAAGGCAGGGAAATATTGATGTTTTCTGTTCAAAAGCAGTCAGGCAAAAATAATCCCCCATTTTAAAAAATGCATTTTTATTTATTTGAAAGGCAGAGTGACATATTGAAGTGGGTGGGGGAGATATCTTCCATCCTCTGGTTCACTCACAGATGACCTTAATAACTGTGACTGGTCCAGGCTGAAGCCATACACTTGGCACTCCATCCAGGTATTTGGAAGGAGAGCAGCTGGGACAAGAACCAGCGCTCCGATATGGGATACCAGCATTGTAGGAGGCAGCTTACAGTGCCAGCCACAAGAATTCTCTCTTGACTTGGAACTGCAGCTTTTTTATTCTAGTTAGGGCTTCAGCTGATTGGAAGAGGACCACCACATTAGGGTAGGCAATCTGCTTCACTCAGATTACTGCGTGTTAATCTCACCTCCAAAATATCCTCACAGAAACATCTAGAATAATGTTTGATCTAGTATCTGGCCACCCTTTTGCCTAGTGAAATTGACACCTAACATTAACCATCATATTTTCCTAGTAACTCTGCCCCAGAGGGGAGAAGGGCTATCTTTGGAGTGGGGTGTGGTGCATAGATTTTATCTGCTTAGTTCTTGGTAACTCTTCGGAATCTCATAGGAAGGATTGATAACACATCAGGATAGGGAACTTGGCAGGAATTCTGACAACAAACCAAAGTCTTTATTATTGTATTATTGAGGTCTCATTCATATTTACCAGTTTTCCTTGCCAACAATAACAGCAGCAGAAACAATAACTGCGTATTTGTTATTTGATGCTGACTTTATGTGCTCATGTGCTTCCTTTATACCAGAGTTTATGCATATCTATCTCTAGCTTGAATTCCTTGTTGCTTTATAATCATTTGCTTATAACCTGGCCTCCCCCACTAATACCCAGGTGCCACTCAAGGGCAAGGACCATCTCTGTATTCACAAGGTTCTACCAAAGAACTGGCACAAAGGACTGGCTAAGTAAATGGTTGATGTATGCAGAGCAAGTAAATGAATGAGTGCAGTGACGTCTCATGTGAGCAGGGGTGTGTCAGGGTGAAAACAAGACCGACTTTGAAACTCAGTTCTGCCTCATTTGATTGATCCCAGACAAATCTTAACTCCTGGACGAGTTCCTTAACTACATCATTCCTCCATATCTGTATGTGTAAAGTCAAGTAATCATATCTCCCTAGCAGGCTTGCTGTGGGGAAATAAAGAGATTCACTGAGCATATGCATTGCACAAAGTGATCACTGGTAAAAGGCAGTTATTCTCAGTTATTTTGAGGCTACTAAAAGTCAGAAAGGTTCATTTATGCTCAATCAGCTCTTAAATCGAGGTTATACGTTAGATCCTCACATCCTGTGCTAGATGCTGGGATATATTTATCAGACAGGATCTCAGTCCTTCAGGAACTCAGTCAAACGTGGGGAAGAGACGGTAACAATATTTAGTACGGTGAGTGAAATAGCAGAATTGTGTGCTAAGTAAGTACTGGCGTGATAACGCAGAGATGGTCATTAATTCTGCCCGGACAAACAGCAGTGAAGGTGACACTTGAACAGTGAGGGCGGAGTCTGCGAGGATTCCTAGAGTCGCAGGAGCTGCCGGAACCAAGGTGCTGCGGGAGTGGAATGAGTGTCGGTCGTATATTGTTACCGGACCTGATCAAGGCCGGCAGCGATTACAGACGTCCCGGAATCGCGGCTGTTGGCGCGGACCTTCGGTTTCCACAGCTAAGAGGTCGCAGCAGGAAAGGATGAGCGGAACCCTGGGAAAGGTAACGTAGATTCCACGCACGCAGGGCGAGGGGGTGGTGATGGGGAGCAAAACGAGGAGGTGGCGGCACGCAGACATCCGGGCATGAGAGACCGGAGGCGGAGAAGACCTTTCCCAGCAGCCCTTGCGGTGCCTGACATTAGAAGGGGCTGAGCCACCTTCTCTTAACGCTGGGTGTACTGGCCGTCTGGCCCAGGCCACGCCCAGTCCACTTGCCACCCTGGCCATCTAGTGCCTGGGGAGGGGAGACCCCCACAGTGGGGATCTCGACACGATGATGTGGTCCCTGTTGAACAACATGACCTTGGCCGGGTCATTTTATCTTGTTTGGTCATCAACCTACAAATTTCTTCTAAAAATATTCTGATTTTGGGATGCGAAACTACCTGGTGATAAAGGAAGGATAATAATGTACCACAGTTCAACTTCCAGATCCTTACTAAGCAACTGCCAAAACTGTATGACCCACCATAGTATATGCATTTCTCCAGCTTCCTCTGGCCTCTAGAAAGATTTCAATTGTGCTGTTTGGGTTGTAGCATGCTGCTTAGATTAATGAGTAACTTTAGCAATTTCTGTTAAATTCTATTAAAAAGTGCCTTTTCCCATTTCTCACCACCAATCTGAAGCTCAGCTCAGGAACTTTTTTTTTTTTTTTTTTTGACAGGCAGAGTGGACAGTGAGAGAGAGAGACAGAGAGAAAGGTCTTCCTTTGCCGTTGGTTCACCCTCCAATGGCCGCCGCGGCCGGCGCGCTGCGGCCGGCGCACCACGCTGATCCGATGGCAGGAGCCAGGAGCCAGGTGCTTTTCCTGGTCTCCCATGGGGTGCAGGGCCCAAGCACCTGGGCCATCCTCCACTGCACTCCCTGACCACAGCAGAGAGCTGGACTGGAAGAGGGGCAACCGGGACAGAATCCGGCGCCCCAACCAGGACTAGAACCCGGTGTGCCGGCGCCGCTGGGTGGAGGATTAGCCTAGTGAGCCACGGTGCCGGCAGGAACTGTCTTTTCAAAAAACCTTTCTGACCAGTCTGGCTAAAGAGCCTGTTTATCTTTGGAACTCCTAGCTGTGTTATCTTTTGGGACCTATTTGTATGAAGTCTTGGAACCATCCTTGCTTCAGCTTGTCTAGAGGTGTTAGTTAATACTTTACATTTATAAGGATTTTGCATACAAGGTTCCATCTCTTGCTAGCTGTCTGACCTCCGTACTTCAGTGCTGTCTGTAAAATGACACCTACCACGTGGAATCGTTGCAAAGATTACAGAGGATAATGTATGTATCAGTACTTTGTAAGGTGTGAAGGATGGTACAAATAAGGATATTGTTGTTATTCTTTAACTAATAAACTGCTTGTGTTTGCATGACTTCATTTGATCTTCATAATATTATGAGGTAATCCTGGCAGACACAAGGTGAGGAAATAGAAGCCACTGGCACAGTGTCTGATTTATTATAGGTCTCAAATATTCTACTGTCTTGAATGCATAAATCAGATAAAGCCTTGCTTTATTTAGTATCTCTCTAATTTAAGAATAACTTGATTTTCCTCATATGTGAAATGACAAATGAAAATCTTTCCTGACTTTCCCAGATGTCCTTTCTTTCTTTGGTGACCCAATGCATTGATCTCACAATGCAATGTAATAAATAATTTGCACATGTACCTTCCTCATCAGAAAAATTTGAGGGTAAGCAGCTGTTTTCTCTGTCTATATGTACCTAGCCCATGATGTATTTGGCCTAATGTAGGTACCTGTTAAATGTTGAATGAATAAATGAATGAGCAGATGTTGACATTACATGGTAGGTACATAGTAGAGCTAGGACTAGCACTTATTTTTTTTTTTTAAGATTTATTTATTTATTTGAAAGGCAGAGTTACAGAGAGGCAGAGAGAGAGAGAGAGAGAGAGAGGTCTTCCATCTGCTGGTTCACTCCCCAGATGGCCACAATAGCTGGAACTGCACCGATCCAAAGCAAGGAGCCAGGAGCTTCTGGATCTCCCATGCAGGTGCAGGGGCCCAAGGACTTGGGCCATCTTCTACTGCTTTCCCAGGCCATAGCAGAGAGCTGGATTGGAAGTGGAGCAGCCGGGACTTGAACCGGCACCCCTAGGGGATGGCAGCACTCAGCCCTAGGATTAGAACTTCTTCTTCTTCTTCTTCTTTTTTTTTTTTTAATTTGATAGGTAGAGGTTTTTTTTTTTTTTTTTTTTTTTTAAAGATTTTATTTATTTATTTGAGAGGTAGAGTTACAGACATTGAGAGGGAGAAACAGGGAGAAAGGTTTTCCTTCCATTGGGCACTCCCCAAATGGCTGCAACAGCTGGAGCTGTGCCGATCTGAAGCCAGGAGCCAGGTGCTTCTCCTGGTCTCCCATGGGGTGCAGGGCCCAAGCACTTGGGCCATCCTCCACTGCCCTCCCGGGCCACAGCAGAGAGCTGGATTGGAAGAGGGGCAACTGGGACTAGAACCAGCGCCCATATGGGATGCTGGCACTGCAGACAGAGGATTAACCAAGTGAGCCTCAGTGCCTGCCCCTGAACTAGAACTTCTAACTTATAAACCTTTCCTTAGGACCCTAAGAAATTTTGCCTACAAATCATCTCAGACTTTACATGGGTGAGAAGCCCAGCTTTTCTGGAATAAAGCTGGATGGAGCCAGTACTACTGGGTTAACAGAAGTAGTACAGCAGGGTAGATCTGGATAAGACTCGAATGTTGATACTATCAGACCTCAGAAAACTTATCAGTTGATCAAGATGGCAGGATGGTGTCTCGAGAAATCACAATGCACCAGGGAGTGGGTAATGATTCCCCTGTTGAGTTGTTTTGCACAGAAAATGCTTCGTACTCATATCTGGATTTCACCCACACTGAAATGATTGTTATTTTCTCAGGGATTACCATAGCCCTGAACCACGAGGCTGTGTTAGGGGAGGGCTGGTGATCACTGAAGGTATGCCAGGTTGTGTCTAATATAGCAGCCTGGAAGGTGAAGCCCTGAAGACTGATCTCAGGGATAGCAGGATGTTTCCAGGTGGAAATATCGAAGGCCACAGTGCAGCAGGGCTCATGTGAAGAAAACGCAGTGAGGCCTGAAGTAAGAGACAAACAACAGGCATGAAAAGATGTGAACCAGGAGGAACCTACTTCAGAGGGCCTGGGAGGGCAGAGTGTCCCGAAGTCCAGGAAAATTGACTTTCCCATAAGCCTTGGAGAACAAGGATTTACTTCTGTTTTGTTCATAGGTTTTTTTTAAAGATTTATTTATTTAAAATGCAGACTTACAGAGAGGGAGGGAGGGAGGGAGGGAGGGAGGGAGGAAGGGAGAGAGAGAGAGAGAGAGAGGTTTTCCATCCGCTGGTTCACTCCCCAGATGGCTGCAACGGTTGGAGCTGAGCTGATCTGAAGCCAGGAGCCAGGAGCTTCTTCCAGGCCTCCCATGTGGGTGCAGGGGCCCAAGGATTTGGGCCATCTTCTACTGTTTTCCTAGGCCATAGCAGAGAGCTGGATCAGAAGTGGAGCAACTTGTACTTGAACCAGTGCCCACATGGGATGCCAGCACTGCAGGCAGCAGCTTTACCCACTCTACGACAGTGCTGGCCACTTGTTCATAGTTTTGTCATCAGCACCTGTCACATCCCAAGGTGCATATATTTTTTAACAACTGAGGATTGAATAATCACCCCACCATTATCATGACTACTACAAATTTAACCATTAATAATGTACCTTGAACTTGGAAGCCCTTTTTCTATATTGTCTAGTTTAATTGTATGAACAATTCAGTGGGGTAAATATTTTTATAACCTCTTTAGAGATAAGGAAATGAGGTTTAAAGAGATTAATTTGATTAGTAAATATTTGTTGAGCACCTGATATGTGCCACAGTGTATGCTAGATGCTGGGATGTGGCAGATTTCTCTCTTTGCGGAGCTTGTTAAGAGAGGAACTTTTTTATTCATGTTATTTGAAAGGTACACACACACACACACACACACACACACACACAGAATTATTTTCCATTTTCTGATTCACTCCCCAAGTGCCCACAACAGCTAGAGCTGGGCCAGGCCAAAGCCAGGGTTGTAGAACAAACACTATCTGGGTTTTCCATGTAGGCGGTGGGGGCTCAAGTACTTGAGCCATCACCCACTGCCTCCCAGGATGGACTGGAAGCAGAGGGAAGACTTGAACTCAGACACTCTGTGTGGTATGTCGTCTCATGAGTGGCTGCCTGACTTGCACCATACCACCTGCCCCAGACAGGCTAATGAAACATGTAGCTACTTAACTAAGCATGGTAAGAGCCACAAAGAAAGATTCAGGGTTTTTTGTTTGTTTGTTTGTTTTTAGTGTGTAGCAGCAAGACCCTAGCAAGTCTGAGTTGGTCAAGAAAGTTTTCTTGAGGATATTACATGACTAAGACTTGAAGAACAAATAGGGTTGAGATAGGGAAAAAATATTCCAGGCAAGAAGAGCAAGTGCAAAGGCCCTGAAATGAGAACACACTTGGAGCTACAGGGATCCAGAGGAAGCTGGGAGGGACAGAAGCAGTGGGGCTTATCTCAAGGGAAAGTGTGCAAAGAAGTAGGATGGGGTGAACTGGGGAGATGGGAAGGGCTTGGTGACCAGACGGATTATAAAACTTAGTTTAGTTCTGGAGTAAGTTAGTGAATTGGATTTAGTCTAGCTCAACTGGCCTAGAAATGCCATCTGGCAGTTGTGATGGGTGGCCAGGAGTTTAAGAAACGTGGTGTTTAATTCACATACCATAATACTCACTCTTTTGAAGTTAACGATTCAGTGGTTTTTAGTACATATACAAAACTAGGCAGCCATTACTACTGTCTGGTTCCAGAGTACTTTCATCATCCCCAAAAGAAATCCTTTACCCTTAAGCTGTCATTCCTCAGTCCCTTGTCTCTCAAGCCCTTAGCAAACACTAGTCTGCTTTCTGTCTATGGATTTGTCTATTTAGTCATCTCATATACATGTAGGTCAAGCCATTGTTAAGTGATTACCAAGGGTTGTATAGCCAGTGTCGGGGGAACGGATGGTCACACCCAAATCTGTGTAATTATAAAGCCTGCCTGTGCTCATAACTGCCATGAGGATCCCATGCACACAAACGATATCAACAGGAACACGTTCAGATGATTGTGGCCAGAGAAAATTTGGAAACAAAAACAATTTTTTAAATAAGGAAAAAAATACCCAGAGGCAATCATCGTTGGCTTCAAATACTTCAAGGGCTGGTATGAAAAATAAGACCGAACTTACTCTGTGTCATCCCAGAGTAGGGGCCTAGACTTACTCCATGGAGGTTATAGGGATATCCGTTTTGGTTTTCTAGGTGGAAAAACTTTCAGATCATTAGAAGGGTCTGAAAAGATTTCAGTTCTGGACAGGGGAGGCATTTAAGTAGCAGATGAACCATTGTGGCCAGGGGGCTAGCATTGGCCCTGTGTGTGAGAAGGATAGTGGTAGACACTGACTGAGGCCCATGAGGAGAACTGGAAACTTCTGACAGATGAACCCAGGCAGGAACTCGACAACACCCTTGAAAACAAGGATGCCTCAGATAGAAGTAACCTCCTTTGCAAGAACTGGAATACAGTTCAAGGTGTGGCTCAGCCCCTTAAAGAAAACAAGAGCTGCTGTGTAATGGCAGAACTTGTTTGCAACAGCAGTAAAGGGTGGTGAGAAGAGCCCCAGTTGTGGGGTTCTTGGGAATAGCACTTATTAGCTATGTGCTTTGGGCACATTAATTCACATTTCTGAGCTTTAGCTTCCTTGTGGAATGGTTGTGAGGCATAAAGGAAGATGATGTTTGGCACATAGTAGGTGCTCAACAAATGGTAAGATTATTGAGGATATCATTATTAGCACACGAATGTCACTGTATAAGTTAATATCACTCTTTTGAGAGGCAATGTGGCAGAGTGGAAAACATGGACTTCAGATTCAGGCAGACTGCTTTGAATTCCTGGAACCTCTTACCAAACTTATAACTTCAGGGAATTTATGTAAACCTGTTTTTTAAATTTGTGAAACAAAAGCATTTACCTCAATATTGCCTCTATCAGAGGACTGGTATAAAGATTAATTGAAATAGATGCTGGCGGCATCTGCCTGCAGTGCTGTTGACCCATATGGGTACCAGTTTCTTTCCTGGCTGCTCCTCTTCTGATCCAGCTCTCTGATATGGCCTGGGAAAGCAGTTGAAGATGGTCCAGGTGGTAGGGACCCTGCACCCGAGTGGGAGACCTGGAAGAAGCTTCTGGTTTCTGGCTTCAGATCACCCCTGCTTCCGGCTATTGTGGCCATTTGGGGAGTGAACCAGCAGATGGAAGACCTTTCTGTCCGTCTCTCCCTCTCTCTGTCTGTAACTCTGCCTCTCAAATAAATAAATAAATAAATAATATCTTTTTAAAAAAGAAAAGATTAATTGAAATAGCATGTATAAAGTGCTTAATACAAAGGATGTACTAAATAAATAGTAGTAACAATGCTATTTTAAATAATATCTATTAATATACAAGTATGTTTGGTCAATATTAATAAAACAGTTCTGAGTTGCTTGCCTCAAAGGCCCCTGACCCACTGCTCTTCCCCTGCCCCCAAGCAGGCTTGGGTGTCTGAAGCTACCACACACTAGAGGTTTTGCCCCATGGCTGTGTGCTTTGGTAGCCTTGCTGTCCTTTCTTGGTTCTGGGCTCTGGAGCTCGTCAGCCAAGTATTGTTATAACCCACTGCTGCAACTGTGTCCTCATTCATCCGTTCATCGGTGTCAGCGCCCTCCTCTCACCCTTGCAGAGCCAGAGCCGCTCTTCATTTGCTGTCTGGGGGGAGGGGTTGGGGTGGGATTTATGAGTTAGTCCCAAAATAGACTAATAGACTACTTTTGTCCTGACAGGTAATGCCAGGCATTGCAGGGGAGAGGCTGGGCATTGCAGGGGAGAGGCCGGGCATTGCAGAGGAGAGGCTGGGCACCTTTCCCAGAGCTCAAAGGGAGAATTCACACCACGATTTGAATATCTTTCAGAAAGTTGTCAACCCTTAAGTCTAGCTTTAAGATAATTAAATCCCTAGCTAGATACTTGGAAATCGGGACAATTAAAATGAGGAGAAAGCTGTCTTATCCAGATTTTTCTTCCCTTTCAGTACCTCTTATATATGAGTTGACCCATTTAAAAACATATTCTGTTAACTCTGACTTCTGTTCTTTTTGTCATGGTTAACAGATCTTGGGCCTGGAGTACCCTGGAGTCACCTGCCCTAACTTCAGATACGTGGTCAGTGGTGGGGGAGCCAGCCTGAGCTGTCCTGGGGCTCCCAGTTCCCAACTCTGTCTTTTATGCTGGCCATTGTTAGGTTAAACATTATACACATACTGTATAAAGTTTTTTAGCATCTGACTTAATTGTTCTTTTTAGGATTGTTTTACACACTTTGCCTTTTCTTCTGTCTATTCACATCCTTATGGGCAAAATTTTTATTGATTTATTTGAAAAGCAGAGTGACAGGTAGAAGAAGAGACAGAAATCTTCATCTAGTAGTTCACTCCCCAAATGAATGCAACAGCCAGATCTGGGCCAGGCTGAAACCAAGAGCCAGGTATTCTCTCCTAGTCTTCCACCTGGATGGCAAGGGCTCAAGTACTTGGGACATCCTCTGCTGCCTTCCCAGACACATCAGCAGGGAGCTGGGTTAGAAGCTGAGCAGCTAAGACTTGAACTGTTGCTCTGACATGGGATAATGGTCTGGTAAGCGCCAGCCTAACCTGCTGTGCCACAATGCTAGACCCCTCCTGCCTGATTTCCTAAACATTAACCCTTTATTTTATGAGAGAGAAAGTATAAAATGGGGGGAAATTATGTTCTTTGAAGTCAGAGAAACCCAAGATCCTATGCTAATTTTGGTAGTACTATGTATCACTTGGGGTAGATAACTTAATTTGCTTTTTCAGCTATAAAGTGGGGATACTAATACTTTGTAAGGATATTGTGATTTAAACACATGGTAGGAACTGAACAAAATAGTTGTGAATGCTTAATAAATGGTAGCAGTGATTATCATTTGTTCACTTATTTCTTTTATTTATTTATTTATTTATTTATTTTGACAGGCAGAGTTAGACAGTGAGAGAGATAGACCGAGAGAAAGGTCTTCCTTTTCCGTTGGTTCACCCCCCAAATGGCCACTATGGCTGGCTCGCTGTGGCCGGTGCGCTGCGCCGATCCGAAACCAGGAGCCAGGTGCTTCTTCCTGGTCTCCCATGCAGGTGCAGGGGCCCAAGCACTTGGGCCATCCTCCACTGCCTTCCCGGGCCACAGCAGAGAGCTGGACTGGAAGAGAAGCAACCGGGACAGAACCGGCGCCCCAACCGGGACTAGAACCTGGGGTGCCGGCCCTGCAGGCAGAAGATTAGCCTAGTGAACCACGTGCCAGCCTTGTTCACTTATTTCTAATCATTTATTTACAAAACAAACCTTGAATGAGTGTCCAACAGTGTACCTGTGAGGAATATGACATGACCCTTTGCCCCTGGAGATCTCTTGGTTTAGCAAAGGGTCCTTGGGTGATATTAACAGTTTCTGTGATCTTCTGAAGTAGTATGCAGACTTTGTCTATCCATGCCTTTATGTATTTATCTAGGAAAAGAATTTATGACTTTGATCGGCTCCTTAGTTACATGTGTAACACTGAAAAGCTAAGAACTTTTCCTGGCTGTCTTTACCTGGATTTCCTGTTGTATGTGCTGTTGTTCATGCTACCTAAATATTTTTTTAAAAGAAGATTTATTTATTTGAAAGGCAGAGTTACACACACACACACACACACACAGAGAGAGAGAGAGAGAGAGAGAGAGAGAGGCAAAGACAGAGAGACAGAGAGATCTTCCATCTTCTGGCCATTTCAAATGTCCACAACAGCTGGGGTGTTGGCCAGGCCAAAGCCAGGAGCCTAGAACTCTATCCTGTTCACCAACATGGATGGCAGGGGCCCAAGCACTGGGCCATTCTCCACTGCCTTTCCAGGTACATTAGCAGAGAGCTGGATCAGAAGTGGAACATTGGGATTCCAACCAGCTTCTCAAATGGGATGCCAGTGTTGCAGGTTGTGGCTTAATCTGCTGTGCCACACTGGCCCCTCATGCCTCCTCCTATTCTTCCTCCTATTCTATTTCTTTCTTTCTTTTTCTTTTCTTTTCTTTTCGTTTCTTTTTTTTTTTTTTTTTTTTGAAAGGCTGAGAGAAGAGACAGAGACAGAGAGGGAATGGGTGAGAGAGAGAGAGAGAGATCTTCCATTGCTGGTCCACTCCCCAAATGGCCACAATGGTCAGGGCTGGGCCAAACTGAAGCCAGGAGCCTGGAACTCTATCTGGGTCTCCCACATGGGTGGCATGGGCCCATGTACTTGAACCATCTTCTGCTGCTTTCCCAGGGACACTAGCAGGGAGCTGGGAAGTGGAATGGCTGGGACTTGAACTGGCACTCACATGGGATTGCTGGGGTCTCAGGTGGTGGCTTAACCCGCTGTGTCACAAAGCAACCCCTTTTATTCCCTTTAAAACTGGCACAGTAGTTGTCACATAATAACTTTTTTTTTAACTATTTATTTATTTGAAAGGCAGAGGCAGAGAGAGAGAGAGAGAGAGAGAGAAGTCTTCCACTCACTGGTTCACTCCCCAAATGGCTGCAGTGGCTGGAGTTGGGCCATTCTGAAGCCAGGAGCTTCTTCCTGGTCTCCCACGTGGGTACAGGGACTTGGGCCATCTTCCACTGCTTTCCCAGGCATATTAGCAGGGAGCTGGATCTGAAGTGGAGCAGCCGGGACTTGAACTGGTGCCCGTATGGGATGCCAGCACTGCAGGTGGCAGCTTTACCACCACATCACAGCACCAGTTCCCCCCATAATAGTCTTTTTAAAAATAAACTTTATTTTAGAATAGAATAGTTTTACATTTATAAAAAAAATTGTAAAGATAGCACAGAGAACTACATGTACACTAATTTCCCCTACTACTACCATCTTACTACCAGTAGTATGGCATATTTTCCACAATTAATGCACTACTACTGATATATTATTGTTAGCTCAAGCTAACATAATCCTTTACCAGGATTTCTTAAGTTTTTATCAAATGTCCTTTTTCTATTCCAGGATCCCATCTCAGATAACACATTGCATTTAGTTGTCATGTTTCCTTAGCTTCCTCTTGGCTGTCACCATTTCTCAGATTGTCCTTGTTATGTGTAATATGCTTTTCACAAAGCGTATTGAAGAAATTGGTATCATTACCCAAGGGGCTGGCGCTGTGGCCTAGTGGGAAAAGATGCTGCCTACAGTGCCAGCATCCCATATGAGCACTGGTTCAAGTCCCAGCTGCTCCACTTCCGATCCAGCTCTCTGCTATGGCCTGGGAAAGCAGTACAAGATGGCCCACGTCCTTGGGCCCCTGTACCCCATGGGAGACCCAGAAGAAGCTCCTAATGCCTGGCTTCAGACTGGCTTCAGCCATTGCAGCCATTTGGGGAGTGAACTAGCAGATGGAAGACCGCTCTCTCTTTCTCTGACTCTGCCTCTGTTAACCCTGCCTTTCAAATAAATAAATATATGTTAAAAAAAGAAGCAGAAATAAATTTTAAAAAATAATTACCGATAGTGTGCAGGGTTTTTTCCTCTTGTATGTTATGGGGCCTTTAAGGACAGACATCTAGTATGTATTATTCAGTTTATAAACAGATCTCTTCTATGCCACACACTTAGTAAAGCTATGTCATTGATCTTTTTTGAGTGGGTACCAGCAGGACAGAATGGGATTGAAATAACCGGGGAGAAAGGAGGCCTCCTCCTAATTATATTGATTTGTCAGTGTTGGTATTGAGGAAGACAATGTGCTGTAACAGAGGCATAGCCGCTGGAGTAAGACAGTTCTCTCAGCCACTATTAGCTATACTTTTTTGGAATATAACCTCTTGGTTGCCTCGCTTGTAAAATGGACTTACAGTGTTTTGAGAATTAAAAATTTAAGAAAGCCCTTCTGCTGCTGTCCATGGCAGATTCATAATAGCTGCTGATTGATATTGGAAAAGGCAGATCAAGCTGGAAAGAGGGAACTGAAAATGCAGTGTGGGAAAGAGGCTTCTGTGTTTGAATGTCTTCTGTAGTGGGAGGAATAAGAAAAAAGGTGATGTGGCTTGCTTTCATGTTTGGTGTTAACTGTTGGACAGCTTTTTTGCTAAGCACCAGCCCTTGAGTCCTTTTCAGTTTGTGTACTGTGAGTTCCCAGCCTCTTAAGTAGAGGTACTTGAAGTTCTGTGAATGCTTAAGATTGTCTTAACCTGACTGTTTTGCTGTAGGTGCTGTGCTTGAGGAGCAATATCATTTTTAAGCAAGTGGTTTCCCTCTTAAGGTAAGGCTATTAATAACAATAATTAAAGTTCATGTTCGCATTCTGCTTCATAGGGCACATAACACTTTTCTTCTTCGCTGCATGCTAGGCATCTCAAGCTTCAATTCCACTGCTATCCTGCTCCTTTCCCATTCTCAGTAAAAGGCAATTCCATTCATCTTGTTGCTCAGGCCACAATCCTGGGAGTTATCCTTGACACTGCACATTAGTCAGCTTCTTGTTATTTTTGGTTTATGGTTTTAGAGGTTGACAGTCCAAGATAGGGTGACCTCACTGGCTTGGCTGATGAGAGCAGTGGAGCACCAGTGGTAGACAGATCACATGGCGAGGCAGGAAGCAGTGACAGCAGCTGGGCCCAACTCAGGCTTTCATAATCAGCCCTCTGGGTGAGAAATGCCTTTGGAGAGTATGTCCCCAATGACCTAAGAACTTGCTGGTAAGCCTAGCCTCTAATTATCGTAGACTCAGTTTCTACCCTCTTTGTTTCATTAGTTTATCATTTTGAGATTTAAACATCTGCTACTACCGTCCCCCTGCCTCCTAATTGATCTTCCTGCTTTTACTTTTAAAATATTTTTTGAAAAAAATTTATTTATTTATTTGAAAGGCAGATTTATGGGGGTGGGAGGGAGGAGAGAGAGAGAGAGAGAGAATCTTCTATCTGTTGGTTTACCTCCCAAATGGCTGCAATAGCCAGGAGAGAGAGAGAGAGAGAGAGAGAGAGAGAGAGAGAGAGAAAGAAAGAAATCTATCTGTTAGTTTACTTCCCAAATGGCTGCAATAGTCAGGAACCTGGAACTCCATTCAGGTCTGCCCTGTGGGAAGCAGGGGCCAAGAACTTGGGCCATCTTCTGCTGCTTTCTCAGTGGATTAGCAGGGAGCTGAATTGAAGCAGAGCAGCTGGTACTTGAACTGGTGCTCATATGTGATGCTGGTCTCACAGGTGGAGGCTTAACCCTCTGTGCCACAGGCCAGCTCCCTGCATTTGCTTTTGTCTAATGGCCTTCACTAAAATCAGAGTGATTCTTTGTAAAAATAAATTTTTATTTATTTGAATGGCAGAGAGAGAGTGTGTGTGAGTGAGCGAACACTTCCATCCACTGTTCACTCCCAAATGCCTGTAACAGCCAGGGGACTGGTTCAGACCAAAGCCAGGAGCCCAGAACTCTGCATCTCCCATGTGAGTGGCAGGAACCCAAGGACTTCAGCTGTCATCTGCTGCTTTCCAAGGATGCTTATTAACTAGAATTAGGATCAGAAGTGGAGCTGGAACTCAAATCCAAACACTGCGGATATGGGCTATAGTCATTCTAAGCAGAATGGAGTGATTCTTTTAAAATCACATTAGCTCATGTCACTTCTCTATTTAAAACTCTCCAATGGTATCTTTTCTTTTCTTTCTTTCTTTTTTTTTTTTTTAAGATTTATTTGTTTGAAAGGCAGAGTCACAGAGAAGGAGGAA
Source organism: Oryctolagus cuniculus (assembly GCF_051225735.1). Lineage (NCBI taxonomy): Eukaryota > Metazoa > Chordata > Mammalia > Lagomorpha > Leporidae > Oryctolagus > Oryctolagus cuniculus. The sequence goes on from NC_142867.1 coordinate 65,148,828, forward strand.
AGACAGAGAGAGAGAGAGAGAGAGAGAGAGATTGATTCTGAATCCACTAATCCATTCCCCAAATGGCCACAACAGCCAGGATTGCGCCAGGCTGAAGCCAGGAGCCAGGAGCTTCCCCTGGGTTCCCAACATGGGTGCAGGGGCCCAAGCACTTAGACCATCCTTCACTGCTTTCCCATTACTCTCTTGGCTCCTCTCATCTTCTCTCCCCTCCTGTCACTTGCTCTCTCTCTCCCTCTCAATCTCCTGACCTCTATCTCTCTCTCTCACACTCTCTTACACTCTTCTTCTGCCTCTTTTCCTTCTTCGCCCCTTCCCTCCAGGCTGTCAGGTTTCTCCCAATAAGCTCTTTCCCTTAAAAAAAAAAATCTCAATTCAAATTATTCAGTCTCTCTGGTAGAAGTGATCACACTTTCCTTTACATCCTACTGATTCTATACATGTTCCTTTTTAAAAAAATGTGTATTTATTTATTTTTTAAAAAAGATGTATTTATTTATTTGGAAGAGTTACAGAGAGAAGGAGAGAGAGAGAAAGAGAGAGGTCTTCCATCCACTGGTTCACTCCCCACTTGGCTGGAATGGCTGGAGCTTTGCCAGTCTGAAGCCAGGAGCCTGGAGCTTCTTCCAGGTCTCCCACATGGGCACAGGGGCCCAAGGACTTAGGCCATCTTCTTCTGCTTTCCCAGGCCATAGCAGAGAGCTAGATTGGAAGTGGAACATCCAGGACTCAAACTGGCATCCATATGGGATGCCAGCATTGTACGTGGCATCTTTACCTATTATGCTACAGCACTGGCCCTGTATTTAGGTAGGTAGGTAGGTAGGTAGGTAGATAGATTGACTGACTGACTGACTGACTGACAGACAGCCTTACTGTTGGCCTGAGACTGGTTGGTTTCTTTCTTTCTTTCTTTTTTTTTTTTTTTAGAGTTACTTATTTATTTGAAAGGCAGTTACAGAGAAGCAGAGGCAGAGAGAGAGAGAGAGGTCTTCCCATCTGCTGGCTCACTCCCCAGATGGCCTCAGTGGCCGGTGCTGCGCCTCTCTGAAGGCAGGAGCTAGGAGCTTCTTCCAGGTCTCCCATGTAGGTGCAGGGGCCTAAGGACTTGGCTGTCTTTTGCTGCTTTTCCAGGCCACAGCAGAGAGCTGGATCAGAAGTGGAGCAGCCAAGACTTGAACCTGTGCCCATATGGGATGCCGGCACTGCAGGCGGTAGCTTTACCCATTATGCCACAGCTCTGGCTCCTTGTTGGTTTCAAAATTAAGATGGGAATGGTCCTGAGACATAAGGCTATCCCAACATGGGTGAAGGTTCTGGAAGAAGTAAAACATCCTGAGGTGCTGTAGGTCCAGATGCTCCTGCTGGAAGCCCTCCCATTGAGCAAGAGAGCAAGGCCGTGCTCAAGCTGAAGGCTCTGGCATCTTTGGCCTTCACTGAAGTGCTGGTTTACACTCCTGCCTGTACAAGCTCTGGACCAAGTGGGTGCTGCAGGCCTTGGATGAGTGGCACTGCCAGCGGCAGGAATGCGGGTTGCTCAAGGAATGTGGGTTACTCGAGGAAGCCATGAGTGTTCTCGAACTAGGCCCTTGGATGAAGTGAGGCCAGCTTCCAGCCAGTGTGGCGGGGACCAGAATGTAGAGCTTAGGCTGGGGTCAGAGCTGCAGTGATTTAGCATGGTTTAAGCTCTGCTTCAGGCAATTTAAGGAGAAACAAGCTGTTTTGGGGTCTTTACCTTTGCTCTGAGTTCTGACATAAATGTCTCTTTCCAAAGTTGCTAACTGAAGAACAAAGTTTTTTTTTGTTTGTTTGTTTGTTTTAATTTTTTGACAGGCAGAGTAGACAGTGAGAGAGAGAGACAGAGAGAAAGGTCTTCCTTTGCCGTTGGTTCACCCTCCAATGGCCGCTGCAGCCGGCGCGCTGCGGCCGGCGCACCGCGCTGATCCGATGGCAGGAGCCAGGAGCCAGGTGCTTCCTCCTGGTCTCCCATGAGGGTGCAGGGCCCAAGCACTTGGGCCATCCTCCACTGCCTTCACGGGCCACAGCAGAGAGCTGGACTGGAAGAGGGGCAACCGGGACAGAATCCGGCGCCCCGACCGGGACTAGAACCCGGTGTGCCGGTGCCGCTAGGTGGAGGATTAGCCTAGTGAGCCAGGTTTTTTTTTTTTTTTTTTTGAACAGGCAGAGTTAGAGAGAGACAGAGAGAAAGGTCTTCCTTCTGTTGGTTCACTCCCCCCCCCCAATGGCCGCCACGGCCGGTGCACTGTGCCGATCTGAAGCCAGGAGCCAGGTGCTTCCTCCTGGTCTCCCATGAGGGTGCAGGGCCTAAGCACTTGGGCCATCCTCCACTGCCTTCCCGGGCCACAGCAGAGAGCTGGACTGGAAGAGGAGCAACCGGGACAGAATCCTGCGCCCTGACCGGGACTAGAACCCAGGGTGCCAGCGCCGCAGGTGGAGGATTAGCCTAGTGGGCCGTGGCGCTGGCCCAAAGTTTTAATAAATTAAAAAGATAGATACATCTTTCATCTCCTGGTTCACTGTTCAGATGCCCACAACAGCCAAGGCTGGGCCAGGCCAAAACCAGGAGCCTGTAACACCATCCAGGTTTCTCATATGGGTGGCAGGGACCCTAGCACTTGAGCCATCATTTGCTTTCTCTCAGAATGCATTAGCAGATGTAGGATCAGAAGTGGAGGACCTGGGACTCAAACCAGCACTCTGTTATGCTATGCGGGTTTTCCAAACTGCAGATTTCTTGCTGTGCCACATTGCCTGCCCCATCTTGTACATGTCTCTGTTCTGAATGAGTACTGTGTGTGACTCACAATTGGTTATGTGTATCTTTCTCAACTAGACCATGGGTAGACATCTTCCTTGTATTTGCATTTGTATTTGTCTGGCACATAGTAGGTGTCTGGCACATAGTAGGTGCTTAATAATGTTTGTGGAAAGAAGAAAGGAAGGAGGGAATAGGGAAATACCTATCATTGACATATCCTGAATGAGAAGCATGTACATTTTGATAATTGTGAAAAGAATATGGATATGTAATTCAATGTTCTTTTTCTCTTTAGAGTCAGAACTTCAGGAGAGAATCCCATTTATTGTGCAGGTAAGCAGTTGTTTCCTGATGTAGTCTGCTCACTTAAGTGACCCGCTAGCACTCTATAATAATTTTGTCTAGGAAGGTACCTAACGTATCTTGCAGAAGAGTGGCCAGGAGTCAGTCCCACCCCTCACGTGGAATAGAACCGTAGGTGAGAACATAAGTAGTGATTAAGAGCAAGAGTTCCCTGGTAAGTGTGGACTCCAGCTCTACCTCAGAGTTATTTTGTGCTCCTTGGCTACATCTCTGTTGCTTGGTTTCCTCATTTTAAAAAACAGGGATAATTATAGTACAAACTGCAGTGAACTATTTGAAGATTCAGTAAGATATGACTCAAGCGTTAGAGGAACTAAGGTGCCCTTGATGGGCAGTGAAAGGAATCACAATGAGTGAAATTCCTTAAATAAAAATTTATTGACTAAATAATTTTGCTTAATGGTACACATAATAAAAAAAAGCCATAAAACTTTATAATGTTAAAGAATAATTCAATGAGATAAAAAATATAAAGTACTCAAAGAAAGTTAGCTGCTACTGTTACTAATATTGCTACCATTCCAATTCTTTCATGTCCATACCCACCAGAATAGGGCCTTTTTCACACTGTTTTATCCAGAATAAATGCCCATTCAACCTGATTAGCTCAATGAATTTCTTTTTTTCTTTTAGATTTTTCTTAGTTTTTTTTTTTTTTTTGAAAGGCAGAGAGTCAGAGATAGAAAGGTGCAAAGAAACAAAGAGCTCTTCCATGCACTGGCTCACTCTCCAAGTGCTCCCAACTGCTAGGGCTGGGCCATGCTGAAACCAGGAGCCTAGAACTCTATCTGGCTCCCGTGCATGGGTGGCCGGGATCCCAGTACTTGAGCCATCTGCTGCCTCCTAGGGTGTGTGTTAGCAGGAAGCTGGATCAGAAGTAGGAGATCTGGGACTCAAACCAGGTACTCTCACATGGGATGTGGATGTCCAAATCAGCAACATAACCACTATACCAAATGCTTACCCCCTGCCATTGAGGCCATCTGTGTACCCTCTCAATGAATTTCGGTCTCTGTTTCATCCCGATTGTCTGCCACTTTTGCTTTTTCTATTACATGACAAATTGCCAAGCAGTTGCTAGATTTTAATGACATCTGTCACATAACTAAAGAGTATGAGATAAAGGAGTCAGTCCACAAGTACCTACTCTGTGCAAGGCTATGTTGTAAGAGGCTTTTTATATGTTAATTATGAGAGGATGGCAACTGTGTGTTGGGAGCCACTGCTTCTGGGACCAAAGCCGTACATCTCAAAGTATGACCTTTTTGTTTAGTCAGTTTCTCAACAAATCCGTATTTTACTAAGCTGTGTTTAATTGCTGGGGGTACAAAATTAATAGGATATAATCTTTGCTATTTAGAAGCTTACTGTCTTATAAGAAATAATTTTTCCCCAAGAATACTGCAGTGAACACTTCTGTACTTACCATTTATTTATTTATTTATAGATTTATTTATTTATTTGAAAGTCAGTTACACAGAGAGAGAATGAGAGGCAGAAGGAGAGAAAGAGAGGTCTTCCATCTACTGGTTCGCTCTCCAATTAGCTGCAACGGCTGGAGCTGTGCCAATAAGAAGCCAGGAGCCAGGAGCTTCCTCTGGATCTTCCCATGAGGGTGCAGGGGCCCAAGGACTTGGGCCATCTTCTGCTTTCCCAGGCTGTAGCGGAGAGCTGGATTGGAAGTGGAGCAGCCAGGACTTGAACCAGCACCCATATGGGATGCTGGCACTGCAGGCGGTGGCTTTACCCACTATGCCACAATGCCGGCCCCCATACCTACCATTTAGATTCAACTGTTGTTAACATTTTGTCATGTTAGCTTTCTTTCTTTCATTCTCTCTTCCTTTCTTTTAAAAGATTTATTTATTTATTTGAAAGGCAGAAAAAAAAGAAAGTAAGTCAGAGTTACAGAGAGGCAGAGGCAGAGGCAGAGAGAGAGAGACACAGAGGTCTTCCATCCCCAAATGGCCACAATGGCCAGAGCTGGGCCAATCTGAAGCCAGGAACCAGGAGTTTCTTCTGGGTCTCCCACATTCCTGCAGGGACCTGGGCCATCTTCTACTGCTTTCCCAGGCCATAGCAGAGAGCCAAATTGGAAGTGGAGCAGTCAGGACTCGAACTGGCGCCCATGTGGGATGCCAGCACTGCAGGTGGTGGTTTTACCCCCTACTCCACAGTCCCAGCCCCTTTATTAGTTTGCTTGCTTGCTTGCCTTTTTTTTTTTTTTTTAAGATTTTTATTCATTTGAGAAGTAGAGTTACAGACAGTGAGATGGAGAGACAAAGAGAAAGGTCTTCTAACCACTGATTCACTCCTCAAATGGCCTCAAAGGCCAGAGCTGGGTTGATCCGAAGCCAGGAGCCAGGAGCTTCTTCCTGGTCTCCCACCTGGGTGCAGGGGTCCACGCACTTGGGCCATCTTCTACTGCTTTTCCCGGCCATAGCAGAGAGCTGGATCAGGAGAGGAGCCGCCAGGACTAGAACCAGCGCAATATGGGATGCTGGCGCTGCAGGCGGTGGATTAACCTACTGTGTCACAGCGCCTGCCCCTGTTAGCTTTCTTTATCAGATGTCCTACTTCACCCCTAAATACTTCAGTTGATCTCACTTTAGAAATGTAATAAAATGCTCCAATATGTTTTAATATCATTTCAGTTTTCTTAGTTGTCCCCAGGATGTCTTTTATGAGTGTAGTTTTAACCAAAAGCTAATGAAATTTCATGCTTTGCATTTCACTACTTGTCACATTTGATTTACAGCAGTGTTGCCACCTTTTATTTCTTACTACCATGGTTTTTGATAAGGTCAACTGTTTGGTTTGTCTGATTATTTCCTTGTAGTGCAATATAGCATGTTTTCCTGTCCCCTTCCTACAGACTGGATGTGAGATCTGAAACCATGATGATTCAAGTTTAACAGTTTTAGCAAGAAAGCTTCATAGCTGATACTCTGATTTCATATTGCATTCAGGAGATTTAAACAAATGAATATTGAATTATGAAAGTGAAAAGCATTCATTTTACAGGATATAGAATAGAAAATAAATACAGGAAAAAACTGAAAAAGAAGAAAATAAGATTATTGCTTAATATTTTGGCATATATCCTACCAGGTCATTCTTTCTTTCTCTTCCCTTTCAGGAAATTTTACATATGTATTTTCTTATTCTTATACATATGGTATATATAATTTTGCAGTGATGGGAACAGATGATACTTATATAATATCTTATAATCTGTTTATGCTAAAATAACTATGTTATGATTTTGAATGGCTACATAGTACTATATTAAGTTGAACAGTTTTGGGAGAATGAGCCTGAGTTTGAAAGTGTTAAGTTGTAGTGCCTGTGAGGAGGATATATTAACTACACTATTGAAAACTTTGATCTTGAGCAAAAAAATATAGGTTTATGAGTTGAAATTATAAATTTGGAAGTCATAATTTTGTAGACTTAGTTGAAGCCATGGGGTGAATGAGACCACCCCAGGAGAAAAGGTAGAAAAGAAACCGAAGGATCATGCCCTGTGGAACTCCAACATTAAAAAGTAGGATAGATGGAACCAATGTTGCGGTGCAGCGGTTAAGCCTTTCCTTATGATGCTAGCATCCCATATCAGAATGTTGGTTCGACTCCTAGGTGCTCTGCTTCTCATCCAGCTTCCTGCTATTGAGCCTGAGAAGGCAGTGGATAATGGTCCACGTAATAGGACCCATGCCACCCATGTGGGAAACATGGATGGAATTCCAGGCTCCTGGCTTCCACCTGGCCCAGCTCTGGTTGCTGTGGCCGTTTGGGGAGTGAACCAATGGATGGAAGGATGGAAGATCTTTTTTGTGTAACTCTTTGCCTTTCAAATTAATTAATTTATCAATCTTTAAAATGTTGGGTAGAGAGTGAGGTTGAAAAAGGGAGGGCAAAGCAGAGAAAATATTAGTATAGTTTTATGGCAGGCAAGAGGAAAGTGTTTAAAGAAGGAAAGAGTGTTCAACCACAATATAGTTTCAAGTGTGTGATGCTGAGAGATCAGGAAATAGAGGAACTTAACAATATTCCTTGGGTTTTAGCAATGTTGAGTCATTGGTAACCTTAGAGAAAACAGTTTGTATTAGTGGGCTGGGGAGGGTTGTACATGAGTTGACAAGTGAATAAGAATTCAGGAGTTAGAAAAAGTTACTTATAGACAGTGCTTTCAAGAAGTTTAAGATCGAATGGAACAAGAATATTGGAAGGAGCTGGAGAGGAATCTGGGGTCATATAAAGGTTTTATTTATGGTTTATAAAGGTTGTTTCTCTTATTGTACTTTTTATTTTAAAAAGTATAGAAAGTTTAAAAGGTACTATGTCAATAAATCCAGAATTGATAACTGTTAGCATTTGATAAGATTTTCATTGTCTTTTTGTATTAAAAAAAAGGATTATATCAAAGTCCCCTTTATTTCCTAGCCTTGGTCTTACTCCTTACCCCTAGCAAGAGGCAAAGTTTATTTTGAACTACTATATATTCTGAGGAAGTTTGTTTTTTAAAAAAAATATTAAAATAATCAAGTTAAAATTTTGAAATGAATGCATATGGTAAAAATAAATTACAAACCATACAAAATGGTTTATGATAAAAAGTTCAATTTTCTTTCTCTTTCATGGTCTTATTCCCTAGTGGTATTCACTGACAGCAGTTTCTTGTATACTTTTCAGAAATGTTTTGTGCATATGTGTGTATGACTGTACCTTAATGCTAGATTCCTAGGTTTTGCTTTAGTCTTTTGCTATTTAAAAAAAAAAAAAGCTGCAGCAACCATTTTTATATATCTTGGTGAAATTATTTGTAAATTTGTATATATAAAATTATACCTTGTAAGATCAATTCCTGGAATTGGAATAGCTGAGTCAATGGATTATGAGTTGACAGTTTTGATAAATATTGCCAGATTGCCCTTCAGAGAAGTTGTTTTAATTGACTTGCTTTTTTTCTTACCCAAACTGGGTTTTATGAAGCATTTTATTTTTGCTAGTGAAAAATTATATCATTGTTTTATTTTGTATTTCTTGAGAGACTTTGTCATGTTTCCATGTGTTTATTGGCCAATTGAATTTCTTTCCTTGTGAACTTCCCATTTATATTTTTTGTGCATTTGCGATTGGATTGTTTGCTTTTTCATTTTTGATATGTAAGTTCAAAATTGAGGAAATTAACATTTAGATTAGCATATAGGTGTCGCTCCCCCTCTTCATGGAGGAACGACACTAAACTCTGCCTAGGCTTCCTATCCGAGTCACGGCACCATTATGTCGCTCCCCCTCTTCGTGGAGGAACGACACTAAACCCTGCCTAGGCTTCATATCCGAGTCACGGCACCATTATGTCGCTCCCCCTCTTCATGGAGGAACGACACAGGACCCTGCGCTGTTCTTTCGTCTGCTCGGCCCTCCCCGGGTTTGCTGCTGGTTCTTCCCGGGTTGGCTACTATCCCTTCCACCTCCGTGGAAGGGCAGTTCCCCCTGGCCACATTCCCCACTTCCGCAGGGGAGCGGCACACCGCCGGCCGGCTCTCTCGGGGGCTGCACAGGTGTTCCCCTTAGATGTTCCTGGTGCATGCCGTCTCTCTCCTCCTTTATAGTCCTCCTCCGCCAATCCTAACTCGGCTGCCCACACGCCGGGTACGCTGCTCTCCAATCAGGAGCAAGTCCTACAGTTTATTGGTTGAACTGGAGGCAGCTGTGCGGAAGCTGTTTACTTCTCTCCCAGCGCCATATTGTGGGAGAGCAGATGCATAGAATAAGTCTTAATTCCAGTAACTCAGTCCAGTCCGGGCTGCTCCCCACATATGGGGTTTGTACTTTCCTAGTCATTTATTCTTTGACTTTATTTCTGTGGTTTTGGTGAATAGAAGTTAAGTTTTTTATATAGCTGGATTTATTAATCTTGGGTTTCTGGATTTTGTTTTTTGCTTAGAAAGACCTTTTTTTTTTTTTTTTTTTTTTACAGGCAGAGTGGACAGTGAGAGAGAGACAGAGAGAAAGGTCTTCCTTTGCCGTTGGATCACCCTCCAATGGCCGCCGCTGCAGCCGGTGCACCGCGCTGATCTGATGGCAGGAGCCAGGATCCAGGTGCTTTTCCTGGTCTCCCATGGGGTGCAGGGCCCAAGCACCTGGGCCATCCTCCACTGCACTCCCTGGCCATAGCAGAGAGCTGGCCTGGAAGAGGGGCAACCGGGACAGAATCCGGCGCCCCAACCGGGACTAGAACCCGGTGTGCCGGCGCCGCAAGGTGGAGGATTAGCCTATTGAGCCACGGCGCCGGCTTTAGAAAGACCTTTTATAGTCCATGATTATTTTTAAAGATTCTTAATCTCATCTTCTGGTATTTTATTTTATTTTTAAAGATTTATTTATTTATTTGAAAGGCACAGTTACAGAGAGAGAGGGAGAGGCAGAGAGCAAGAGAGAGAAATTTTCCATCCACTGGTTCATTCCTCAAATGGCCACAGAGACCAGAGCTCAGCAATCCAAAGCTGGGAAACAGGAGTTTCATCCAGGAGCCCGGGCACTTGGGCCATCTTGCACTGCTTTCCCAGGTGCATTTTCAGGTAGCTGAATCAGAAATGGAGGCTAGAACCAGCATCCATATGGGATGCTGGCTTCACAGCCTGTGGCTTTACCCACTGCACCACAATGCCAGACCCCGGGACTATTTTTTAACTTTGTTTTGTTTCATTGACCTGTCTGTATATTTGGTGCAATTATCAAATTGTCTTATTTTTTATTTTTTTTTTTTAAGATTTATTTATTGATTTGAAAGGCAGAATTATAGAGAGGCAGAGGCAGGGAGAGAGAGAGGTCTTTCATCCACTGGTTCACTCTCCAGATGGCTACAACTGCCAGAGCTGTGCCATCCAAAGTCAAAAGCCAGGAGTTTCATCTGGGTCTCCCACATCGATGCAGGGACCCAAGCATTTGGGCCATCTTCCACTGCTTTCCCAGGCCATAACAGAGAGCTGGATTGGAAGTGGAGTAGCAGGGTCTTTAACTGGTGCCTATGTGAGATGCCGGCACTTCCAAGGGGTGGCTTTACCTGCTAAACCACAGCACCAGCCCCTCAAACTGTTTTAATACTGAAGTTTGCAATACATTTTAGTATATGAAAACTACGTAATCCTGAAGTTGTTTTATTTTGTTTTTAACACTGGAGTCAAATAAGGCATTGTTTATTGCTATTGAAAGACCTCCAATGGAGATCCTTTTGTAAAGAAGAGGTGAAGGATCATAGCATAATTTACTCAGACATTTTTTATTTGGATAAGTTTGTCTCCAGGATTTTGCAACAAAAACAACACTATGATGAATATCCTTACACACTGATATTGGTGCCCTTGTCTGATTATTTAGGATACATTTTTAAAAGTGTATTTATTGGGCCAGCGCCGCGGCTCAATAGGCTAATCCTCCTCCTGCAGTGCCAGCACACCGGGTTCTAGTCCCAGTCGGGGCGCCGGATTCTGTCCTGGTTGCCCCTCTTCCAGTCCAGCTCTCTGCTGTGGCCCGGGAGTGCAGTGGAGGATGGCCCAAGTGCTTGGGCCCTGAACCCCATGGGAGACCAGAAGAAGCACCTGGCTCCTGGCTTCGGATTAGTGTGATGCGCTGGCTGCAGCACGCTGGCTGCGGCAGCCATTGGAGGGTGAACCAACGGCAAAAGGAAGACCTTTCTCTCTGTCTCTCTCTCTCACTGTCCACTCTGCCTGTCAAAAAAAAAAAAAAAAAAGTGTATTTATTGGGTCAAAAGAAGTGCACATTAATTTATTTGAGAGGTGGATTTCCTAGCCACTGTTCACTCCCCAAATGCCTGCCATACCCAGGGCTGGGCCAGGCTGAAACTAGGAGCTCAGAACTCCATCTCGGTTTCTTACATTGGGGCAGGAACCCAGTTACCTAGGCCATCACCTGTTGTCTCCCAGTGTATGCACTAGCAGGAAACTGGAATGGACAGCAGAGCCAGGACTTGAACCCAGGCGCTCTGATATGGGATGCTGGCATCCCAGGTGGTGACTTAACTGCTGTGCCAAATGCCTGTCCTGGAAACACACTTCTTCTCTTCTCTTCTCTTCTCTTCTCTTCTCTTCTCTTCTCTTCTCTTCTCTTCTCTTCTTTCTCTCTTCTTTCTCTCTTTCTCTCTTCTCTCTCTCTGATTTATATATTTGAGAGGTAGAATCATAGAGAGAGAGCTCTTCCATCCTCTGGTTCACTTCCCAAATGACCAAAACAGCAAGGGCAGTGCCCGGCCGGAGCCAGGAGCCAGGAGCCTCCTCTGGGCCTCCTCCATGGATTCAGGGGCCCGGGCACCTGGGCCATCTTCCACTGCTTTCCTAGACCATCAGCAGGGAGATGGATCAGAAGTGGAGCAGCCAGGACACAAACTGGCATCCATATGAGATACCAGCACCACAGGCCCAACCTACTATGCCATAGTGGCAGTCCCAGAAACACACATTTTTAAAGCTAATGATATGTATTCTCAAATTGCCTTTCAGAAATATGGCACCATTTGAGAATTTGTTTTAGTATATTCATCAATGTTGAATTTTATTATTTTTTAAAAGATTTTTAAATTTTTAAAAAATTTAAATTGACACATATTGATATATACATATTTTTGGGGTACAGTGTGATACTGCGATGTCATATACATTTTGCAGTAATTAGGCCAGAGTAATTATTATGTCCATCACCTTAAACATTTTTTTAAAAGATTTATTTATTTATTTTTATTTGAAATTCAGAGCTACACAGAGAGAGGAGAGGCAGAGAGAGAGGTCTTCCATCTGCTGGTTCACTCCCCAGATGGCCGCAATGGCTGTTGCTGTGCCAACCCGAAGCCAGGAGCCAGGAGCTTCTTCCGGGTCTCCCACTCGGGGACAGGAGCCTAAGGACTTGGGCCATCTTCTACTGCTTTCCCAGGCCATAGCAGAGAGCTGGATAGAAAGTTGAGCAGCTGGGTCTTGAACCGGCGCCCATATGGGATGCCAGCACTTCAATCCAGAGCTTTTTTTTTTTTTGACAGGCAGAGTGGACAGTGAGAGAGAGAGAGACAGAGAGAAAGGTCTTCCTTTGCCGTTGGTTCACCCTCCAATGGCCGCCGCGGCCGGTGCGCTGCGGCCAGCGCACCGCGCTGATCCGATGGCAGGAACCAGGAGCCAGGTGCTTCTCCTGGTCTCCCATGGGGTGCAGGGCCCAAGCACCTGGGCCATCCTCTACTGCACTCCCTGGCCACAGCAGAGGGCTGGCCTGGAAGAGGGGCAACCGGGACAGAATCCGGCGCCCCGACCGGGACTAGAACCTGGTGTGCCGGTGCCGCTAGGCGGAGGATTAGCCTAGTGAGCCGCGGCGCCGGCCCCAATCCAGAGCTTTAACCCGCTGTGCCACAGCGCCGGCTCCCATCACCTTAAGCATTGATTATTTCTTTTGTGTTGAGAATATTCAAAATCCTGTGTTGTAGTTAGAAATACAGTTAATCATTATCAACTGTGCTTGTAGTTACCCTACTGTGCAATAGAATAAGTGTTACTGTTTTTTAATATTTACTAATATTAAAATTTGCTAATAGTAAATGGTGTAAAAAATGAGGTCCCTTGTGTTTGTACTTTACATGTCTTTGATTACGAGTTGTGGTTGAACACATTTAGACCCATTTTTCTGGCCATTTATCCTTTCCTTTGTCCCTTTTCTGTTGTGGTCAGGGAATCTTAGTTCCATGGAAGGCTCCCAGACCAAGAATAACTCAACAGTGGTGGCTTGCCAAGATAATTCCACCTGAAAGAAGATTGCTTTGTGGGTATTTTCCATGGGTTCTTTGAAATATCTTTAAAGTCAGAAATTTAAAAATTGAATTATAATTATGTTCAGAAAAGAAGAGCAAGGTATAGTCCCTCTTCCTACCTGCACCCCTCCCACTATATTTGTGGGTCTTGCATTCCACGCCAGCTGCCCTGTCCAAGGATGGGCCTGGTTGTGTTGACATGAATGATCATGTACAAGTAAATATATAAAAAGAAATCTACAAAGGTTATATGAAAGAAACTTAGAATGTTATGATTATAGCATAAGCAAAAAGATAGACAAAGAAGAAATTCTTGGGAAAAAAAAGGCAATTTCCAGAGACAAAGCATTGCAGATTATCTTGGTAAAATATCTCAAGAACAGTTTTTGTTTTGTTTATCTCTTAGATACATACTTGTTGAGCACATCCTCTTTCCTAGATGCTGGCATCAAATCTGCACTTGAGGGACTTAGCATCTGTTGAACAGAGCAAATATCCTGTAATCAGGTTCTTGGCTGGGGCTGCCCTGTCTTTCTTCTCCCCCTACCCGCATAGCTAAAAATGCTTGTTCTCATTTTGAAGAAGAGATAATTAAAGCAAAGCTGTTTACCCCATCCTGGATTGATGGGTCTGGTTTCCAGGTTAGTAAGCAAGGGCCCTGAAGACAGCTGTCTCTGACATCTGTGAAGTGAAGGGGAGTGACGTGGGAGAAGTCGGGATATGCTTACATCCTATACTTGTGATTGAAAGATTTTCAAAGTTGCTTTATTGAGACCCTGGGGTTTTGTGTTGATCCTCTGTGAAGAGTTTGCCTTTTTCCTCTGGGGGCTGCAATCTTACTGTGACAGCAGGAAACCCCGCTTAATGACACAAAGTAGGGGGAAGAATCTAGCTGAACTTACTGAAAATCAGAGGCTTTCAAACTTGTAAATTTTATAATTAAAACAACTGGCTAATTAAGCAGTTTAACCACTGGTAATTTGACCAAAACCTTTCATTTAAGGGGGAAGGTGGTTAATTTAACAGTGGTTTGAACCAGCTTTTTAATTAACCAGCTGCTGTAATTACAGGAATTGCCCCAAATTGATTTTGAAAATGCCTTTTGCCAAGGAATTGCAGCAGATGAGAAGCCAGTGCAAACAGTTGCAGCACTTTCACCTGAGACGTGTTATCATCCCAAACATGCATTTGGATTCTGCTTTTCGAAACCACCCCTGGGTGATTGAGTTTCTGTGTACTTACAGATGGTGATTGGCATCGGACTGCTCCTCTTTATTTACACAGAATGCTTTATTACATAACGGAGGCCCGTGGGAGCCATAACCGTGAAGTGAACTCTTGATCTTTGTATGTTTGGGGCAGCAGAAAAGGTCTAGAGGGATGGGGACATGTGGGTGGAGGCTGTGTGGAGTCGTACTGTCAGAGAGGTGCAGTCCCAGCAGTAGGGACAACCCAGCTGGGCACAGAGGCATGAAAATGACAGGGTTTATGCAGGGTGACAAGTATAGCTCTGTGGCTGGGGAGCTGGGGAGCAGAATTGTAAGGGCCTGTAAGAGTGAGAGAATGAGATGAAGTAATTGGAACTAGATTATAAAATCAGGTCCTAGGGCAGGTATTAAGATGCTCATTACAATGCCTGTGTCTCCTATAGGAGTGCCTGGTATAATCCCCAGCTTTGACTACTACTTCTTGTTTTTGTTTTTAAGATTGATTGGCCGGCGCCGCGGCTTACTAGGCTAATCCTCCGCCTTGTGGCGCTGGCACACTGGGTTCTAGTCCCGGTTGGGGTGCCGGATTCTGTCCCAGCTGCCCCTCTTCCAGTCCAGCTCTCTGCTGTGGCCAGGGAGTGCAGTGGAGGATGGCCCAAGTGCTTGGGCCCTGCACCCCATGGGAGACCAGGATAAGTACTTGGCTCCTACCTTCGGATCAGCGCGGTGCGCCGGCTGCAGCCCGCCGGCTGCGGCGGCCATTGGAGGGTAAATCAACGACAAAGGAAGACCTTTCTCTCTCTCTCTCTCTCTCACTGTCCACTCTGCCTGTCAAAAAAAAAAAGAGATTGATTTTGAAAGTCAGAATTAAGAGAGCTCCTCCATCTGCTGGCCATGCTGAAGCCGGAGATTCTTCTGTGTCTCCTGTGTGGGTGGCAGAGGCCCATGTTTTGGGCCATCTTCTGCTGCTTTTCCCAGGCCAT
The DNA here is from genome assembly GCF_051225735.1 of Oryctolagus cuniculus. NCBI lineage: Eukaryota > Metazoa > Chordata > Mammalia > Lagomorpha > Leporidae > Oryctolagus > Oryctolagus cuniculus. Next base: position 65,163,972 of record NC_142867.1, read on the forward strand.
TAGCCAGAAGCTGGATCGGAAGTGGAGCTGACAGGACTTGAATGAGCACCCATATGGGAGGCCGGAAGGCTGCGGGAGGCAGCCTTACTCCTATGCCACACTGCCAGCCTCCCAGCTTTGACTTCTGACTCCAGCTTCCTGCCAGTGCAGACCCTGGGAGGCCATGATGATTGCTCAAGTAATTGATTTCCTGCTGCCCTCATAGGGGATCTGGATTGAATTCCCAGCTTCCTGCTTTGCTTCCCCTTCTCCCCCCACCGTTGTGGTCATTTAGGGAATGAACTAGCCAATCAATGTGAGCTCCCTCTGCCTCTCAAATAAATAAATAATTAAAATAAAAGTCCTCTGGCTGATGTCACGGTACAGAGGATTAGGCTGCTGCCTGCAATGCTGGCATCCCATGTGAGCACTGATTTGAGTCCCGGCTGCTTCCCTTCCGATCCAGCTCCCTGCTAGTGCACCTGGGAAGGCACTGGAGGATGGTCCAAGTACTTGGGCCCTGCCACTCAGTTGGGAGACCTGGAAGGAATTTTTGGCTTCTAGCTTTGGCCTGGCCCAGCCCCTACCATTGTGGCCATTTGGGGATTGAACCAGTGGATGGAAGATTTCTCTCTCTCTTCCTTTCTCTCTGTGTGTAATTCTGCCTTTCAAATGAGTAAAATAAATCTTTTTTTTTTTTTTAAGAAAATAAAAAATAGTCCTTAAATGCTTCCCTATGAAGTCAAACTTTGAGCAGTGGAAGACCATCAAACATTTATTTATTTGAGAGACACACAGAGAGAAAGAGACAGAGACAGGGATAGACAGAGAGCTCCAATCCGTCATTTTATTCCCCCTATGCCTGTAGTATCCTCAGTTGAAGCAGAAGCAGAAGCCAGAGCCGGGCACTAGTCCAAGTCTCCCATGAGGGCGGCAGGAACCCAATTACTTGAGTCATCACTGCTGCCTCCCTGGCTCTGCCTTGGCAGGAAGCTGGAGTCAGGAGCCAGAACCAGAGTATTTTTTTAAGATTTTATTCATTTTTTTAAAAAAATATTTATTTTATTTATTTGAAAGGCAGATGGGGGCCAGCGCTGTGGCATAGCAGGTAAAGCCGCTACCTAAAGTGCCAGCATCCCATATGGGTGCTGGTTCGAGTCCTGGCTGCTCCACTTCTGATCCAGCTCTCTGCTATGGCCTGGGATAGCAGTAGAAGATGGCCCAAGTCCTTGGGTCCCTGCACCCACGTGGGAGACCCAGAAGAAGCTCCTGGCTCCTGGCTTCGGATTGGTACAGCTCTGGCCTTTGTGGCCAACTGGGGAGTGAGCCAGTGGATGGAAGACCTCTCTTTCTCTGTCTCTCCTTCTCTGTGTAACTCTTTCAAATAAATAAATAAATCTTTTTTTGTTTGTTTGTTTGTTTTGTTTTGTTTTTAGGCAGAGTTACAGAGAGGTGGAGACAGAGAGACGTCTTTCATCTACTGGCTCACTCCCCAAATGGCCACAATGGCAGGAGTTGAACCTATCTGAAGCCAGGAGCCAGGAGCTTCCTCTGGAACTCCCACATGCGTGCAGGGGACCAAGGACTTGGGCCATCCTCTGCTGCTTTCCCAAGCAATAAGCAGAGCACTGGATTGGAAGAGGAGCAGCCAGGACATGAACTGGTGCCCTTATGGGATGCCAGGGCTATAGGCGAAGGCTTAACCTACTACACCACAGCACTGTCCTCCCAGAACCAGAGTATTGAACAGAGTTACTCTGATTTGAGACAGAGGTCTCTTAACTGTCAGGCCAAATGCCTGGCCCCAAATACTTAAGAATGTGGCAAAGAACTTCTCTGAGTTATTCATTATTATCTCTGTAGTGCCTGACAATTAAAAAGAAAGACCTTAAAAGAATTGCATGTGTGTGATGGATAAATGGTTGCATTAGTGAAAGAGAATAAGATGACTAAATTTAGGTTTTAGGAAGATTATTTTTGTCAGCTCTGGAGGATAGGCTGGACTCTCCTAACCCTTCCACTTACATTCCCTTCACACAAAACCTCAATGATCTTCTTAAGATACATCAGACATGATTTCCTTGCCTTAACAAGGCCCAGCATAATAGGTTCTGACCCAATACTCACTCTGGGCCCACTCTATTTCATTCTGTGCCCCTCTCACTGGGCTTCAGCCATACTCATAGCCTCTCTTTTTCTTGAATGTGCCCAGCTGTGGGCCCTTTTAGAACTTTTGCACAAGCTGTTTCCTCTGCCTTGAACACACACCCTCCATTTATTTATCCAAGTATTTTTTTATACCTTTGGAATAGATAATACATATATGTGGAGCAGATGTTGGTAGACACAAAAGAATATAAGTAAAAAGTAAGTCTCTTTACCCCTTTTTCTAGCTCTTTCTCTCCCTGGTGGTAACCACTATTACCATTTTCTTCTGTATTCTCTCTCTTTTTTTAAGATTCATTCCTTTATTTGAAAGTCAGTTACAGAGAGGGAGACACAGTGAGAGAGTGAGAGAGACCTTCCATCTGGTTGTTTACTCCCCAAATGGCTACAGTGGCTGGGACTGGGCCAGGAGAAAACCAGGAGCCTGGAACTCCATCCAGGTCTCCCATGAAGGTACAGTGATCCCAAGCACTTGGGCCATCTTCAGCTGCTTTCCCAGGCCCATTAGCAGGGAGCTAGATCAGAAGTGGAGCATCTGGAACTCAAACTGGTGCTCATATGGGATGCCAACATCACAGGGGGCACACAGGGGGCAGCTTAACTTGCTGTGCCACAACACCAGTCCCTTCTTTTTTATTCTGGCTTCAATTTAAATGTGATTTCTTAAGGAAGGCTTTCCCTGAGTCTCCATTCTAAAATAGCTCCATCTCTTTTTTAAATGTTTATTTACTACTTAAAAAAAAAAAAGATTTATTTATTTATTTGAAAGACATAGTTACAGAGAGGCAGAGGCAGAGGCAGAGGCAAAAGCAGAGAGAGAGATCTTCCATCCACTGGTTCACTCTCCAGATGGTCAAAATGGCCGGAGCTGTGCCGATCCAAAGCCAGGAGCCAGGAGCTTCTTCTAGGTCTCCCACATGGGTGCAGGGGCCCAAGCAGTTGGGCCATCTTTGCTGTTTTCCCAGGCCATAGCAGAGAGCTGGATCAGAAGCGGAGCAGCCGGAACTTGAACTGGTGCCCATATGGGATGCTGGCACTGCAGGCAGCGGCTTTACCTGCTATGCCATGCTGCTGACCCCTATTAATTACTTTTTAAAAGATTTAATTTTAATTTATTTGAAAGGTGAAGTGGTAAAGAGAGGAAGAGACAGAAAGAAAGAGATCTTTTATCCATTGGTTCACTCCACAAATGGCTGTGATGGTTAGGGTTGGGTCAAGCTGGAGTCAGGAGCGCAGAACTCCATAAGGGACCCCCTTATGGGTGACAGGGTTCAAGCACATGGGCTATCTGCTGCTTTCCCAGGCATAGTGGAAGGGAGCTGCCTCAAAGGTAGAACAGCTGGGACTTGAACTGGTACTCTGGTAAGGGATGCCAGTGTACAGGCTATAGCTTAACACTCTGTGCCACAATGCTGGCCCTATTTATTAATTTTAAAAATCTGAAAGGGACAGAGACACACATACATACATAATACACGCATACACACAGATATTTTCCATCTAATGGTTCACTCCCCAAATGCCCACAAGAACCAGGGCTGGGTCAAGCCAATGTTAGAAGCCTAGAACTCTATCTGGGTCTCTCATGTGGTTGGCAGGGACCCAAGTACTTGAGCCATCATCTGCTGCCTCTCAGTGTGCAATAGAAGGAAGCTGGTATTAGAAGTGGAGGCAGGTCTTGAACCCAGGCACTCTGATATGAATTGAAGGCATCTCAGTGGGCATAATAACTGCTAGGCTGAGTGCCCACCCCAAATAAGTTATATTTTGAGATCATAATAAGATGTCTTTGGAGACTGGCATTGTGGCATAGCAGATTAAGCTACCACCTGTGACACTAGTATCCCATTTGGGCACCAGTTTGTGTCTTGGCTACTCCACTTTTGATCCAGCTCCCTGTGAATGTGCCTGGGAAAGCTAAAAATGGCCCAAATGCTTGGGCTCCTGCCACCCGTGTGGGAGATCCAGATGGAGTTCTAGGCTCCTGGCATTGGCCTGGGCCAGCCTGATTGTTGCAGCCATTTATGGAGTAGACCAGTAGATGGAAGACTGATCTCACTTTCTCTTTCCCTTGTTCTTAACTCTGCATTTCCAATAAATAATTTTTTTTAAATAAAAATCTTGTTGGGTAAGATTCGTTTGTCGGACTGTGGTCTGAAGGTCCTGTGTACCATCAAGGAGAGTTGTATATCAGCTGCTTGGCTGAGTCCCCAGATTGTAGAGTCTGGAGCAGAAAGACTCAGAAGGTCAAAGGTCTTAGAGTCAGAGCAAGAATTGGGACATCAGCCAAAAAGATAGCTCAGTTATGTTCAGTTCTATGTGAGAACCTCTGGCTGCAATACCCTTGTCTTCCTCACATTTTAATCTCTTAACTCCTTTTTCTTTCTTTTTTTTTTTTTTTTTTTTTGACAGGCAGAGTTAGACAGTGAGGGAGAGACAGAGAAAGGTCTTCCTTTTCCATTGGTTCACCCCCCAAATGGCAGCTACGGCCAGTGCGCTGCACTGGTCCGAAGCCAGGAGCCAGGTGCTTCCTCCTGGTCTCCCATCTGGGTGCAGGGCCCAAGGACTTGGGCCATCCTCCACTGCCCTCCCGGGCCACAGCAGAGAGCTGGCCTGGAAGAGGAGCAGCTGGGACAGAATCTGATGCCCCAACCAGGACTAGAACCTGGAATGCCGGCGCCCCAGGTGAAGGATTAGCCAAGTGAGCCGTGGCGCCGGCCAATCTCTTAACTCCTTTTTCAAGAATATAATGTTTACCTCTTCTGAACCCATTCTTCCACATCCTGCATCCCTACTCTAAAGGCGAATTTCCCTTCCTGAGGGCACTCACAACATCACTCACATTTCCATTAAAGTACTTTGCACACAGTGAGGTAATTACTTGCTTACTCATCATAGCATATTTTATTCATCTTTGTAACCGTCCTGGTATCTGATAGTTGTGGGTCATAAATGTGGATCCATCCATGTCATGGATGGGATCCATGCTCTTCTGGGTTGTCGTGATGATATGGCTGGATTGCAAATGCAGGGGACTGTCAGGACTGTCTGTGGTTGGCCTCCACACCATTTTGTGTTCACGCTCCTCCAAGGCGTGACCTTGGACCACAGGAGCCGGGAGGTAAGGGAGCAGAACCTAAGGCTAGTGCTTCTCCGGAAAGTGGAGAGCAAACAAGACAGATAGACAGACATAGCAGACCTGAGCAGGTCCAGTCCCTGCAACTGCAACCAGAGATAGGTTTGGGGAGCAACTCGGACTAGACTAAGTTACTCGATTTAAGACTTATTCTATGCATCTGCTCTCCCACAATATGGCGCTGGGAGAGGAGTAAACAGCTTCTGCACAGCTGCCTCCAGTTCAACCAGTAACCTGCAGGAGCTGATCCCGCTCCTGATTGGAGGAGAGCAGCGTACTCAGCGTGTGGGTAGCAGAGTTGGGATTGGTGGAAGAAGACTATAAAGGAGGAGAGAGACAACATGCACCAGGAACATCTAAGGGGAACACCTGAGGAACATCTGAGCAGCCTCCGAGAGAGCTGGCCGGCGGTGTGCCACTCCCCCGCGGAAGTGGGGAAAGTGGCAGGGGGGCCCGCCCCTCCACGGAGGTGGAGGGACGGCAGCCAACCCGGGAAGAACCAGCAGCAAACCCGGGGAGGGCCGAGCAGACAAAAGAACAGCGCAGGGTCCTGTGTCGTTCCTCCACGAAGAGGGGGAGCGACAGATAGGGAAGATCGGGGCTAGATTTTGTATTCTAGAAATTCAAGTGTTATGACCTAGTGGTTCCAGATACATGCTTTTTAGTCAGGTCTGAGTTTAATAGCAATTTCTCTCTCTCTCTCTCTCTCTCCCTTAATTTATTTGAAAGGCAGAGCGGGAGATAGAGAAAGAGGGAGGGATGGAGGGAGAGAGGTTTTTCTTCCACTGGTTCATTCCCCAAATAGCAGTAATAGCTGAGGCTAAGCCAGAAGCCAGGAGCTTCCTCTGGGTCTCCTACATGGGTGCAGGGGTCCAAGCATTTGGGCCATCTTCTGCTGCTTTCCCATGCACATCAGCAGGGAGCTGGGTTGGAAGTGGAGCAGCTGGGACTCGAACTGGTGCCCATATAGCTATGCTACAACGCCTGCCCCTAAGCAACAGTTCTGTCTCTTGTTGGATGGCATCGGTCATTTCATTGAATTTCTAGAGTTACCATTTCTTGTATATTTGAAAATGAGGATTGAGGAGAATGAGTGTGAATATATATGTATATGTGAAAGCAAGATAGGGGCAGTATATCCTTCCTTGAAGTGGGATCTGGGTGGCACCTGTCATGATTCAACACAAAGTGTGAGTGGATAGAGGCCCTGTGTTTTGCCTATTAGTGTTATATATATACACTGTTCTGTACCTTAGGCTTTTGGTTTTGTTGTTGTTCACTTAGCAGTGTATTGGAGATTCTTCCATATGAGCACAAATCAATGACATTAGCTGGTTTTTAAAGCTTTTAGAACTTGGGGTGATCCTCCTCTTCGATTATTATTTTGGCTGCCTTTCTCTCTGTAATCTCTGTTAGGAAACTTCAAAGGGGGTTATTTCCTGTTGAGGAACAAGAGGAGGTGAGCAGCCTATGAGAGTGTATTTTGTTCCCTGCCACTCTAGCTTTAGCAGGAGAAAATTTTGAAAGATGGGCATTTGGGATAAGATATATTCCAGGACCAAAAGGAGAGAAAAAGGGGGAAAATGGAGAATTAGTTCAGCATCAAGAAATGTCTGTTTTTTTTTTTTTTTAAGATTAATTTTATTTATTTGAAACAGTTACAGAGAGAGGTAGAGACAGAGAGAGAGGTCTTCCATCTGCTGGTTCACTCCCCAGATGGCTGCAATGGCCGGAGCTGCACCAATCCAAAGCCAGGAGTTTCTTCCAGGTCTCCCACGTGAGTGCAGGGGCCTGAGGACCTGGGCCATCTTGTACTGATTTCCCAGGCCATACCAGAGAGCTGGATCGAAAGAGGAGCAGCCAGGACTTGAACCAGCACCCATATGGGATGCTGGCGCTTCAGGCCAGGGCTTTAACCTGCTGTGCCATAGCGCCGGCCCCAAAATGTCTGTTTCTTTAAGCCAATGAAAGACTTTCTTGGCCAGCGCTGTGGCTCAACAGGCTAATCCTCCACCTTGCGGCGCCGGCACATTGGGTTCTAGTCCCGGTCGGGGTGCCGGATTCTGTCCCGGTTGCCCCTCTTCCAGGCCAGCTCTCTGCTGTGGCCCAGGAGTGCAGTGGAGGATGGCCCAAGTGCTTGGGCCCTGTACCCCATGGGAGACCAGGAGAAGCACCTGGCTCCTGCCTTCGGATCAGCGCGGTGCGCCGGCCGCGGCGGCCATTGGAGGGTGAACCAACGGCAAAAGGAAGACCTCTCTGTCTGTCTCTCTCACTGTCTACTCTGCCTGTTAAAAAAAAGAAGAAGAAGAAAGACCTTCTTACCTCCAAATATTCCCAACCCTGATATTCCCAACCCTGCCATGGAGAATTTATCTTCTCACATATGATCTGCCTGTCCCTAGAGGGACACAAACAAATTTATCTTGTTTGCTTTCTTTCAGGTGGCATTCTACTGAGCACCAGTCGGCACTACAAGTCAAAACCCACCCATGGCATTGGACGATACAAGCACCTAATTAAAGCTCAGGAGGTATGGGGCAGAGGGAGTTCTTTGGAAAAGCTCAGTGGTCAGCTTTTGCAAAGACCTTAAGGTCAGAGATGCATATATTAGAAAAGTTTGGGATTATCCAGACTGGAGGTGTTTCTCCTAGCTTCCAGTCCTGTCCCCAGGCCAGGTTATCACAGTAAAAAGCAAACAACTTGGTTGGATTACTTGTGATAGTTTTTAAGAAATATCCCCTTAGTGTGTATTTCAGTATGGATCTCTGAGTGGAACTGCTAAATTTAGTTTAGTTGAATGATTGGTTTGTCGCCAAAAGAAGTGGATTAATATTTTCAAATAGCTGACGTTTAGATTGTTTGCAGACCTAAAATATGTATGTGCTTCTTTGATGCAATATCACAGGTACCTGGGAGTTAGAGCTAAGCATTATAACATGATTTGGCCCATTCCTGTGCCTTCAGCTATGTGATTGCTTCTGTGGTGGTTAGGTTTCTCTGCATGTGCACGGATTTTGTGGTGGGGTGGACATAACACCGGCCTGAATGTCAGAAAATTTGGCTTTGAGTCTCAATGCCATCATCTCCTTTAAGATTTATTGATTTATTTGAAAGTCAGAGTTACAGAGGCAGGGAGAGAGAGAGAGAGATCTTCCATCCATTGGTTCACTCTCCAAGTGGTCACAATGGCCGGAGCTGTTCCAATCTGAAGCCAGAAGCCAGGAGCTTCTTCCAGGTCTCCCACGTGGGTGCAGAGGCCATCTTCTACTGCTTTCTCAGGCCATAGCAGAGTGCTGATTAGAAATGGAGCAGCCTGGGCTGGCGCCGTGGCTCACTGGGCTAATCCTCCGCCTAGCGGCACCGGCACACCGGGTTCTAGTCCCGGTTGGGGCGCCGGATTCCGTCCCGGTTGCCCCTCTTCCAGGCCAGCTCTCTGCTGTGGCCAGGGAGTGCAGTGGAGGATGGCCCAGGTGCTTGGGCCCTGCACCCCATGGGAGACCAGGAAAAGCACCTGGCTCCTGGCTCCTGCCATCGGATCAGCGCGGTGCGCCGGCCGCAGCGCGCCTGCCGCGGCGGCCATTGGAGGGTGAACCAACGGCAAAGGAAGACCTTTCTCTCTGTCTCTCTCTCTCACTATCCACTCTGCCTGTCAAAAAAATAAAAATAAAAAAAAAAAAAAAAAAAAAAAGAAATGGAGCAGCCTGGAATTGAACTGGTGCGCATATGGGATGTTGACACTGAAGGTGGCGGCTTTACCCTCTATGCCACAGGGCTGGCCCCATCACTTCCTTTAAACAGTGTAATTGGGAAAATTTTGCTCTGCTCCTTTGGGAGGTTTCAACATCTTTTGGTTCTTTGGCTTATTTTCATACTCCCACACAGCCATGCACATCTCTTTATTGCTTGTCTGTCTTTGGCTGAGGTTGAAACCATTGTGTCTGGGCTTTAGAAAGCACTGCACTTGGCCATGTCCTCCTGGGCGTCATCCTTACATCAAGGATTTTCACAAGAAGAACCCTGCAACAGCTGAGACCCATATCAGGCAGGCTGCAGGCAGAAAACAGATAGATCCCTGACTAAAGTTGTTCCTTTGCAGTGGGAAGAGTACTAAATTAGGAACCAAGAAACTGTCTTCTTCTTCTTCTTTTTTTTTAAGATTTATTTATTTATTTGAAAGAGTTACAGAGAGAGGTAGAGACAGAGCAAGAGGTCTTTCATCTGCTGGTTCACTCCCCAGATGGTTGCAATGGTCGGAGCTGCGCCGATCCAAAACCAGGAGCCAGGAGCTTCTTCTGGATCTCCCATGCAGGTGCAGGGACCCAAGGACTTGGGCCATCTTCTACTGCTTTCCCAGGCCATAGCAGAGAGCTGGATTGGAAGAGGAGCACCCGAGACTTGAACTGGCGTCCATATGGGATGCCGGCGCTTCAGGCCAGGGTGTTAACCCATTGGGTCACAGCATGGGCCCCGAAACTGTCTTCTAATATTTGGTTCTGTCACTTTGCAGCTTTGTGATTTTTGAGTCAGTTAACACTACCCTCTAAGCAGGGAGGAGGGGGTCTGAAATAATATGTAAAATTTTTCTGCAAGGAGAGTCCATAGCTTTTTTTTTTTTTTTTTTGACAGACAATGGACAGTGAGAGACAGAGAGAAAGGTTTCCCTTTTCCATTGGTTCACCCCCCAGTGACCGCTGCGGCCGGTGCACTGCAGCTGGCGCACTGCGCTGATCCAAAGCCAGAAGCCAGGTGCTTCTCCTGGTCTCCCATGTGGATTCAGGGCCCAAGCACTTCGGCCATCCTCCACTGCACTCCCAGGCCACAGCAGAGAGCTGGACAGGAAGAGGAGCGACCGGGACAGAATCCGGCGCCCCGACCGGGACTAGAACCCGGGGTGCCAGCACCGCAGGCAGAGGATTAGTCTATTGAGCCATGGTGACGGCTGAGTCCATAGCTTTTTAAAAGCTATGTTATATAGTCATACCTATTTTAAATTTATTTATTTTTAAAATTATTTGAAAGAGTGACAAAGAATGAGAGTTTGATCTTCCTTCTGCTGGTCCACCCCTAAATGCCTACAAAAGCTGGGACCAGAACTGGGCCAGGGCGAAGCCTGTAGCCTAGAACTCCCATCTGAGTGTCCCTTACAGGCAGCAGGGACTCACGCACTTGAGTCATCATGCACAGCTTTCCATGCATGTCAGCAGTAAGCTGGATCAAGAGCAGAGGTGGAGGGCTGGTGCTGTGGCGCAGTAGGTTAATCCTCTGCCTGTGCCGCCAGCATCCCATATGAGTGCCGGTTCTAGTCCTGGCTGTTACTCTTCCAATCCAGCTCTGTGCTATGGCCTGGGAAAGCAGTGGAAGATGGCCCAGGTGCTTGGGGCCCTGCACTGACGTGGGAGACCCAGAGGAAGTCCTGGCTCTTGGCTTCAAATCAGCATAGCTCTGGCAGTTGTAGCCATGTGGGGAGTGAACCAGTGGATGGAAGACCTTTCTCTCTGTCTCTCTCACTGTCTGTAACTCCACCTCCCAAAGAAATAATAAATAAAATCTTTATGAGCAGAGGTGGAAGCAGGACCCGATCCCAGGCACTCTAATATGGCATATGAGCTTCCCCGGTGATGGCTTAACCCACTGCGCCCTGATGCCTGCTCCAACCTTAGAATAGTTTATTAGAGTTGTTTTATTTTGGGACCTCTTCCTTCTGAAAGCTGCACAGAGGGACAGATGCTGTGGTGTGGCTGGTTAAGCTGCTGCTTGAGTTGCCCACATTCCATATTTTAGTGCTCGGGAGTGTGTCCCACCTCTGCTTCCAATCAGCTTCCTTTAAAAATATCTTTTTTGTTTTATTTATTTATTTGAAAGAATTACAGAGGGGAAGAGAGAGAGATGGATCAATCGATTGATTGATTGATTTTATTTTATTTTATATTATTTTATTTTATATATATATTTTTTTACATCTTATGGTTCACTCCCCAAATGGCTGCAATGGCCATGGCTAGGCCAGGCAGAAGCCAGGAGCCTGGTACTCCATCAGAGTCTCCCATGTGGGTGCAGGGGCCCAAACACGTGAGCTATCCACTGCTTTCCCAGGTGCATTAGCAAGGAGCTGGATCAGAAGTGGAACAGCCAGCACTAAAACTGGCTAGTTATGGAATATCAGCATTGCAGGCAGCAGCTTAACCTCGTGAGCCACAAAGCAGGCCCCCCAGTGAAGGTGTGTGTGTGTGTGTGTGTGTGTCTGCCTGTGTGCCTTTTATACAAAGAAAAATAAAAGAAGGTGAGATATCCCACATAAATTAGTAGCAAAGAAAGTTTTGTTTGGGGGTTTGCTTTTCTCTTTTATTATTTTTTTTTAAAGATTTATTTTTATTTATCTGTATATTTTTTTAAATGTATTTCAGTCTGCACAATGATGACACTTAAACAGGATGGATTCAATTCCTGGCCTCACAGTTTCTTCTCTTTATTTTTTTTTAAGATTTTATTTATTTATTTGACAGGTAGAGTTATAGACAGTGAGAGGGAGAGACAGAGAGAAAGGTCTTCCCTCCGTTGATTCACTCCCCAAATGGCCGCAGTGGCCGTAGCTGTGCTGATCCGAAGCCAGGAGCCAGGTGCTTCTTCCTGGTCTTTCATGTGGGTGCAGGGACCCAAGGACTTGGACCATCTTCTACTGCTTTCCCAGGCCATAGCAGAGAGCTGGATTGGAAGAGGAGCACCCAGCATTTGAACTGGCATCCATATGGGATGCCAGCGCCACAGGTGGAGGATTACCTACTGCACCATGGTGCCAGCCCCCTATTTTTATGTGAAAGATAGTTACAGAGAGAGAGGTCTTCCATCCACTCTTTCACTAACCAAATGGCTGCAATGGCCAGATCTGAGCTGATCTGAAATCAGGAGCCAGGAGCTTCTTCCAGGTCTCCCACGTTGATGCAGGGGCCCAAGGACGTGGGCCATCTTCTACTGCTTTCCCAGGCCATAGTAGAGAGCTGGATCAGAAGTAGAGCAGCCACGACTAGAACCAATGCCCATATGGGATGCCAGTGCTTCAGGCCAGAGCTTTAACCTGCTGTGCCATGGCACTGGGCCATTTTCCTCTTTTAAAAACATTTCATAGTGGGGCTACCACTGTGGCATAGTAGGTTAAGCCTGCACCTGCAGCACTGGCATCCCAGTTGAGTGCTGGTTTGAGTTCCGGCTTTTCCACTTCCAATCCAGCTCTCTGCTGATGGCCTGGGAAAGCAGCTGAAGATGACTTTAGTGCTTGGGCCTCTGCACCTACATGGGAGACCTGGATGAAACTCAGACCAGTAATGGCCATTGTGGGAGTAAACCAGCAGATGAAAGACCTTTCTGTCTGTCTCCCTCTTTCTGTCTGTAACTCTGCCTCTCAAACAAATAAATCTTTAACAAAACATTTTATAGGCTTCTCCCTGTGAGATAATTTTCTGCATATGCCATGCTGTGACTTGCTCCTTAGCTCAACATAAAAGGAGGCTGAGTAACATCTGTAATGCCATTTGTCCCTATCTTCCTCTCCAGCCTCGTCTTCCATCTCTGAGATACCATGATTAAATTGTGTGAGCCTCTTGCTTCTCATTTTCCAGGCCTTGCACATGCTGTTCCGTCTACCGGGAAGACCTCTCCTTCACCTGGCTAACTCCTCCTCAACCTTTAATTCCTAGTGAGGAATCAGGGTGGGGAGGGATACTAACAAACATTTGCTCTGAGAAGCCCTTCTGGGTTCCCTGCGTGGGGTTCCCTGGGCCTCCTCCATCCTGGGATTTACTGCTCTAAGTTGTCACCATCTGTTTTGATGCCGAACCCTCCCTTTTTTAAGATTTTATTTATTTATTTGACAGGTAGAGTTATAGACAGTGAGAGGGAGAGACAGAGAGAAAGGTCTTCCCTCCATAGCTGCCAGGCCAGGTACCCGCCCTCCACAGTGACTTTCCTTTGGGCACCCCATGTTTCAGGCGTATTCTCTCATAGGCGCGTGCTCGCCTCGGCCTCTGTGCTCACACGCTCTCTCCTCTGTGAGATGATCCTGTCCTTTTTTCTCCATGGTGTTCATTCTGTAAGACCCAGCTTGACTTAGTTAGGCCTAGTTTCATTTCTCTCTGTACCCCCAGTGCCTATGACTGTTGACCGAGCGGAACTACAGTGGGGTTGCTGGAGCTGCTCCGAGTCTTTGTAAGTCAGAGCTGGCAAACACCTGGCTCCAGATGACATTGGTAGCTTGCAGGGAGTGAAGCTCCCTTTGGTTGGGGCTGTAGGTGGTATTTCTCTGATGCTACTCAGTGTCCCAGCGTGGCTGGCACAGCAGTGCTAGAAGGTGGTGGATGCTGCTCTGGGCTCCTCACTTGCTGCCCAGGACAGCATGGTGAAAGCTGTCACCTGCCGGCCCACAGAGGCTCTGGCCTGAGTCCTGTCTCTTTTACCCTCCTTGGGACTGGAGCTGGATACTCTGGGAGGAAGTCTTGCGTGGCCTCCCTCCTTCCTCTCCTTGAGCCTAGAGTCTAGCAACACGATGAGTAGCCAGATTCCTGTGTTTTTCCCTCTCTGGGGCTCAGTCTGTTCCCTCTCCTCTGTTGAGTCTAACATCTCTAGGACAAGAGTTATACTCTTGAACAAAGCACCCCACCATGTGCTCCTCCCATTTCTGCTGATGTAATTCACTATTTCTCCTTCCAAAGGTGCCACATTCAATCTTCTGACTCCTGACCCTTGAGGAGGAAGGGAGGCATTCACCTCATCTTAGCTTTCCTGTCAGTACTGGGTTTTCCTTTTTCCCGCATGGCCTCGTTTATGACTCTACGTTGGTTCCCAGGCCTTCATCCTGTGCCCTTGATGCTTCTCTGAGGAGCTGGTGAGAGGACGGATAGAAATGCCTCTTCTCGGGTGGCAGCGTGAGCATGACAACAGCTGTGGTATTCCAGCGCTCTCACAGTGGGCACCCAGCCTCCTTCTCGGTGATTTTCCTTTTTAAAAATGCATGCCACAGCTGGGATTGGGGCCAGCCAGTTCCAGGAACCTGAGTGGGATCTGGGTCTCCTTCCAGAGGAAGGGGAGCAAGACCCAGCTACTGAAGCTGTCACTTCCTGCCTCCCAGGGAGGCTGGAACCAGGAGTGGGTGGAGGTGGACCTGGAGCCTGGGCACTGCAGCAGGGCACGCTGGCTCCCGGGCGGCACCTTAGCTGCCAGGCCAGGTGCCCGCCCTCCACAGTGACTTTCCTTTGGGCACCCCATGTTTCAGGCGTATTCTCTCATAGGCGCGTGCTCGCCTCGGCCTCTGTGCTCACACGCTCTCTCCTCTGTGAGATGATCCTGTCCTTTTTTCTCCATGGTGTTCATTCTGTAAGACCCAGCTTGACTTCTGGCAGTGAGGAATCACATCTGAGAGACAATCTGTATTCCTAGGGCTGTGTCTCATTCTCCGTTTCTCATTATTCCTTCAAAGGCCGTGCATTCTTATGCTGAATTTAAAAGGATTTAGATTTTTTGGAGTGATTCATATTTGACAGAAATAAAAATAATAACCACCCTTCACATTTGTAAACAGCTAGGTCATGTCTCCCAAGACCACTTACTTGCCCTGAACTGTTGTTTAGCTTCTAGTCTTGGGGAAGAGAATTGCTGAGAGGAAGACGTGGGAGGATGAAAGGAGGCAATATAAATTGCTGGCAGTGTGTAGCTGTCATGTGTTCTCATTTCCAGGTCCTGGGAAGAGGGGAAGGTCTGTCTGCTGTAACTCGGGCTGTTTCCTTCCTCTTTATAGGAAACAAGATGCCTTTTCTTTTGGAAACTTCATGCTGTTTGTCACTGCTGCCACACAGGTGTCTGCTATTTCTGACACCTCATTGTTTTGTGCAGTACCCATATGTAAATCAGCTCTCACAGCCACAAGTCCAGGAGGTGACTAGAATCATTCCTAGAAAAATCAGCAGGTTAGAATCACTTCAATATTCCTAGTTTCCCGGGACCAATTGATTTGTTTTGCTTACCTATTGACTATCAGGCTAGACATGGATGATAAGACTGGTTTAGGGAAAATTGTTGTATTTTTTAAAATTTTATTTTAATTATTTGAAAGAGTTACAGAGAGAGGCAGAGACAGAGAGAGAAAGAGAGGTCTTCCATCCACTAGTTCACTCCCCAGATGGCTGCAGTGGCCAAAGCTGGGCCAATCCGAAGCCAGAGCCAGGAGCTTTTTCTGGGTCTCCCACTTGGGTGCAGGGACTCAAGCACTTGGGCCATCCTCTGTTGCTTTCCCAGGTGCATAGGCAGGATCAGAGGTGGAGCAGCTGGTATTTGAACTGGTGCCATATGGGATGCCAGCACTGCAGGCTGGGGTTTTAACCAGCTGCACACAGTACTGGCCCTGGAAAATTGTTTTATACTAACACCCTCAGGTCTACCTCTTGTAACTCATTGAAAAGAAAAGCCGAGGTGGGCATTTGGTGCAGCCATTAAGATACCACTTGGAGGGCCTCTGTCCTGTCTCAGAGTGCCTGAGTTACAGAGCGCTGTCTCCCGGGAGGCAGCAGGTGGTGATTCAGGTAATGTGTCCCTGCCATCCACGTGGGAGACCTGCATTGAGTTCCTGGCTCCCAGCTTGGGCACCTGCTCTTTCCTGGCAGTTTCCCAGTAATCTTGCACAAGTAATTTGCCTTTAGTGGACTTCAGTTTTCTGTCTGTAAAATAAGGGTAGTAATGTGGCATTTCTGTATACATGCAGTTTAGTAATGTATCCTGTAGTTTATTTGAAGGATCATAGTGTCATGCTACAGGAACCAAGAATGACTGTCCTGAGCCATCCCATCATGAATCCAGGCCAGTCTCAGGAGTGCCAAGGTTTGATGGTTGACAGTAGTCCATCTTCCCTGCCACCTTTCTCCGTCTCCCTTCCTTTCCTGACTGGCTGTCCTCTAAATGTAGTCAGGGTGGGCTTTCCAAAACACAGCCCTGTTCATGTCTACCCTTTGCACAGATGTCCTAAATAATTCCTCATGGCATTCATGAAGGCCTGAATTCAGTCACTAGGAATGGAGAGAATAGAATGGGTATCAGCTCAATTGTGCAGGTAAAATTAGAGGATCTGGTATTCTATACAGTTAAGCTTTTGCTGGCTGTACTGTGTCCTGGCTCAGAACTGAAATATAATATCATAATGGGCTCCCAGTGATGTGGATTGGTCCAGGCAGATCTAGGCCGACATGGAAAAGCATGTGAGATGCCAAGAGGGATACTGGAATCAGTTTTCTTTATTTGCTCCCCTCAAGCAATGCATTTGAAGAACTCTTGGCATTTCCCTTGGTTAAGAAAAGCCTCCTGTCCAGAGAAGCTCCTCCCTCCTCTGGTGGAAAATTTTAGCTGCTCTCCATTGCATTGTGACTTTAGAATTCTTCACAGCTCTGGCTACAGTGCTGCCTGTCCTGAGAGAAATCCTGGTTGCTGCATTTGGCCATGGGAGCGGTGTGCTGTGAGGTAGAGAGGCAAGCTCTTGTACCTTGGTGGTGGTTCTTAGAAGCTGGCTTCTCACTGCAGGCAGGTCCAGTGCTCTGAGGTAGCCACCATTGTGTTTTTGTTTTTTTTTTTTTTTTTTTTTTGACAGGCAGAGTGGACAGTGAGAGAGAGAGACAGAGAGAAAGGTCTTCCTTTGCCGTTGGTTCACCCTCCAATGGCCGCCGCGGCCGGCGCGCTGCGGCCGGCGCACCGCGCTGATCCGATGGCAGGAGCCAGGAGCCAGGTGCTTCTCCTGGTCTCCCATGGGGTGCAGGGCCCAAGCACCTGGGCCATCCTCCACTGCACTCCCTGGCCACAGCAGAGGGCTGGCCTGGAAGAGGGGCAACCGGGACAGAATCCGGTGCCCCGACCGGGACTAGAACCCGGTGTGCCGGCGCCGCAAGGCGGAGGATTAGCCTAGTGAGCCGCGGCGCCGGCCCTTGCCACCATTGTTAAGAACTTTAATGGGGCTGGCGTTTTGGCATAGGCAGGTAAAGCTACTGCCTGTGAGGCCAGCATCCCATATGAGTCCCATGTTGAGTCCCAGCTGCTCCACTTCCAATCCAGCTCTCTGCTTGTGGCCTGGGAAAGCAGCAGAAGATGGCCCAAGTGATTGGGACCCTGCACCCATGTGGAAGACCTGGAAGAAGCTCCAGGCTCCTGGCTTTGGCCTGGCCCAGCCCTGGTTGTTGCAGCCATCTGGGGAGTGAGCCAGCAGTTGTAATATTTCCCTCCCTGTAATTCTGCCTTTCAAATAAATAAATAAATCTTAAAAAAAGAAAAAAGAGAGAGAGAGAATTTTAGTAACTGAGAGGCTGCAGTGGGAAGTCCTGTACTGGGGGGAGGAGGTCTGGGTTTTAGTCCCCAGGTCTGTCCTCTATGGCTGTGTGACTCTGGGGGCATGTTTTGTCTTTGGGTCTTCATATTATTCCCCTGCAAAGATGAAGAACCAGAACACAATCACCTGTAAATTCCTTCTTGTTTTAAAATTCTAAAATAGTGTTTCATTGACTGTTCACTTTGCCAGGTCCTGTGCTAGATATGAGGAATATAAAATGAAAATGATAATAAAAGTTAATACCTGTTGAGTATTTCAATCTGTGCCACAGATCATATTGAGCACTTTCCCTACAGGGTTTTGTTCAGTTCTCAGAGCATCCCTGCGAGAGCAGGTCTGTCATCCGTGTTACTGACCTTGGGAAAGGACCATTTGTTTAGCCACCATCTGCTTCCCCAGACTGGGCTCCTGCTCTCTTGGGTTGACCAGGAGAGCAGCAGGTTGAGGGACCTGTTCCAGGTGTTCTGTCAGGACCAACTCTGCTATGGCAGTCACTAGGCTGTGGGCTGTGAGGTAGTGGTGACTTAATACGTGCAAGAAGAGAGAAGTGTCTTTTCCTTATTAAAACAATTTCTGCCAATAGCAAGACTTATCATGTAAGTGTTCAGTGATTAGGACAGCATGGTATTGTCTCAGGGATAGACAGTTAGCCCAGTAGAAGACAAAGGGCACGGAAGCAGATCCACACACCTGTGGACACTGGTTGTATAACAAAGGATGCTGCAGTGCACGGGTGCTTGTCATTTGGGCTGGATGATCACGTGAAAAAAAAATGACTCAACTTCTATTTCAGGCTGTACATAAAACTCACTTAAATTCTAAAGTAAATGTTAAAATAATACAACTGCTAGAAGATAAAATATAAGAATATCTTCCTGATTTAAGCTGGGCACAGATTACATAAATAACACAAAAGTCACTATAACCATAAAGAAGTGAATAAACTGGGCTACACTAAAAATAAGAGCTCATCAAAATACATCTTTAGGCTGGCACCACAGCTCACTTGGCTAATCCTCCACCTGCGGCACCGGCACCCCGAGTTCTAGTCCCAGTTGGGGCACCAGATTCTGTCCTGGTTGCTCCTCTTCCAGTCCAGCTCTCTGCTGTGGCCCTGGAAGGCAGTGGAGGATGGCCCAAGTGTTTGGGCCCTGCACCCACATGGGAGACCAAGAGGAAGCACCTGGCTCCTGGCTTTGGATCGGCGCAGCGCACCTGTCACTGCACGCCGGCCTTGGCAGCCATTTGGGGGGTGAACCAATGGAAAAAGGAAGACGTTTCTCTCTGTCTCTCTCTCTCTAACTAACTCTGCCTGTCCAAAAAAATAAATAAATAAAAAATAATAATAATACATCTTTAAAAAGTGAAAAGGAGAGCTATAAGAGAGGAAGACATTTGTAGCAATATGCAAAGGGTCCTATCTAGCATAAAAACCAATCAGTAAGAGAAAGGCAGACAACAGAATTTTTAAAGTGGGCAAAATACTTGAATAGGCAGTTTATAAGACTTAATATCGGGATAGTGCTATGGCGTAGCAGGATGTAGTGCCAGCATCCCATATGGGCTCTGGTTTGAGTCCCAGCTGCTTCACTTGTGATCCAGCTCTCTGCTGTGTCCTGGGAAAGCAGTAGAAGATGGCCAAGTCCTTGGGCCCCTGTACTACCTGGGAGACCCAGGAGAAGTGCCTGGTTCCTGACTCTTTGATCCTGGCTTATTGGCGTAGCTTTGGCTGTTGTGGCTAATTGGGGAGTGAAACAGAGGATGGAAGACCTCTCTCTCTCTCTCTCTCTCTCTCTCTCTCTCTCTCTCTCTCTCTGCCTCTCCTCTCTGTCACTCTTTCAAAAAAATAAATAAATCTTAAAAAAAAAGGGGGGGGATAATATCCAAATGTCCAGTAAGCATGACATGGTACTTAGGCTCAATAGACGTAAGGTGGGGGAGGGTAGGTGTTGTGGAACAGCAGGTTTAACTACTGCTTGAGACACCCACATCCTATACCAGAGTGCCAATTTGAGCCTTGGCTACCCTGCTTCCATTCCAGCTCTCTGCTAACATGCACCCTGGAAAGCAGCAGAAGATGGCTCAGGGGCCGGCGCCATGGAGCACTAGGTTAATCCTCTGCCTGCGGTGCCGGCATCCCATATGGGTGCCAGGTTCTAGTCCTGGTTGCTGCTCTTTCAGTCCAGCTCTCTGCTGTGGCCTGGGAAGGCAGTGGAGGATGACCCAAGTGCTTGGGCCCTTGTACCCGACCCGCATGGGAGACCAGGGGGACCTGGCTCCTGGCTTCGGATCGGTATAGTTCCAGCCGTTGTGGCCATTTGGGGAGTGAACCAATGGAAGGAAGACTTTTCTTTCTCTCTCTCTCTCTTTCTGTAACTCTACCTGTCAAAAAAAAAAAAAATGATGGCTCAAGTACTTCAGTTCTTGCCACTCATATGGGATTCCTCAATGGAGTTTCTGGCTCTTGGCTTTGGCCTGGTGCAGCCCTGGTTGTTGCAGCCATTTGGGGAATGAATCAGCAAATAGAACATCTCTATTTTCTTTGTCTTTCCTTCTCTGTTCTGCCTTTCAAATAAATAAATAAATCTAAAACAATAGACATAAAGGAAATGGAAGTCAAAACCGCAGTGCGTTACCACTACATATCCACCAGAAAACCTGCCTGTACAAAGTTTTTAAATGTTGACAAGAATATAAGACAATTAGGACCCTCATACACTGCTGATGGGAATCCAGATTAGAAATTACTTTGTGAAAATAGTTGAGAGTATCTATTAAAGATGAACATATACATACTGTATAACTCACTAGTTTAGTTCCCAAATAAATCCCCAACAGAAATTTGTATGTGGCCGGCGCCGCGGCTCAGTAGGCTAATCCTCCGCCTTGCGGCGCTGGCACACCGGATTCTAGTCCCGGTCGGGGCGCCGGATTCTGTCCCGGTTGCCCCTCTTCCAGGCCAGCCCTCTGCTGTGGCCAGGGAGTGCAGTGGAGGATGGCCCAGGTGCTTGGGCCCTGCACCCCATGGGAGACCAGGATAAGTACCTGGCTCCTGCCATCGGATCAGCGCGGTGCGCCGGCTGCAGCGTGCAACCATTGGAGGGTGAACCAATGGCAAAGGAAGACCTTTCTCTCTGTCTCTCTCTCTCACTGTCTAACTCTGCCTGTCAAAAAAAAAAAAAAAAAAAAAAAGAAGAAGTTTGTATGTACGTTCACTAAAATATACATGTAAGGACATTAGTAGTAGTACTATTTGTAACCACATGGGCAGCAACCCAAGTTCCCAGCACCATTAGAAATGATAAATAAATTGTAGCATATTCATACAATGGACTACTAAGAGTGTTGGAAAGGGAAGAACTGCTGTTTCATGCAGTGCAAGGTGACTTAGAAGCATAATTGAGTAAAAGAAACCAGATAAAAAAGAGAACATACTGTGTCATTCTGTGACAGGATAGGAACAGGACTCATAAAATCCAGCCCCTTCCCACCTGGTCATGTATACATCTCCTCCCACAAGCTACCCCAGCTCCAAACCAGTCAGGGAGCAAGGCATGTCCAAACCGAACCACAAAAGGCCCCCTCTGTCCCATTAAGGACTTTCCCAATTCCCATGGGCACATGCTCAAAATAGCCTAATAAAACCAATGTCTGACCTTCCTGGGGAGGCGGTAGTGAGCAGTGCCACCATTTTGAGCGTCCAGTGTACAAAAGGAGTGACAGCACATGCGCAGATCACCCAACCGAGGGCAAAGCAAAGTGCTGTATACCAAGGAGATGAGCCAGAGCCAGAGAATGTGGCCAGGCCTCCCCAGCTAGAAAAAAATCCCAGGCCAGCTCCATTCTGGGAGCTGTCAGTGGAACCTCTTCCAGCAGTCTCCCTTGTGCTGGAGCATAGGCCCCCAAATAAACCTTGTCTGCCTTAAGGCATGACCACTTGTCAATTCCTGTTACAAGGGAGTCGAAGAACATCAAGTCAGTGCTGATTCCATTTTCATGATTTTCAGAAACAGGCAAAATAACTCTGTTGTTTTTACTGGTTACCAGTTTGAGTCAAGAAGGCATTTTCAGGTACTGGTAATGGTCTGTTTCTTGTCCAAGATAATGTTTTTTAAAAATATTTATTTACTTGTTTAAAAGGCAGAGTTACACAGAGAGAGGGAAAGATACCTTCCTTTCGCTGATTAACTCCCTAAATGGCTACAACAACCAGAGCTGTGCCAGTCTGAAGCCAGGAGCCAAGAGCTTCTTTCAGGTCTTCTAGATCGGTACAGAGGCCCAAGTACCTGGGCCTCTTCTGCTTTTCCAGGCTCATTAGCAGGGAGCTGGATTGAAAGTGGAGTACCTGGGACTTGAACCGGCACCGACATGGGATGCTGGCATTGCAGGCAGTGGCTTTACCCACTATGCCACAACACCAGCCCTCTAAGATATTTATTACACAAGTATTTTCACTTTGTGAAAATTCATAGAGCTGTGTACTTATTTATGCATTCTGACCTGAATATTACAATAAAAATTTTAATAAAATGTTTAAAAGCAGTCAATTTTAAGATTCTAATTTTGACTAACCAGAAGATTTACATTTTTAAAGTACAAAAAATATAGAAAGAAATAAATTAAAAGTCTCCTTTATATCCCTATGCCTCAGCCACCTAGTTCCCTCACGGGCAGCCAAATGAGTACTTTAGTACATCTTTCCAGAGGTATTTTTTGGATATGCAAGAGAATAAATATGTATGTAACCAAACATACAACACCACTAGTCCATCCTATCCATTCTTTGGATTTATGTGGCAATATTTTGAATAGCTGTTTGCTTTTATCATTTAAGACCTTATTATTGATAAAATGCATATATATATATATATATATATATATATATATACCTAAAGAAATTTCTTAATTCTTCTCCTTCTCTTCCTCCTCCTCCTTCTTTTTAAATATTTATTTACTTGAGAGTCAGAGTTAGAGATGCTCTTCCATCCACAGATTCACTCTGCAAATGGCTGCAAGGGCCACGGGTGGGCCAGGCTGAAGCCAGGAGCCTGAAACTCCGTCCTGGTCTCCCACATGGGTGGCACGGGCCCAACCACTTGGGCCATCCTCTACTGCCTTTCCCAGGCTATTAGCAGGGAGCTGAATCAGAAGTGGAGCAGCCGGAACACAAACCGGCACCCATATGAGATGCCAGCGTCACAGGCAGCGGCTTCACCTGCTATGCCACAGCGCCGGCCCCTCTTTATCTCTTCTTATGGCTGTATAAGTTGTTTGTCTAACAAGTCCCCTTCTTGACAGGCATTTAGGTAAGATTACTTTCAGTTGAAAAGGTTTCTTCAGCCTGATCTATGTCCTGTTAAATGTTTTTCCAAGGCTTCATTGTAGCTTTTTACTGAAGTTTACACAAGTTACATGTAGCAAAGCAATACTTAATATGAAAGAGAAAGAGGGGTGGGTGTTATGACTCAGCAGTTCAAGCTGCTGCTTGGTTGCCTGCATCCCATATCAGAGTACTGGTTTTATTTATTTATTTTTTAAAGATTTATTTTATTTATTTGAGAGGCAGAGTTACAGACAGAGGGAAAGACAGAGAGAAAGGTCTTCCATCCACTGGTTCACTCCCCAAATGGCTGCCAACGGCTGGGGATGGGCCAGACCAAAGCAGGAGCCAGGAGCTTCTTCCAGGTCTCCCACATGGGTGTGGGGGCCCAAGCACTTAGGACATTAGCAGGGAGCTGGATCAGAACTGGAGTAGCCTAGACATGGACCACTGCCCACATGGGTTGCTGGCATCGCAGGCTGGCGGCTTTACCCACCTACTAAACCACAATGCTGGTCCCCAGAGTACTAGTTTTAGTCCTGGTTACTCTGTGCTTCTAAACCAGCTTCCTGCTAAAGTGCTTGAGAAAACAGCTGATGATGCCCAAGTATTTGGGTCCTTGCCACCCTTGTGGGAGATGTGGATGGCATTCCTGGCTCCTGGCTTCAGCCTACCCCAGCCCTGGTGATAGCATGCATTTGGAGAGTGGACAAGTGGATGGAACATCTCTCTCATTCTCGCTCCCACTTTCTGCTTTCCAATAAATAAATAAATTTTCAGGAAAAGAGAAAAGTAGAAATAAAATTATTTCACATTTTAAGGGAAGACTGTATAGGTGAAGTGCAGAATTGCAGAGCTGGGGAGGCTGGAAGATAACCAGTGCTGAGACTCTGTGGTTGATTTCTTTGAGCTGATGAAAGCTACGGATTCTCTCCTTAGACAAATGTACATGTAAAATTTTGCATATAAGGTTTGGGACTCTTAGGCCACTTGGAATTTATCGTTTAATCTAACATAGCACTGTTTACAAATTGAAAAACAGAAGGCCCTGGGTGGGAACCTCACGATAAGGTGACTACATGTTTGTGTTAAAGCCGTGGCAGACGCATGCTGTCTCCTAGCACTGGCTCACGGCACAGTGCAGACTGGCAAGTGAAGCGGCCCATTCCTCCCCTGGAGAACTTCAGTTTGCGGGTGGGGTAACCTGAGGAAATTGTGAACGAGTTTATTTGAAAGATTGCTTTTTTAGCATATGAAGATGATGTAATTAGAATTTCGTGTCAAGTATTTTGATTTATTTTCTTTCTCTTGTTGCTTTCTGTTCAGCCCAAGAAGAAGAGGGGAAAAGTAGAAGTGAGACCCATCAATTTGGGGACAGATTATGAATACGGGGTTTTAAACGTTCACCTCACTGCCTACGACATGACCCTGGCAGAAAGTTACGCCCGATACATTCACAACCTCTGCAACCAGCTTTCCATTAAAGTTGAAGAAAGGTATGGAGAATGCTTTTGTGTGGGATATTCTTGTTGTGGATCACAGGCTCTGCTTTTTGGTTAAGTCAGATTTTGGAGCTATAACTTGCTTGCGTAAAAGTCGTTCTGTTTACATGTATAGTTTTTGTCACATACAGAACAGTTCTAGTAGTCCAAAAAGTTCCCTAGTGCCCTGGTAGAGTCAGTCTCCTCCCTTTTCAACTTAGGTCCCCAGTAATCACTAATCAATTTTCTGTTCCTGTTTTGGCGTCTCTGGACTGCCAGGGAAATGGAATCACACAGTGTGTAGAGGTCCATGACCAGCCTCTTCCCTTACTACAGTACGTTTGAGCTTCAGCCATGCTTTTGCTCATTAGTTTCTTTTATCGTAGCAAAATACTCATAATTTAAAACTTCGCATCTTAACCATTTCTAAAAATAATTTAAATATTTGGAAGACAGAAATAGAGGGAAAGAGACAGAAACTCCCATTCCCTGGTCTACTCTCCAAATGCCCACAACAGCCAGGGCTGGATCAGGCTACAGCCAGGGGTCAGAACCCAGTCTAGTCCTCCCACATGGGAGTCAGGGATCCAGCAACCCAAACCATTATTTGCTGCCTGCTAGGTTGTACATTAACAGGAAGCTGGAGCTGGGAGTGGAGATAGGATTTGAACCCAGGTTCTCTAAAATGGGAGATATAAGATGTACACATTACAACTGGTATCCTAACTGCCAGACCAAAAGCCTACCCCCCTAACCATTTTGAAAGGTACAGTTCAGGGGCTGGCGCTGTGGCATAGAAGGCTAACTTTCTGCCTGCAGTGCCAACATCCCATATGGGCACCAGTATGCTTCCTGGCTGCTCCTCTTCCTATCCAGCTCCCTGCTGATGGCCTGGGAAAGGCAGTAGAAGATGGTCCAAGTGCTTGGGTCCTTGCACCTGCGTGGGAGATCCCGAAGAAGCTGCTGGCGCCTGGCTTTGGATTAGCCCAGCTCCAGCCTTTGCAGGCATTTAGGGGATTGAACCAGCAGATGGAAGACCTCTCTCTCTGTTTCTCGCTCTTTCTGTTTGTAACTCTACCTCTTAAATACATAAGTAAAATCTTTAAAAAACAAACAACAAAGGTGCAGTTCAAGGGCTGGTATTGTGTTAGGGCTGATAAAGCTGCTGCCTGCAATGCTGGCATCCCTTATGGTTAATGTCCTAGCTGCTCAGCTTCCCATCCAGTTCCCTGGTAATGGCTTGGGAAAAGCAGCATAAGGTAGCCCAGGTGTTTGGGCCCCTGCGACCCACATGAGAGTCCTAGATGAAGCTCCTGGCTCCTGACTTTGGCTGGCCCAGTGCTTGCTTTTGTTGCCATCTGAAGAGTGAACCAGCATATAGAAGATCTCTCTCTCTCTCTCTTTGTCTCCCTCTCTCTCTCTAACTCTTAGCTTTCAAAATAAATATTTATTTATTTAAAATAAATATTTTATTACCTTAAAAGGTACAGTTTGAGGTCAGCACTGTGACATAGCAGGTAAAGCCACTGGCTGCAATGCTGGCATCCCATATGGATGCTGATTCAAGTCCCAGCTGCTCCATTCCATTCCAGCTCTCTACTAATGCACCTGAGAAAGCATCAAAAGATGGCCCAAGCACTTGGAACACTGCACCCATGTGGAAGACCCAAAGGAAGCTCCTGGCTCCTGGTTCCTGGCTTCAAGATGGCCCAGTTCCAGCCAGTGCTGCCATCTGGGGAGTGAACCAATAGATGAAAGATCTCTCTGTGTCTCTGTCTTTGTGTCAGTAACTCTACCTTTCAAATAAATGAATAGATCTTTTTTTTTTAAAGGTATAGTTCATTGTGCTTTTGATTTGTATTTTCCTGGTGGTTAGTGATACTGGACATTTTTTTATATACTTGTTGGTCATTTATATTTTTTTAAGAAATATCTGTTCAGGTCCTTTGCCCATTTCTTAACTGAATTGGTTGCTTTTTGTTGTTGAGTGTTTTTAGTTTCTTATATATTCTGGATATTAATGCTTTGTTGGAAAAGTAGCTTGTAAATATTTTCTGCCATTTTGTGGGATGTCTCCTCATTCTCTTGTTTTCTTTGTTATGCAAAACTTTGTCTCTTAGTTTGATAAAATCCCATTCATCTAGTTTTGCTTTTCATGGTCTGTCCTTTTGAGATCTTATCCAAAAAATCCTTTTCTATACCAATGTCTTGAAGTGTTTCTCTTGTTCTTTTTCTATCAGTTGCATAGTTTCAGGTCTTAAATTTAGGTCTTTGATACATCTTGAGTTAATTTTTGTATGTGGTAAGAGGTAGGGATCTGATTTCATTTTATCTATAGATAGATAATCTCCAATTTTTCCAACACCATTAATTGAATATACTAGCTATAATAAAAAAGACAAAAATAATAAATATAAATATGAATAAATATAAAAAGAAAGTAGTACATGCTGGTGAGTATGTAGAGAAAAGTCAACCATTGTTGGTGGGAATATAAAGCAGTGCAGCCAGTAAGGAAAACAGTACTGAGATTGCTCTAGAAGCTAGAAGTAGAACTACCCTCTGATCTACCAGTCCCGTTACTGGGTACATAACCAAAAGATATGAAGTCACTATACGAAAGAGATACCTGTTCTGCCCTGTGTATTGCAGCACTGTTCACAGCAGCCACAATATGGAATCAACCAAGGTGTCTATCAGATGAATGAATAAAGAAAATGTGGTGTATGTACACAAGGGAATGTTACACAGCCATAGAAAAGAATGAAATCCTGTCGTTTGCAAGGAAGTGTATGGAACTGGAGGTCATCTCATTACATGAAATAAGCCAGGCACAGGAAGACAAGTCCAGGTTCTTGCTCATATGTGGAAGCAAAACCAAAACTCAATCTGAACACAAAAGAGTAATTACCAGAGAATAGGAGGGGAAAAGAGGGGATGAAAGGAATTTAGGTAATGAGTGTCAAATCAGTTACATCGAAGGACTAAGTTCTTAGTGTTACACAGCATAGTGAGGTGACAGTAGTTCACAATAACCTGTCATATAATTCATGAGCAAATAGAAGAAAGGAGATCCAAGGCTCCAGTTGTAAAGTAATGTTGAAGAAGGGGAAGTGTTGATTTCTGCTTTGATCATTACACCCTGGAGATGTATTGATTTGTCATACTCTAGCCCATATATATGTACAATTATTGTTGTTGTTGTTGTTGTTATATTTTTATTAAGAGAAAGGTCTTCTATCTGCTGGTTCATTCCCCAAATGATCGCGACGGCCAGAGCTTAGCTGATCCGAAGCCAGGAGCCAGGAGCTTCCTCCATGTCCTACACATGGGCACAGGAGCCCAAGCACTTGGGCCATCTTCTAGGGCTTTTCCAGGCCATAAGCAGAGAGTTGGATTGGAAGAGGAGCAGCTGGGACACGAACCGGTGTCCAATGGGATGCCAGCACCACAGGCGGAGGCTTAGCCTACTATGCCACAGTGCCAGCCCTAATTATTATTAATTAAAAAAAATTCTATCTGTGGGGCCAGCTTTGTGGCATAGAGGGTGAAGTCACTGCCTGCAGTGCTGACATCCCATATGGGTGCCAGTTCATGTCCCAGCTGCTCCACTTCCAATCCAGCTCCCTCTTAATGGCTGGGCAAAAAGCAGCAGAAGATGGCCCAAGTGTTTGGGTCTCTGCCACCCATGTGGGAGACCTGTTTGAAACTTCTGACTTTGGCCTAGCCTAGTGCTGGCCATTGTAGCCATATGGAATAAACCAGCAGATGGAAGATCTCTCTCTCTCTCTTTCTCTCTCTCTCTTTCTGTAAATCTGACTTTAAAAACAAATAAATAAATCTTTTTTAAAAAATCCATCTAAAAAAGTCTTTCAAAACAGACCAAAAAAGTATAGTTCAGAGTCAAGTGTTTGGCACAGTGTTTAAGCTGCTATTTGGGACACTTGTGTTCCATATTAAGTACCTGTGTTCCAGTTCTGGCTCCACTTGTATCTTCTTGCTAATGTGCACCTGAGAGACAGTAGGTGATGGCTCAAGTACTTGGTTCCCTGTCACCCATCTAGGAGACTCAGATTGAGTTCTGGGTTCTTGGTGTCAGCTTAGCTCAGTCCCGGCTATTTTGGCATTTGGGCAGTGAAGCAGCAAATGAAAGATCTCTGTCTCTTTGCCTTTCGAAAATAAATAAAAATTAAAAATAAAAACAGGTACAAGTCAGTGATACCAAACACTCATAATGTTGTACAACTATCACCACCATCTGTCTCCATAACCCTTTTTATGTTGTAAAACAAATTCTGAACCTGTTAGGGGATAGTAACTCCCATTCCTCCCCATCACTGGCCAGTCTTCTGTCTCTGTGACTTTTCTACTTCATGTAAATGGAAGCACACATTATTTGTCCTTTCATGAATGTCTTATTTCACTTAGCATAATGTCCCCAAGGTTTATCCGTGCTGTCGCATGTGTCAGAATTTCCTTCCTTTTAAAGGCTGAATAGTATTCCATTGTATGTATAACTTGCAGTTTGGTTATCCATTCATTGATTGAGAGCCACTTGGGTTGCACCCACATTTTAGCTGTTGTGAATAATGCTGCCATGAATGTGGGTGTACAGATTTTTCTAAGCATATTATTGCTAGACAGTATCCCATTGAATGATTACACCTTACTTGGCTTATCCATTCATCAGCTGGTGTGTACTGGGGCTGATTCCAGTTTATTAGTGATCATGAATAAAGCTGCAGTTAGCATTTTTATATGAATTTTCTGTGGACATACATTTCTCTCTTGGTTAATTACCTAGGCCTGGGATTCCTGGATTGTATAGTCAGTTTATGTTTACCTTTTTTTTTTTTTTTTTTTTTTTTGACAGGCAGAGTTAGACAGTGAGAGAGAGAGACAGAGAAAAAGGTCTTCCATTTTCCATTGCTTCACCCCCCAAATGGTTGCTATGGCTGGCGCGCTGTGCCGATCCGAAGCCAGGAGCCAGGTGCTTATCCTGGTCTCCCATGGGGTGCAGGGCCCAAGCACTTGGGCCATCCTCCACTGCCTTCCTGGGCCACAGCAGAGAGCTGGCCTGGAAGAGGAGCAACCGGGACAGAATCCGGCGCCCGAACTGGGACTAGAACCCAGGGTGCCGGCGCCGTGGCTCACTATGCTAATCCTCTACCTGCGGCACCGGCAGTTTATGTTTACCTTTCAGGAAACTGCCAAATGTTTTCTAAATGTCTTTACCATTTTGTGTTCCCACCTGCAATATTTAAGAGTTGCAGTAACTCCTCATCCTGGTTAGTAGTTGGTAACTGTTAAGTTTTTAAAAGCTATTTAATAAGTATTTAGTGATCCCTTAGTGGTTTGAATTTTTATTTCCTTGATAAGCAATGTTGAACATCTTTTCATGTGCTTTTTTTTTTTTTGCTATCTGTATATCTTCTTTGATAACATCTGTCTTTAAATCTATTTTATTCATTTACTTAATTATTAGAGAGACAGACAGGCAGACAGGCTAACAGAGCTCCTATTCTCTGGTTTACTCCCCAGATGTCTACAACAGTGCAGGGTTGAGGCAGGCTGAGCAGCCAGGACCTCAAATCCAGGTCTCCTGTGTGGGAGGCAGGAACCTAACTACATAAGCCATTGCTACTGCCTCCCAGAGTCTACATTGGCAGGAAGCTGGAATCAGGAGCTGGAGCTAGGAAGTGAACCCACTCTGATACCAGATGTGGTCTTAATCACGAGGCCAAACATGTGCCCCCTTTATGTATTTTTAGATAACAGTTCCTTTTTAGTTATGTGTTTTGCAAATACTTTATCTTAGTCTAGATTTACCTTGTTGTCTTCTTAAAATATTAATCAAACTTTTTTAATATGGTACACATATATCTTAGAGTTTAAGTCAAATGCATAAAGGTTTGTAACTGATTTACAGGTGAAACCATCAGAGAGCAGTAATATATGTGTGTGTATATATACATCAATCAAGGGGAAAATTGCTTTCCGGCAATTTTATGATCTGTAACTTAGTTGGTATATCTTTCTTTTCATTTTTTTTTTTTTAAAGAAAGGTTGAAATGCATAGTTCTGTCTGCAGGTGATGTTTCTTTTCTTTTTTTAAATATTTAATTATTTATTTGAAAGGCAGAGTTACAAAGAGGCAGACGCAGTTAGAGAGAGAGGTCTTCCATCCACTGGTTCACTCCCCAAGTAGCTGGAATGGCCAGAGCTGGGACAATCTGAAGCCAGGAGTCAGGAGCTTCTTCCAGGTCTCCCACGTGGGTGCAGGGACCCAAGAATTTGGGCCATCTTCCACTGCTTTCCCAGGCCACAGCAGAGAGCTGGATCAGAAGAGGAGCAGCTGGGACTTGAACCGGCATCCATATAGGATGCCGGCACTGCAGGTGGCAGCTTTATGCTCCACACCACAGTTCCAGCTCCAAGTTTGTTTATCTTTCATTTACATGCTTTTTCATCCTGTTTTTTTTTTCTTGTACAAATGATATATTTTTGCCATCTTCATTCCTAATGAGATTTTTTTTGATGATTTTACATTCATAAAATGTCAGCTGTATCACATTGTTTTGCCTGCAGCAAAAAAGATACCTGGTAACTGAGAATGCAGAGAGAGAGAATTTGGTTATATGTATTAGAAATGCTCTTCTGCCATCTTCTGAGGCTGGCCCCTGCCTCCACTTGTCTTTTCAACAGTGTGTCTTTTGAAGGCAAAATTTTTAAAATTTAAGGAAGTTGATTAATCAATATTCTTCTTTTATGGTTTGTACTTTTGGTGTCATAGTTAAGAAATCTTTGCTAATTCATGGTCACAAAGAGATTCTCCTGTAAGTTCTATGGTTTTAATGATCTGTGATCTACTTTGAATTATTTTGTAACCTGAGATTTGGTGAAAATCCACCCCCCCAATATGGTTACTTAATTATTCCAGCACTATTTGTTGAAAATATTTCCTTTGTCCACTGAACTAGGTTAGTACCTTTGCTGATAGCCAGTAACCACACATATGTGGGTCGGTTTCTTGGACTGTATTCTGTTATCTTGATCTATTTATCTACCTTTATGTCAATACCACACTGCACTGATTACTGTAGCTGGATTACTGAAACTTGAACTTTGTTCTTTATCCAAAGTATTCTGGCTTTTCTAAAAGATTCATTTATTTTATTTGAAAGTCAGAGATAGAGAGAGAAAGAGACAAAGAGGTCTTCCATCCGCTGGTTCATTCCCCAGATGGCCACAATGGCTTGGGCTGGGCCAGGCTGAAGCCAAGAGCCAGGAGCTTCTTCCAGGTTTCCTACAGGGGTGGCAGGGGCCCAAACACTTGGGCTATCCCTGCTGCTTTTCCCAGACCATTATCACGGAGCTGAATCAGAAGCAGAGCAGCCAGGACATGAACCAGCACCCATGTAGGATGCTGGCGTCATAGGTGGAGGCTTTACCTGCTATACCACAATGCCAGTCCCAGAATTAGCTTATTTCTACAGAAGAGTCTGATGGCTTTTGTTGGGATTGTATTGAATTTGTGGATCAACTTAGGGAGAACTGAAATCAAACTGTATCTATTAAGCGTTGTGATCCATTAACACAGTGTTGCTCCCCATCCATTTAGGTAGTCTTTGCCAGCTCTGCTTTTCAGGTACTTTTAGGGCTGTTGGAAACTGGCAGAGAGGGACTGACATCTAGTATCTGCCTGCTGCAGGGTGGCGCTTTACATATCCCAGTGTTTCAGACGGAATAGGGGGTTCTGTGGTTTGCCTTAAATAACAGTAAATCACATGACTAGAAATATCTTCCCTTTTTACTTTTCATTCAACCTAATTATGTCAAGGAGAAATTCCTAGAGTGGTGCTGGTATGACCTTCACACTGCTCTGCTACTTCCTAATCTTCCTAACAGAGAGGGGACCTTGGGTGAGCACTAGGATGTAGCTGCAATTTTATAATGTTATTTTGTTTTCATTGTTCTTATTTTAATTTACCTTCTACTGGTGGCAAATGATACTGTTTCTCCACTTATAGTCATGATATAAAGTCAGGGGTTTGAGGTGTAACTGACAGCACAATTCTGTCTGGTAGTGAGCAGTTCTGTGAGCTGTGACGAATGTACACCGTAGAGTAGATCCTGTTAGAATCCAGACATAGAGCATTTCCATCACCCCAAGGTGTTCCCTCCTGCCACTCTCGGCCCTTGGTAACCACTGTTTATTCTGTGTCTCTGGTTTTGCCTTTTCCAGAATGTCATGTCCATGGAGTCATACCATATTTTTTCTCTGTAGTCGGGCTCTCCACTTAGCCTAATGTGTTGGTCCTTTCCTGTCACTGCACTGGGTGGTTTGTTCCTTGTGGTTGCCAAGCAGCACCTGGCTAAGGGACTTACTGCAGTTTATCCACTCCCCATCGAAGGAGGTCTGTGCTGTCGCCACTTGGCAGTTATGAATAAAGTCGCTGTAAATACATACAGATTTTTGAGAGAACATAAGTTTTCATGTCATTTCATTTCTACTTTTTAAAAAAAGATTTGATTAATTAATTATTTATTTGAAAGCATTACAGAGAGGGATAGAAAGAAAAGGCAAATTTCCATCCACTTTCCTTAAGTGGCAATAATAACCAGGCTGAAGCCAGGAGCCAGGAGCTTCATCCAGGTCTCCCACATGCGTGGCAGAGGCCTTGGACTGTCTTCTGCTACTTTTCCCAGGCCATTAGCAGGGAGCCAGATAGGAAGTGGAACAGCCAGGACATGAACTGGTGCCCATATGGGATGCTGGCATTGCAGGCAATGGCTTTACCTGCTATGCCACAATGCCAGTCCCTCATTTCTTTTAAAGATTTAATTTATTTAGTTGAAAGACAGTTAGTTACAGAGAGAAGTAGAGCCAGAGAGAGAGAGAGAGAGGTTTTCCATCTGCCAGTTCAGTCCCCAGATGACAGCAATGGCCAGAACTGAGCTGATCCAAAGCCAGGAGCCAGGAGCTTCTTGTGGGTCTCCCACGTGGGTACAGGGGCCCAGGGACTTGGGCCATCTTCCACTGCTTTCCCAGGCCATAGCAGAGAGCTGGATCGGAAGTAGAGCAGCTGGGGTTTTAACTCGCTGCGCCACAGTGCCGGCCCCAGGTTCCTCATTTCTTTAGGAGTGTGACTGTTGGGTCAAATGGTGAGAGTAGTATATGTTTGAATTTAAAGGAAGCTGCCAGACTGTTTTCCCAAGTGTTGTACCATTTTACTTTCTCATCAGCAGTGTATAAGAGTTCCAAATTGTTCTCCATCTCAAGTTTCCTTTAAAATTAATTTTTAAAGAATGAGTTGATTTGGGGCCGGCGCTGTTTCATAGGAGGTAAAGCTGCTGCCTGCAGTGCCAGCATTCCATATGGGCGCAGGTTCAAGTCCCAGCTGCTCCACTTCTGATCCAGCTGTTTGCTATGGCCTGGGAAAGCAGAAGATGGCTCAAGTTCCTGGGCCCCTGCTCCCACATGGGAGCCCTGGAAGAAGCTCCTGGCTCCTGATTTTGGATTGACACAGCTCCAGCTGTTGCAGCCATGTGAGGAGTGAACCGGTGGATGGAAGATCTCTCTCTCTCTTTCTCTCTCTCTCTCTCTGCCTCTCTGTAACTCTGCCTTTCAAATAAATAAATAAATAAATCTTTTTAAAAAGTAGTTATAAAAAAGAATGAGTTGATTTTA
Source organism: Oryctolagus cuniculus (assembly GCF_051225735.1). Lineage (NCBI taxonomy): Eukaryota > Metazoa > Chordata > Mammalia > Lagomorpha > Leporidae > Oryctolagus > Oryctolagus cuniculus. Next base: position 65,198,094 of record NC_142867.1, read on the forward strand.
AAAGAAATATATTTAATAAATTAATAAATAATAGTTTAGGTTACCATAGTGTGCAAGGTAGCACACAGCATAGTATGTAGACATGGAAAGATTATGCTTTCTTACTCATTTGATAGTAGTCCATTCCCATTTTACAGGTGAAGAAACCAAGCCTCAGAAAGACCAAAAATCACATTACCAGTAAGCTGTCTGAGTTTAAACCCAGTTCTGCTTGACTCCAGTATTTTTAATTATATAGTCTTATTTTAAGCACTTAAAACAAATTTGAACTTTTAAACCTTTATAACTTAGAGTATAACTTGTTAAAAGTACTCTTTAGAAGATTTGATAATAAGTTGTGAATTTAGCCCTCACAGCTGACAGTTCTTTTAAGCCTAAAAATGTGCCTATCTTTTCATGATGCCCCAGAGAGTTGGTTGCTCTTTCGACACTTGACACACACCTCTCTCATGTCACTTAGTGCTCTGGGCTGCAGTGAGGTAGGCACGTGTCAGTCCCCTTCTCTCTACCTGTGCATTCCTTCTTATATTTTTTAAAATTATTTTTATTTATTTGAAAGGCAGGCACACACACACACACACTGAAAGAGACAGACAAACAGAAAGAGATCTTTCATCTGCTGGTTCACCCCCCAAAGGCCCACAACAGTCAGGGCTAGGCCAAAGCCTGGAGCCAGGAACTTAATCCAGGTCTCCCATATGGGTGGCAGTGACACCCAAATACCTGAGCCGTCACCTGCTGCCTCATAGATTGCACATTAGCTGAAAGCTGCAGGTGGAAGCCGTCAGTACTTGAGCCTAGGAGCCCAGATAGAGGGCGTGGGCATTCTGAGCAGTGTCTTAACTGCTAGGCCGAAAGTCTGCCCTATGTGCCTTCCTTCTAGGTAGTGATTGTGTTCTTGTTTCTCTCTCTCTCTCTCTTTTAATATTTCTTTATTTGAAAGAGAGAGAGAGAGAAAATCTTCCATCCACTGGTTCACTCCTGAAGTGGCAGCAACAGCCAGGACTGGGCCAAGCCAAAGCCAGGAGCTTCAACTGGGGCTCCCATGTGCATTGCAGGGGCCCATGCACATGGGCCGCCTTCTTCTTCTGCTTTTCCCAGGCCATTAGCAGAGAGATGGATCAGAAGTGGGGCAGCTGGGACGTGAACTGGCACCAGTATGGGATGCTGGCATTGCAGGCTGTGGCTTCATCCACTACTACATAACACCGGCCCCTGTCCTTTGTTTCTTTTGCAGCTAGCACATGGCCTGCCAATGGGAGACATTCAGTCATTTTGCAGGGTGCCAGGTTATCGAATGTGACTGTAGAACCCAGTTATGTAGTGCACATTGCCTAAAATGTAATGCAAGTGCTTTTGATTAATTAATCAATCCAGAAACTGTTGATCAAGCCATGTGGTAGGTACTGAACTAGTTATTCCGACTGGAAGATCCTAAGATGAAATGTCCCTGATTTCAGGGAGTATACCCATACGCACAGCGCACACGCACACGCAGGCACATGCAGTCTGAGAGATGTGCTTATCACACTGTGGAAGGTCGTAGGTGAGGATAAGCTGCAGTGTCGGTTCAAGCAGCCAGAATAGCACAGTGGTTTAGGGCAGTGCCTCTCCTAGTACTGCCCTGAGAACAGACCAGGATTCATACTTTGCTCCCTTCATCAACAAAGTCTTTCTTACTGATAGAAGAAAAGTTGCTGAATTAAACAGTGCATTTACTGACTGGTGCATGCTTCTTGTCTCATGGTGGGCTCATGGCAGTTTTCATACTATCGGCTGGCCTGCAAGCCCACCTGGAATCACAAGGGGTCAAGAATTCAAACTAGAATCAAGCTGCCAGTGTTCAGGTATGGCTCTATCAGTTCTTAGCAACATGACCTTGAGAAATTCTGAACTTCAGTTTCTTCATCTATGTAATGAGGATGAGAGTTTTTTTATTTCTTTGAGTTCCAAACAGTAATTAAGATAGTATTTAACAACACTTAGCACAGACACTGGCACTTAGGAAACGTTCTGAATAGTGTTGATTGTTTTTAATAATTAATGAGGACCTTTTTGTCAGCTGGCAGGGTAGCTTTTCAGAGGATGTGGTGGCAAAGAGGCATTAAATGTCACTGTCATACCTACAGTGGATCAGTTCCCTGGGTCTGTGTTTTAAAATTTCAGGACTCCTTTTAAAGAGGCTGTTTTGAAAACCTGGCTGTGACAAGCCCAGGCTGCACCGGAGTGAGGCAGAAAGGCAGTGACATTTGCCGAGCACTGCTACCAGCAAGGCTCTGAGGAAGCTCCACGCAAACAGCTTGTGCTTAGTGGGTCAAAGCATCAACCGGGAGCCAGGCTGCCTGCCCTGTTCTCGTCCTCTGCTGCATTCCTTACTGTGTGACACTGGGCAGTCTCCTTACCCCTCTCTGTGCCTTGGTTTCCTCATCTGTAAAATGGGTTAATGAAAGAACCTGTCTAAAAAGGCTATCGTGAAAACGCCTTGAAAGCACTTAGAACCACATGCAGCTGTTGGCTGCTATTATTATTAATACAGTGGAAGCTTTCCCACAGAGATTTAGCAAGTGGCAAGGTCTGGATTTGAACCTGCTCTTTTTCCTCCAATTTTCAATTCTTCCAAGTGCTTCTCCACTAAGCGGTGATCTTCTAAACTGGAAGTATGATGGTGTCACTCCCCTGCTAAGACCCTTCCATGGCTCCCCACGCCCTTAGGATCATGATGCTGGGTGCACCACGGCCTGGGCTGGCCTCTCTTGCCTTCGCTCACACTTCGTGCCCCTCTTCTCCCTTCCAACTACACAGGCTTTACTTTTGTCTCTCTCCATTTCAGGACCTTGCATGTGCTCTCTAAAGCTTAGCTGACCCTTCCCCCTTCACCTGACCCCCACTTTTTCCTTCTGCATCATCTTGAATGTTACTTCTTTAGAGACTCATTTCATTGGGCTCCTTTGTTATTTACATAGGAGAAGTAAAAGGGATATGACTTGTCCTTCATATGTGCGTTCTTTACCTTTTAATCACTTGATTGTCACTGGTCTTTCCTAGTAGACTTCAAGCTTTTTAAGACAAGGATTGTGTCTGTCTTCACTAGTGGTCTGACCCTAAGGCCTGGTCTAGTACTGATATGCTGTAGGCACTGAATAAGTGTTTATTGATTAGGATTGAGTTCTTTCTAAAATGTTTATTTATTTATTTATTTATTTATTTATTGACAGGCAGAGTGGACAGTGAGAGAGAGAGAGAGAGGTCTTCCTTTTCTGTTGGTTCACCCCCCAATGGCCGTCGTGGCCAGTGCACTGCAGCCGGTGCACAGCGCTGATCCAAAGCCAGGAGCCAGGTGCTTCTCCTGGTCTCCCATGGGGTGCAGGGCCCAAGCACCTGGGCCATCCTCTGCTGCCTTCCCAGGCCACAGCAGAGAGCTGGACTAGAAGAGGAGCAACTGGGACAGAATCCGGCGCCCCAACCGGGACTAGAACCCGGTGTGCCAGCGCCACAGGCAGAGGATTAGCCTATTGAGCCATGGCGCCGGCCTATTGATTTATTTTTAATTTATTTGAAGCAGAGAGACAGATTGTTCACCTGTTGATTTCCTCCCCAAATGCCCACAACAGATGGCACACTAGGAGCCTGAACTCAATCCAGTTCTCCCACGTGGGTGACACTTGAACCCTCACCTACTGACTCCCAGAGTGCACACTGGCAGGAAGCTGGAATCAAGAGCAGAGCCAGGACTCAAACCCAGGCACTCTGCTGTGGGATCCAGGTGTCCCAAGCTGTGTCTTCACCACTGCACCAAATTCCTGCCACGTGGGTGGAGTTCTGACAGGCACAGGCGTGGTTCCCAGAACAGCAGAATGAATGATAGGTATGCTGCTTTATGCCTTTTTTCTGCTTCTTTGCTTCAAATAGCCCAGAGCACAGAAAGCTGTTTGTTTTTAGCAGCTCACTTCCTTGCGCTTGTGCTGATTGAGGTTTCCAGACTATTGTGTTGTTAGACATTCTTCTGCCCAGCTTTTCAGACATGAAATTCTCTCCTTCTGCTCTTCATTTCATCTTGATCTATTTTTCTCCTAGGAGTGGCGGTGGTGGAAGGGATGAACTGTGACCTTGTGTTGGAGTTGGGCTGGAGAGAGGTGTGCTGGCTTTTGTTCTGGAGAGGGTCTGCTTTGCTGCAGCTGCAGCTCACACAGGAGAGCGGGCAGAGCCCTCTCCTGCAAGTTCTTTAATCTGCCTGCACCCACCCCTCGCTGAGCAGCTGCCTGGGGAGATCAGGCAAGCTGACCCAGCTCCTGTGCTCTGTGGACTGTGAGACGAAATTTCTATTTTTTTTTAACCTACTTACAATTTTTAAAACTGAGGTCTAACTTTCACAAAGTGAAATCCACAGATTCTGAGTCCCCCAGAACTTTGTCCCTTCCCAGCTGATACTTCCCAGACATGACAGCCCTCATCACGTTAGGTTGACTCTAGAAATTCATTTGTTTCTTCTCTGTTTTTACTGTGTGATCATCCAAGTAATACTTATGGCAGAGTTTTGGAAAGTGCAGAAAATCACCTGTACTCCTGTCTTTTCAAGGCCTGTTGTACTTTGAGATGACCAGAGTATAACTAACAAATGCATATTCCCTTCCCATTTTTTTTTTTTTTAACATCGTAGTTGACACAAACTTCTGATCTTTTGACTTACCTGTGACTCGGCTTGTAACTGAAACTGCCTAAGAATTCCAGGGAGAGAGTTCCCGGCTCCTGCCTTCAGCTGGCCCAGCCCGGGCTGTTGCAGCCATTTGGGAAGTAAACCAGCAGATGGAAGATGTCTCCCTGCTTCACTCCCCAAATGGCCACAAAAGCCGGGCTGGGCCAGCTGAAGCAAGGAGCTTCATCAGTGCCTCCTGCCTGGGTGCAGGGGCCCAAGCATGTGGGCCATCTTCTGTTGCTTTCCCAGGTGCTTTAGCAGGGAGCTGGGTCAGAAGTGGAGCAGTCAGGACACACATTGGTGCTCATATGGGATGCTGGCCTCACAGGTGCGTCTTAACCCACTAGACCACAACGCCAGCCCAAATACATGTAAAAAAAAAAAAAAATTCATCCTGCTAGCTTGCAGGTGGGGGTAAGAGCGTATTTGGGACCACGGAGTCCACTCTAATAGGCTGTCTTCCTGCATCACCCCGCTGTATTGACTGTCCTGCACTGAACTGCCTGGGCTTAATCTTGGTGTAACCAAAGTGCCTGGTATTTTGGTTTTCTGTTGGTTCTCTTTGAAGGCTTCTCATGCCTCCTGCCCTGTGTAGCTACTTCTGTACCGGCTGGGGATGCTCTCCAGGCCAGTGCCTATGCTCATTCTTTACATCGCGGTAAGACTTTCCCTCACCAGGGAGGCCTTCCCTGAGCCTGCTGCTCTTTCTCCCTCATCCTCAGTCCTTGGCACACACCTATGAGTGCTTCTGTCTTTGTGTAGTACAGATGTTTGTGTATCTCCTTGTCTCTCCAAGGTGCTTCCTCTCGGTGAGCATCCTAAAGACTGCATATTGCCCACTGCAGTGCCTCTGATAGGAGAGGCTGTTAGTAGATGTTTGTTGGAGGGCTGAGTAAATAAGCAAATCAGTGCAATCTTGCCAAAATAAGTATGGAAGAGTAAAACCCAAAAAAAGTGAAAAGGCTGACCACGCCTAGTTCAGTCAGTCAGTCCTATCTGTGACATCTTACAATGCTTTTTACATTTAGGGGAAGCAACATTTTAGAGTGCTTTTTGATTTCCTGAAAGCTTTTACCTAGTTATTTTATTTGATCTTCCATAAGAAGCCTGTGATTGTGTCCTAGTTTTTTAAATTGGGAAATTATTATAATATTTGATTTGGAAGAAAATATCAAGAGCTTGTGCTGAAAAGTGGGAGGGGATATTAGAGTAGCTACATGAGAGAGATGGCAAAATCAGTGTCTACCAACTGCTTCCAGGAACAAGAGAGCTGACATTTGTGGATGCACCATGCCAGGAGAATCACTTATGTAATTTCAGTTAATCATTGCATCAGCACTATGAAGTATGTACAAAATTATTATTCTCATTTTAAAGCTAAAGAAGCTGGGGCAGACGCTGTGGCACAGCAGGTTAACACCCTGGCCTGAAGCGCTGGCATCCCATATGGGTGCCGGTTAGAGATCCAGCTGCTCCACTTCCAATCCAGATCTCTGCTATGGCCTGGGAAAGCAGTACAAGATGGCCCAAGTGCTTGGGCCCATGCACCTGCATGGGAGACCCGGAAGAAGCTCCTGGCTCCTGGATTTGGATCAGCGCAGCTTGGGCCGTTGTGACCAACTGGGGACTGAACCATCAGATGGAAAACCTCTCTCTCTCTCTCTGCCTCTCCTCTCTCTGTATGTAACTCTGACTTTCAAATAAATAAATAAATCTTTTTTTAAAAAAAGCTAAAGAAGCTTAAATAGCTAATTTGTCCAAATTCAAGTAGGTAATAAATAAATAAATGATGGAGCCAATATTTAAATCCAAGAGTGTACTGTTTCTAATCTATTTTCTATTACATTAAACTTACCTTTGTAGACTTTATCTGTAGAGGGCCTTGCCCCTCACTATTAAGTGATGAAACTTTGTGAGGCTTGAAAATTCAGTCCTACCATCATTATTAATATTTCATATTTTCAGTTTGATGGACTCTTTGATAAGATGAACCTGACACTAATTCTTTTTAAAGATTTATTTATTTAATTGAAAGGCAGAGTTACAGAGAGGCAGAGGCAGAAGCACAGAGAGAGAGAGAGAGAGAGAGAGAGAGGTCTTCTATCCACTGGTTCACTACCCAGGTGGCTGCAACAACCAGAGCTGCACCAATCTGAAGCCAGGAGCCAGGAGCTTCCTCTGGGTCTCTCACGTGGGTGCAGGGGCCCAAGGACTTAGGCCATCCTCTGCTGCCTTCCTAGGTCACAGGAGAGAGCCAGATTGGAAGTAGAGCAACCAGGACTCAAACTGGCACCCATATGGGAGTCTAGTACTGCTGGTGGCAGCTTTACCTGCTATGCCACAGTGCCAGCCCCTACACTAATATTATATTTCTGTGTAGCTTTAGTCCAGTCCTGTCTCATCTCTACACCCAGTCCTCACTGTTATCTATTGATACAGTCCCAGGTTCTAATCCCATTCACACGTGAAGAAACTGAGGCCAGGAAGGGAAGTGATTTACTGAAGTGAATGCTGCTAGTAAGTGGCAGGACGACATTGACTCCGAGGCCGGTGTTCTGTCCCCTGCTGCATGTGGACCTGCCAAAGCTGACTGGCATGAACACGGACTCTGCAACAGTGACTCTCAGCCCAGGAGAGGCTGCCCATCGACATTTACTCATGTCTGGAGAAAATCTGACTTATGACTTATATATACTGTTGTCATCCAGTGGATACAGATAATGATATATAGGCCAGCCCCAGAACAAAGAAATACCTGGTTTACAATTTTTTTTTTTAATTTTTTGACAGGCAGAGTGGACAGTGAGAGAGAGAGACAGAGAGAAAGGTCTTCCTTTGCCGTTGATTCACCCTCCAATGGCCGCCGCGGCCTGCGCGCTGCGGCCGGCGCACTGCACTGATCCGATGGCAGGAGCCAGGTGCTTCTCCTGGTCTCCCATGAGGTGCAGGACCCAAGGACTTGGGCCATCCTCCACTGCACTCCCTGGCCACAGCAGAGGGCTGGCCTGGAAGAGGGGCAACGGGGACAGAATCCGGCGCCCCGACCGGGACTAGAACCCGGTGTGCCGGCGCCGCTAGGCGGAGGATTAGCCTAGTGAGCCGCGGCGCCGGCCTGGTTTACAATTTCATTAGTGCTGAGGTCACGAAATTCCGTTCTAGAACCCTGGGTTTCATGCCTTATTTCTCCAGGACAGAAGCAGCACAAGGCAGGCCTCCCAGGCGTACCCAGTGAGCGCTCCATTCTCTCAGAAATGGATGTTCTTCAGTAGCAGCAAATGGTTTTGAATCACCATGCTGCATTCTGAGCATTGTGTTAAGCATGGCTGGGGACACACAGGCATTAAGCATGGCCTGGTCCATAGGGAGTCTAGGACGTCAGGAGAAGGGAGAGGGGGTCTGGTTACTTTGTTCCTGGCAGCAAGTAAGCATCCCTAGATTCCAGGAGCTGCTGCACGCGGCAGCCGCTGTACTCACGCACTGCCACGTTGGAGTGGGGCTGCTGACTCCAGTGAACCCTCTGAATAGCTGATTTTCCTTCCCACAGTTACGCGATGCCCACCAAAACCATGGAGGTGTTGCAGCTGCAGGATCAAGGCACCAAAATGTTCGTGGACTCAGTCCTTACCACACATGAGCGAGTGGTTCAGGTAGGCAGCCTGGGAGAACTGAAATCTATTTGCCTCTCCTGGGTTTTCTGTCTGCTTTTTCCCCTTCTGCCATACCCTTTTCTTCCTTTCTCCTGCCCTTGGAATAATGTTCTCAGGATTCAGTTTTTGACCTCTCCATCCTTGCTTTTATAATGCCTTGCTCTGGAGCAAATTCCTTCATTCCTCTGGTCTCAGCACCATTATATACATAACCCCCAGATGTGGGTATTGCCAGTCCTTCGAGCCTAATACCTGGTCATCTGCTGGACTTCAGCACTTGATGCCCCACAGATGCAGGGGTCCAAGCACTTGGGCCATCTTCCACTGCTTTCCCAGGCCATCAGCAAGGAGCTGGATAGGATGAGGAACAGCCAGGACTCAAACCAGCGCCCATATGGGATATCGGCACTGCAAGCAAAGGCTTAACCTACTATTCCACAGTGCCGGCCCTCTTTTTTTATCTTTAAGATTTATTTATTTATTTGGAAGCAGCTGGGGCTGGGCCAAGCCAGGAATTCTATCCTGGTCTCTCACATGGGTAGCAGTGGCCAAGTACTTGGGCCATAATTTGCTGCTTTCCCAGGCACATTAGCAAGAAGCTGGATCATAAGTAGAGTGGCAGAGACCTAATCTAGCCCTCCAATATAGGATGCTGGCGTCACAAGCAGTGACTTAACCAGCTGTGTCACTATATCCCACATCTGGTTTCTTTAGCATAATGTTTTCAAAATCCATCCATGTTATAGCATGCATCAATACTTAATTATTTTTTATTGCCAAATAATATTCCATTGTATAGGCATCCCCCCCTTTTGATCCATTCAAGAAACATATCACAAGGTAATTAGAAGAATAAGGTAGTAACACCTTAAATTTAAGTATGCTAAGTTAAAAAACTGAAGTACTTAAAATCTTTGATTCTTTAATATTACCAGGCATGTATTATTATTTGTGATACTTTTTATGACAGATCTGACATGCCACTGAGGCCCATAGGGTAAAGTCTGAACTGCAGATTAGCAGTCAGGTGAACTGTAGGTTAGCAGTTCCTGGCTCCTGCTTTTCCTCTTCACATCCCATTCACTCCAGGCATACATGAGCTGGTTTTAATTCTCTAACATTGTTATGCCTCCTCATTTTATTATTAAAAAAAAAATTATTGGGGCCAGTGCTGTGGTATAGCAGGTGAAGCTGCCGCCTGTAATGCTGGCATCCCATATGGGCACCGGTTCGAGTCGCGGCTGCTCCACTTCTGATCCATCTCTCTGCTGTGGCCTGAAAAAGCAGTAGAAGATGGCCCAAGTCCTTGGGCCCCTGCACCCGCATGGGAGACCCAGAGGAAGCTCCTGGCTCTTGGCTTCAGATTGGTGCAGCTCCAGCCGTGTGGCCAATTGGGGAGTGAACCAGCAGATGGAAGACCTCTCTTCCTCTCTCTCTCTGTGCCTCTCCTCTCTCTGTGTAACTCTGACTTTCAAATAAATAAATAAATCTTAAAAAAAATTTATTTACTTGAAAGGCAGAGAGAGAGAGAGAGAGGAAAAAATGGAGAGAGATCTTCCATCTGCTGGTTCACTCCCCAAATGCCCACAATGTTGGGGTTGGACCAGGCTGAAGCCAGGACCTAGGAACCCCATCAGGGTCTCCCATGTGGGTGCAGGAGCCCACATACTTGAGCCATCATCTGCTTCCTCTCAGGTGCATCAGCAGGAAACTGATTGGAAGGAACCTGAACCAGGGACTCCAGTTTGGGATATAGGCATCCTAATGGTGGCTTAACCCACTACACCAAAATACTCACTCTCCCCTTCTCCCATTTTATTGAACTGTTTTCTCTGCCTGAAAACTTTCCACATTATATTGACTTCTTCCAGTTTAATCCAGTTTTTCTCCAAGATTCCACCCAGATGTCACCTCCTCTAGAAGTTTTATTTGACCTTAGCTGAACTGTGTAGGTATTTTTCTTGCAGGTCCTTGAATCCTCCTGCACCCCCATCTACCACATATTTGGGTCTCTCAGGACAGGATCTGACAGCAGTCAGGTCTTGGTCTATGTGGATAAGCACTGAGATGAATCAGAAAATCAGCCTGGGCTTGATAACCTCTTGGTCCAGTTATGACCTCCATTGCCTACAGGAGCAGATACTGGCAGTGGCCATCTCTACGATCAAATGGCAAAGGAAATCCTGCAAAGGCCAGGCTCAGAATCAGCTCCGGGTGTTCCTCGTCCACCCTTGGGCCCTCCTGGTCTGCACACTGGAGCTGACCAGCATTTGAGTTCGTGCCAAGTCCGCCTGATCACCTGGCTTTCAGTGCAATTCTTCTTTGATTTTGCAGATCAGCGGTTTGAGTGCTACGTTTGCAGAGATTTTCTTGGAAATAATCCAGAGTAATCTTCCTGAAGGAGTCAGACTGTCAGTGAGGGAGGTAGGTGCTAGCTTGGAAAGTGGCCCCCTGGTGGCCTCCTTGTGCTCAAAATTAGGGTAAGAACATCTGGACTGCGGCTTTGGTCACAACAGAAATGTGGATAATTAAGGCCACACAATGATCAGGAAAGGTGTGCAGGCTGCTGGAGCCGTGGTCAACATTCTGGCTCCGCCAAGGCCTCAGAGCTACCGCTCTGTAGACATCAGGGGCTGTGCACTGTCACGGCGTCCTGGTGTCAGCGGTGAGCCCATGGCACTCCCAGATTCTCCCCTTTCAGGCAGTTGTGTAGCACAGAGAACCTGGTTTAAGATTATGTACACAAACACCAAAGTGTCCTTCAAGGCCTGCCGGTAGCCTGACTGGGCACGCTCAGGAAGGATGTTTGGTCAGGCATGGAAAACTGGTGGAACGCCGAGAACTTCACGTCACGTGCTGGTGTGCGGGGCGCTTGCCCAGATGACCCTTCCTGTGACCCAGATCCTTGCGGTCATCTCAGCGGGGCGTCCTGCTTCACGCAGCTCCCCTGTGCCCAGGGCACGTTTAGTGTCCCACAGGTCTGCACGCAGGGAGAGAGCGTGCTGAGCAGGTGGACTTAATATTCCAGTCACAGAAAAGCGCCTATCAGAAGGGTAATTTTGACATTCTCTCTTTCTCTTAAATGCCGCTGGTGTAGTATTTACAACATTTTTACATCAGTTACTTATATGTCTGCCTCAAGGGTTATTAAGTCTGATTCAACTTTGAATCCCTGGGACCTAATACAAGTCTGGCACACAGCAGGTGCTCAGTAAGTCTAGGCCGTATCATTCTCCACAGAGCCGGCTGATGGGCCCTCTTTCAGTGTTGTGCGTGTCTGGGTAATGAAAAGCCCTGCAGTACTTCCTCCTGATTTTCCTCTCTCTCCAGCACACCGAAGAAGACTTCAAAGGACGGTTCAAAGCCCGGCCTGAACTGGAAGAACTATTGGCCAAACTGAACTAGCGCACATGCATTCATGCCAGCGCTGGTGAGAGCGAGTGCCACGGAGAGGACCTTCCTGAGTGTCAGAGCTAAGCAGGAGAACCTAATCCTAGACTTCATAACTTCTGGTTCCCGTAGCCAGGAATGCCTGCTCTCCCGTGGCTGTGCTTGCCACTTCTCGCCCCATCTCCCATGTCTTCCATTTAATAAAAATCTGTCATCACGGTGCTGTAGTTGCTGGTGTATTGGGGTGGGTGCAGCCTGTCCTGTGCTGTCCTGCACCGTCTGTGGGAGATTCTGTTTCTCTCTGCTGGTGCTTTAGCACAGAAGCACGTTCTCCTTTCCTGTGTCTTCAGAGCGAACTCACGGTTTAATCACTGTACCCTGGAGTCCTGATGGGAAGCAGGTGATCATAAGCGGATTCTCTCTGCGTAGAAGCCACTGCGAGAGATTTTGGATTCATAAGTGAAAACACTCCAGGTGGAATCAGGGTCTGTCCATGAGGGAATCAGGGTGCTTTGGGGGGTAGTGAATGACTTCTAAGTATTTGAGTCAAGGTTAAAGAGTTTGCCAGGAACTAATTTAAGCAAAGAATTGAAGTTGATCGTGGTCAGGGGTCAGCAAATGGCCCATGAACCAAATTCCAACCACTGCCTGGTCTTTTTGAGGTAAAATTCATAGACAAAAAAAATGTAAAGGAAGTCCCTACAGAGAGACTATCCTGATTTTAGAGAGGAGAAAACAGGTTTAATGAGGGTCTGGAATGTGCCGATGATGCTGGTGCAGGGCCCCCTCTCTGAGGACTGCCAGCCCTGGCGACTTCTACCATTGCCACTGTTCTGAGAATCAGTACATCCATACCCTTGTGCAAAACCACTGTTCCTTAATGGGGTGGGCCCTGGGCTAGGAACACATTCATTGCAGTCCTCCTGCCTGTCTTTCAGGGTGGTGTGCATCTGTGCACGTGGACAGGGACCCGCATGAGGGTCTGCAGGAGTGCATGGGAGTCTCTGCTATGTGTATGTGAATGTTTTTGTATCTAACATTTATCAAGCTCTTGTTAGGCCATGTACTTCATGTGGATTTTCTTGGAGGTTTTGGTGTTATCCATTTTACAGATGAAGAAACTGAGGTCCCTGGGTCACACAGCCTGTAAGAGGCACACTTTTTTCTTCTGTACCTGTTTTTCTGAAATACCCCTACCCAGGGGGAGCATTGCGTTGTTTCTCTGAAGCTTATCAGCATCAGTCTTGCTGTTATTTTGGTGTTTTGCTTGGTCTCCAAAGGTAACTAGAGGATCTGAGTCCTTCACAAGGTTTAAGAGTAAAGGAGGAGGCCCAGCCCTGTGGCGTGATGGGCTAAGCCTCCTCCTGCGGTGCCAGCATTCCACATGGGCGCTGGTTCTAGTCCCAGCTGCCCCTCTTCCAATCCAGCTCTCTGCTATGGCCTGGGAAAGCAGTGGAAGATAGCCCAAGTTCTTGGGCCCCTGCACCCACGTAGGAGACCCGGAAGAAGCTCCTGGCTCCTGGCTTCAGATTGGCGCAGCTCTGGCTGCTGCAGCCATCTGGGGAGTAAACCATTGGATGGACCGCTCTCCCTCTACCTATGTATGCCTCTCTGTAACTCTGCCTTTCCAATAAATAAGTAAATCTTAAAAAAAAAAAAAAAAGTAAAGGAAGGCTGTTGAGATAGTGAGTGTCCTCAATTAAAAAGGCTTTTCTGAATTAAAATGGAGGGTTCCGCAGCTCAGGACTTCCAGGTGACCCCACTGGTGGACGTTCCAGGTGAGAACTGATATCTGGCTGTGCAGTTGCTCATTGCTGAGTCTGCTTGGGGAAGATAAAAGAGCAGCAGCTAATGGATGAGTGTAAAGCTGGGGGACTGGTCACCATAATGTGAAGATACGCAGTGAATACATCCGTGGATACGCACACCTGAGTATATTGCCCCTTATCACAAGGGCAATGGGCACTGTCATGGGGACCCTTGTAAGAACCTGGAAAACACACAAGTCTTTTCTTCTTTTCCTTGTTAGTGCTATGTGGAAGGAGGACTCAGGATTTCATAAACTGACAAGATACTGCAGCTGAAGGACCTTAGTAGCCAGGCAGCCTGACCTTCTCTGTTAGCAGGTGCAGGGTAGGAGCCCAGAGAGGACGGAGCTCTGTCCTTGGTCACGGGGCATCTCACTGGCAGAGCAGCAGCAGGATTCAGAGTTCCTGGTTCCTAGTCTGTCTGGAATGAGTCAGGTTTATCTCTCCAACAGGAAGCAGCCGTGTTCCTTCGCTGGCCAAGTGGATGATTTATCCTCTCCCCAGAGTCAGAGGGCTTCTGGTGCTCACGATTACTCTGCAGTGCCTCCTAATGCCCTGTGCTGGTAAGAGGGACAGGAACCATTCTCCTCGCTGGAGCCTCAGTTGTAAAACGATTAGGGGGGCCGGCGCTGTGGCGGAGCAGGTAAAGCTGCAGCCTGCAGTGCCAGCATCCCATATGGGCACCGGTTCGAGTCCCGGCTGCTCTACTTCCGATCCTGCTCTCTGCTATGGCCTGGGAAAGCAGTGGAAGATGGCCCAAGTCCTTGGGCCCCTGCACCCACGTGGGAGACCTGGAAGAGGCTCCTGGCTCCTGGCTTCAGATGGGTGCAGCTCCGGCTGCTGCAGCCATCTGGGGAGTGAACCAGCAGATGGAAGACCTCTCTCTCTGCCTCTGCCTCTCTGCAATTCTGCTTTCAAATAAATAAGTAAATCTTAAAAACAATAAAACAATTAGGACTTCATTTGATTCTGGGTGAGACCTCACAGAGGGAAATGGGCTTTCTTGGGCTCACGTGGCAATGAAATCAAATGGAACAAAAGTCTCCAAGGTTCTCTGAAGTAGCTTACTGTAAGGAAAAGAGGCAGACAGACCTGTATTGTGCCTGGCTTCAGAGTTATTTTACACTCACTGAACCTTAGTTTTATGATCTGTAAAATTAGGACAATCCCTTTTGAGGAGTTGGAGATGGAGATGATACAAGTATATATATGAATACCTACGGGCTAGCAAGTGGTCAGTGAAGGCCAGAGTGCCTTCCCTTCTAAACGTTTTCAGCACACTTATTTTTTTTTTAAATTTCTTTATTTATGTGAAACTCAGAGTTACACAGAGATAGAAGGAGAGGTAGAGAGAGAGAGAGAGGTCTTCCATCCACTGGTTCACTCCCCAGATGGCCGTGGATTGACTCTGACCTGGAGAAGGAAGTGAAAGCTGGGCATTCGAGCCATTCCCCGTCTCTAGCATGTGAAGTTTTCCTAAGGAAGGAAAGCTCTCTGAAGATGCACTGGATGTGTCTGCAACTGGAAAGACACTGTCGACATAGGTGACCAAAATATCTTGTCCTTGCTTTTTTTTTTTTTTTTTCTTTTTTGACAGAGTGGACAGTGAGAGAGAGAGACAGAAAGGTCTTCCTTTGCCGTTGGTTCACCCTCCAATGGCCGCCGCGGCCGGCGCACCGCGCTGATCCGATGGCAGGAGCCAGGTACTTCTCCTGGTCTCCCATGGAGTGCAGGGCCCAAGCACTTGGGCCATCCTCCACTGCACTCCCTGGCCACAGCAGAGAGCTGGCCTGGAAGAGGGGCAACCGGGACAGAATCCGGCGCCCCAACTGGGACTAGACCCCGGCGTGCCGGCGCCGCAAGGCGGAGGATTAGCCTAGTGAGCCGCGGCGCCAGCCGTCCTTGTTTTTATTTTAAGTTAGAGAGAGAGAGAGGGAGACAGAGAAATCTTCCATCAGCTGGTTCACTCCCCAGATCTCTGCAACAGCTGGAGAAGCCAGGAACTCAATCCAAGTCTCTCATGCGGATGGCAGGGAACCAAGTACTTGAGCCATCACTGCTGCCCCCCAGGGTGCACATCAGCAAGAAGCTAAATGTGGGAGCCGAGCCAGAACTCTAGAGCACAGGCACTCTACCAACAGGAAGCAGGCATTGCAAGCCGCACCTTCATCACCACACCAAAGGCCCACCCCTTGTGTCTGTTTAATTCTGTACTTAGATTGTTGTGATTAAAAAAAAAATTAAAAGGCCGAATGAAAGGGGACACACACTATATACTATATATATAGTGTGTGTGTGTGTGTGTGTGTGTGTATTTAATCTACTAGTTCACTCCCCAGATGCCCACAACAGCCAGCACTGGGCCAGGAACTCCATGCAGGTCACCCATGTGGGTAGAAGGGTCTCTAATACTTGGGCTGCCTCCCAGGCGCACTAGCAGGAAGCAGGGTTGGAAGTGCTAAGGCAGGACTCGCACTGGCACCCTGATAGGGGAAGCAGGTGTTCCAGGCAGTGGCTTAACCACTGTGCCACAACACCCCCCTCTGATCTTTGCCATGTTCTTATCTTCAAATGTCTGATCTCCTTGCCCTGAATCTGAAATAAATCTGAAATGATTTATTCAGCTGTCATAATCACCCTTCCCCTGCCCCGAATAACATTCATTCTTAGACATTTCTGCTCATTTCAGAGAATCAGCTCATCATTTAGATAGAATGCCCAGGCTCTTGAGAGTGCAAACCCTTCAAAAGACAGCGGCTTAGAAAGGAAGGAGCCCTCACTTCCTCTGCCTGCTATAAGTCCTTGCTGGAGCAGAGGAGGGAGCCCCAGCATTCTCTAGAGGGCATGTGTAAAGTTTCAACATGGACCAGCGCCAGTTCTCTTTGGATTTCTAACATCAGCAGCAAAAGGACTTAGCCTGCAACTTTCCCAACATGATGGAAAGAATATCTTTTTTTTTTAAGACAGGATTTCTTTTGTTGTGTTTTTTAATTTGAAAAGCAGAGTTAAAAACAGAGAGAGAAGTCTTCCATCTGCTGGTTCACTCCCCAAATGGCCGCAATGGCCTGAGCTGGTCCTATCTGAAGCCAGGAGCCTGGAGCTTCCAGGTCTCTCATGCAGATGCGGGGGCCCAAGCACTTGGGTCATCTGCTGCTGCTGCTTTCCCAGGCCACAGCAGAGCTGGATTGGAAGTGGAGCAGCCGGGACTCGAACTGGTACCCATATGGGATGCCGGTGCTGCAACAGATGCTTAACCTACTACGCCACAGCGTCGGCCCCAAGAGTATCTTCCTCACGCAGTAAACCTCTTTATGGTGCACCTTTGTACTGAGCATCTGCCCAAGGCCCTGCCAAACACCTTGCAGGGAAGAGCTACATCCCGAGGCCGCCACTCGGCCCTGGCACCAAGCCTCTCTGCAGAGCACTGCTGAGCTGCCAGAGGCAGGGGAAGGTTTCTGGGGACAGGTGTGGGCCACCAGAAACGCCAGCTCCATGACTGGTGGCAGAACTGAGACTAAAGAAAAACCTACTAGTCTAGCTTGCACTGGCTACTTTCCTTTCTGTCAAAGCTGCGGCAAGGAGAGCAGGATTTACGGAGCCAGGTGGTTACTCTGGGTGAGTTAGGCACTGTCATGGGCTCAGGACGCCAGCAAGAAAGCACCGAGCACAGAACAGCCTGGGCGTTAGAGCCAGAAACACTGAGTCAGCTGCCCCGTCGGACCCACATTCCCTCTGCCACACGGGGAAGGAGGGCAGCACTGCGGGGGTCCCATTAGATGACCCACTCCACCAGTCTCCCACGGGCACTGACGACAGCAGCGAAGGGCTACACAAAGCTGTCCTCAGGCCAGATGCGGTTTCTAAGCTCATCACCAATGTAGACTCATTCTTGGAAAAGCCTTGGGAGGGAGGTCTACACTGGTTAGTCCCGAGCCTGGGAGTTCCCATCTGCGCATTTGGACAGATGAAAATATGGATCCTGGAACTTTAAATAAGCTGTGTGAAGTCACATGGCTAGCTAGTGTCCTGAATGAGATTTCAAGGCAGCCTGTCATAGGCTTGGGACATAGCTCTGGAACTGGACTGAGTCAAATGATCTATAAATATTAGGTGATAACACTGCAATCAATGGGGACACTTTTATTATTTGTGATTTCCTTATTCTCTTACTAGGCCTACAAATTAGGAATTATGCCCATTTCCTTGAGGAAACTGGTTGGGTAACACAACCCTCATGTTCCGTTCTCGGACCCACCCAGGGCTGGCCCCATGTAGGAACAGGAGTCCTCCAAAATGTGCTTGCTCTGCTTGGCTGATTTGTAAGCTGTTCCTCCCACTAAGGAGGCCCTTTCATCCTCTCTCTGGTGGTATCACCCATCCTCTCCCATGACCTGTTGCTTTTAACTGCACAAATTAATACAAATGGCACCTAATTTACAATGGCTTAGCTTATAGTGTTTCTACTTAGTGATGGTGTGAAAGCGTCCAGGAGAAACCATACTCTGATTTTCAAAATTTATATATCTGAAAGAGAGAGAGAGAGAGGAATTTCCCAAACTATCTGCTGTTTCACTCCCTAAATGCTTCTAACACCCAGGGTTGGGCCAAGCCAAAGCTAGGAGCCAAGAACTCTATCTGAATCTCTCACGTGGATGGTAGGGACTTGAGTATTTGAGCCATCACCCGCTGCCTCCCAGGGTGCTCATTAACAAGAAGTTGGAATGGGAAGTGGATCTGGGACTGGAATTCAGGTGCTCCTGTATGAGATGTGGACTTTCTACATGGCGTCCTAACCACTATGACAAACTCCTGCCCTTCCCCTCATATTTTAATTTTGACCTTTTCTGGGGCTAGTGACATGCTGGACAGCAGCAGCAAGCTTCAGCTCTGTCAGCCACATGGTCTTGGGAGTAAATGACTGATTCTTGGGGCCCACACTGTGGTGCAGTGGGTTAAGCCATGGCCCACGGCACTGGCATTCTGTATGGTCACTAGTTCAAGTCCTGGCTTCTCCACTTCTGATCCAGCTCCCTGCTAATGCGTCTAAGAGCAGTAGAGGATAGCCCGAGTCCTTGGGCTCCTGCACCCACGTGGGAGACCCAGAAGAAGCTCCTGGCTCAAGGCTTCTGCCTCACCCAGACCCAATCATTGCGGCCATTTGGGGAGTGTAACTCTGCCTTTCAAAATGATGAATAAATCTTTCAAAAACATTTTAAAAAATAACTGATTCTCTGCAGTATGCTATTGCTAAGCTATGATGTTTGGTCAGGTATATCAAATCCATTTTTAACATATTTTCAACTTAGAATGGGTTTGTGAGGATGTAACCCTATCAAAAACCAAGTAACATCTGTACATAAACATTCCTATTGTAAAAGACTTGAATAAGCCAACATGTAATTATTTATATACTATTACAAAAATGCTACAACCAATGTAATAGTATATGTAGCTAGTAAAAATATACTTGAGGGGCCGGCGCTGAGGTGTAGCAGGTAAAGCTGCTGCCTGCAGTGCTGGCATCCCACATGGGCACTGGTTCAATTCCCAGCTGCCCCACTTCCAATCCAGCTCTCTGCTATGGCCTGGGAAAGCAGTGGAAGATGGCTCAAGTCCTTGGGCCCCTGCACCCTCATGGGAGACCCAGAAGTCTCAGAAGACCCAGAAGAAGAAGACTCAGCCTGGCTCCTGGCTTTGGATCAGTGCAGCTCCAGCCATTGCAGTCATCTGAAGAGTGAACCAGTAGATGGAAGACTTCTCTCTCTCTGATTCTCTGTAACTCTTTCAAATAAATGAATCTTTAAAAAAACTATATACTTTAAAAGAGGAATTATTGTTTTAACACTAAGTATACTTATAGGGGTGGGCATTGTGCTCAGTGGATTAAGCTATCACTCGGGACAATCCCATCCCATATCAGATTGCCAGTTCAAGTCCCAGCTACTGTTTCTCATCCAGCTTCCTGCTAATCCTAACCCCGGGAGGCAGTGGATGGTAGTTCAAGTGCTTGGGCTCCTGCTACCCATGTGAGAGACCCAGATAGAGTTCTAGGCTCCTGACTCTAGCCTGGCCCAACGCTGACTGTTGCAGACATTTAGGGAGTAAACCAGCAAATGGAAGATCTTTCTCCCTTTCTGCCTTTTAAGTAGATGAAAGTAAGTTTTTAAAACATGTATAGATCCCACAAAATTGTCTTCCAAAGTTTTACTAATTACTGCTTCATTAATATGAATATGCCTGGGGCCAGTGCTGTGGCATAATGGGTTAAGCTGCTGCCTGTAGTGCTGGCATCCCATATGGGTGCTGGTTTGAGTCCCAGTTGCTCCACTTCCGATCCAGCTCTCTGCTATGGCCTGGGAAAGCAGTAAAGAAGGTCCAAGTCCTTGGGCCCCTGCACCCTCGTGGGAGACCCAGAAGAAGCTCCTGGCTCCTGGCTTCGGATCGGCACAGCGCCAGCCATTGCGGTCAATTGGGGAGTAAAGCAGCGGATGGAAGACCTCTCTCTCCTATCTCTCTCTCTGCCTCTCCTTCTTTCTTTGTGTAACTCTGACTTTCAAATAAATAAATAAATCTTTAAAAAAAAAGTGAATATGCCTACTTCTCCTCATCTCTACCAATACCAGTTATTATATCTTTGTCAGTAGAATTAACTAATACTTTATTTTTAAAAGTCTGCGTTTTTTTTTTTTAAAGATTTATTTATTTGAAAGAATCAGAGGTAGAGACAGAGAAAGAAAGGTAAAGTTTGAATTTCTCTAGTCATCTTGGGAGACATATTTGTTTACTTTCCTATTCGATTATATGCATTTTATTTATTTTTTATTTATTTGATAGGTAGAGTTATAGACAGTGAGAGAGAGAGAGAGAAAGGTCTTCCTTCCATTGGTTCACTCCCCAAATGGCCGCCATGGCCAGCGCTGCACTGATCCGAAGCCAGGATCTAGGTGCTTCTTCCTGGTCTCCCATGCGGGTGCAGGGCCCAAGCACTTGGGCCATCCTCCACTGCCCTCCTGGGCCACAGCAGAGAGCTGGACTGGAAGAGAAGCAACTGGGACTAGAACCCGGCACCCATAGGGGATGCCAGCGCCACAGGCAGAGGATTAACCAAGTGAGCCATGGCACCGGCCAAGATTATATGCATTTTAAAACAATGATTTGAGTACTTTACTCCAGAACTTTTTTGTTGTATGTTACAAATAACTGATACCCACTTCATTTTTCAAGTTTAGCTCAACTAACTGCCTTTTCTTTGAGCTTCTTGTTGACAGCTCCAGTGCACACAGCCTGCTCCCTCTGACCAAACCACTGAGCACACATGGACTCACAGGCATCAATTTTTATATATTTATCTGGTCATCCCCTTCAGACTGAAACAACATGTTATTCCAACTTTCTGAACTCCTTGGTTTTTTGTTTTTTCTTTTCAATTTTTGAGAAGCAGAAAGACAGAGCGCTCTCATCAGCTGGTTCATTCCCTAAATGCACGTAATGGCCAGGGAGCCAGACACTGAATCCAGGTCTCTCACATGGGTGATAGGAATCCAAATACTTGAGCCATTATCACTGCTTCCCAAGGTCTGCGGTAGCAGGAAGCTGGAATCAAGAGCCAGAGGCTGGCACTGAGCTGAGGCACTCCAGTATGGAAGGTGGGCATTTTAACTAGCAGGCTATTCACTCCCAAACGTCTCATTTCTGTTGTCTCTTTCCCACTTCCCCAAATGCCAGCACAAAGGCTCAAAGTAGATTTTAAGGCCTCCTATACTTCAGATGTGGGCTCTTAATAATGCTCAAGAACGATCATTGGGGCAGGCATTGTGGCTTAGCCAGCGAAGCCATGGCTTGCGACATCTGCATCCCATATGGGCGCTGGTTCATGTCCTGGCTGCTTCACTCCCAATCAAGCTTCCTTCTAACAGCCTAGGAAAGCAGCCAAAGATGGCCCAAGTGCTTGGGCCCCTGCTATGCATGTGGGAGACCTGAAAGAAAGTCCTGGTTTCAGCCTGCCCTACCCCTGGCTGTTGCATCTATTTGGGGAGTGAAGCAGTGGATGGAAGCTCTCTCACTCTCTTTACTCCATTGACTCTCTAACTCTGATGTTCAAATAAATAAATCTTTAAAAAAGAAATGGGGCTGGTGCTATGGCTTAGTAGGCTAAGCCTCTGCCTGCAGTGCTGGCATCCCATATGGACGCCAGTTCCTGTCCCAGCTGCTCCTCTTCCGATCAGCTCTCTGCTAATGGCCTGGGAAAGCAATGGAAGATGGCTCATGTCCTTGGGCCCCTGCACCCCGTGGAAGACCCAGAAGCAGCTCCTGACCCCTGGCTTCAGATCGGCCCAGCTCTGGCCAATGCAGCCATTTTGGGAGTGAATCAGTGGATGGAAGTCCTCTCTGTCTATAACTCTGCCTCTCAAATAAATGAAATCCTTAAAAAAAATTTGTCACTGACGATGATGAGCATGTGACTTCACTTCAGCTTCTATGGCAATCAACTGACCCCGTTCCCACTCCCAAGTGCCTTTCACAGCTAGGAATGGGTGCGAAAAGTATAGTGAAAATAGTTTCACTGAAGACAAATGAGCAGTTATCACGAACAGGGGAGCACAACCCCTTTTAAAGGAGGTGCTATTCATCAGCTCCAGCAGAGAGTGGTCAAGTGGGAATATGAGGTTTGTGCTCTGTTCTCAAAAGCTGAAAATCTGTATTTTATAAACTTGTCTTTTAATTCAAAAGGCAGAGACAGAAACAGACATCAATCTTTCATCCATTAGTTTACTCCCCAGATGTCTCTAACAGCTGGGGCCAGGCCAGGCTGAAGCCAGGAGTCTGGAACTTCTTTGGGTCTCCAGTGTGCGTGGCAGGGACTTAACTACATGCGCATCATCCTCTGCCTCCCAGGGTACACACTGGCAGGAAGCTAGAATTGGAAGTGGAGCTGGGACTCAACCAGATACTCTAACATGGAATGTAGTTGTCTCACGTGGCATCTTAATCACTGTGCCAAATGCCAGCCCTCCAAATCCATGTTTTAATGTTAAATATGCTTTTTAAAAATATTTTATTTATTTATTTGGAAAGGTAGAGTCACAGAGAAAGGAACAGACAGAAAGAATGGTCTTCTTTTTTTTTTTTGACAGGCAGAGTGGACAGTGAGAGAGAGAGAGAAAGGTCTTCCTTTGCCGTTGGTTCACCCTCCAATCCAATGGCCGCTGCGGCTGGCGCACCGCGCTGATCCGATGGCAGGAGCCAGGTGCTT
This sequence comes from Oryctolagus cuniculus, assembly GCF_051225735.1. Lineage (NCBI taxonomy): Eukaryota > Metazoa > Chordata > Mammalia > Lagomorpha > Leporidae > Oryctolagus > Oryctolagus cuniculus. The sequence continues at coordinate 65,220,885 of NC_142867.1, forward strand.
CTCCTGGTCTCCCATGCGGTACAGGGCCCAAGGACTTGGGCCATCCTCCACTGCACTCCCTGGCCACAGCAGAGAGCTGGCCTGGAAGAAGGGCAAACGGGACAGAATCCAGTGCCCCGACCGGGACTAGAACCTGGTGTGCTGGCGCCGCAAGGCGGAGGATTAGCCTAGTGAGCCGCGGCGCCGGCCAAGAATGGTCTTCTACCTGCTGGTCCACTCCCCAGATGGCTGCAATGGCTGGAGCTGCACCAATCCTAAGGCAGAAGCCAGGAGCTTCTTCTGGGGCTCCCACATGGCTGCAGGGGCCCAGACTTTAGCCATCTTCTAGCTTTCCCAGGCCATAGCAGAGAGCTGGATCAGAAGAGGGGCAGCCAAGACACAAACTGGTACCCTTATGGCACTCTGATGCTGCAGGCAGAGGCTTAGCCTACTCTGCCACTTTTAAAACATCAGGCCAACCCTGTTTGTTAGCTGGGGAGCAGGCTGAGTCAGACTGCATCAGTGAATTGGGGAGTCTGGCAAAGAACAGGTACTCAATACCCATTGAACAGAGTCACCTGTTGGCTTTCTTCTTTCCAACAATGTGAGGGAAACATGCAGAACAAGGGAAGAAAATGCACTTTTAACATTGACAGGAATTAGTTGGGCCAATGCTGTTCTATTTCCACCTCTCAAATTAGACCCTGAACTACATGGAGGCAGAGGTCACATGACTCATCACATCAGTTTCCCACACAGTGCCTCTGAAATATCTGTGGTTGTTGAACCCATGACTGAATAAGTGAAGACCTCATTAGGTATCCAGTCCACCCTTAGATTTACTTTGAAAATTAAGATGAACCTGTAATCATGGCACACTGACACAAGATGTGGGGTGGAGGAGCATTGCCTTATCCCACTCTTTGTTCTACATAAGCATATGCTGGTGGGACAAGGGCAAGGATGGGCAGGATCTGACATTAAAATACGACAGCTCTTTAAGGCAGTCATGTTCAAATCCATGGTGTCATGCTGTCAACCCCAGTCCCAAAGACTATCCCCAAAGTTTTACACCTCCTGGCCCACACTTCCAGCATTCAGGATCTCTTCCTCTCGTGATCTCTGGAGACAGGTGGTTTGGTGTCTCAGCGGCGAGCACTGGCCTGCTCTTTCCTTCTCTGTAGCTCCTCTCGCCGCCTTGCCTGCTGCTCATTCATGCAATCCCGGAAGGCCTGCACCTGTGACTGGCACTGCCGCCAGTCCTGGTGCTGGGCCATGCACTCCTGCACTGCCAAATGGGAGGCAGCACAGCCAGAGCGGGAGATTAGCTGATCCAGGGGGTCTTCTTCCTCATCCTCCTTCTTCACTTGTCGGACCCAGGTATGACCTTGAGGCACAGAGGATGACATCCTGGGGAATCTACAGAATATCAACAGAGATGAGATTAGAAGAGAGTTATGATTACACGTAAGGTTGCTGCATTATAAACACTACTGACCAAAACGCACTGTTATTGTTGTTTATTCCTTAGCATACTGTAAACTCCTGGAGGACAAATACTGAGCCTGATTGACTGTGGTGCCCTGGCAGAGAGCAGGCCTGAAACACGGTCTGAACAGAAGTTAATGAGATAATGTAAGTGACAATGCTGATAACAGCACTCAGTAAGCTCAATGAATTCTGCTAATGGAATCTGAATTAGGCAAAAGGTCATCTTTTTGGAGAAGCCATGTCTGATCTACCTCAAAAAAGTTAACTGTTGGGGCTGGCACTGCATTGCAGTGGGTTAAGTCGCTGCTTCTGGCACCAGAAACCCATATCAGAGTGCTGGTTCAAGTCCTAGCTACTCTGCTTCTGACCCAGCTTCCTGTTAATGCCCCAGGGAAGGGAGCAGATCATGGCCCACGTTTGTGGGCCCTGCCACTCATGTGGGTGACCTGGAAGGAGTTCCTGGCTCCTGGCTCCAACCTGGCCCAGCCCAGGATGTGTGGTCATTTGAGTGAACCAGCAGGTGGATGATCTCTGTCTCTCCCTCTGACACTCTGCCTTTCAAATAAATCAACACATCATTCAAAAAGCATTTTCTTCTACTGGCCTTATTCTGTGCCTCAATATTTGGAAGAGCATCCAAGTAGGAGTGGGTAGGCTTTGAGGCATGAGAGAACTAGCAAGAATTCAGGGTGGCTGTAAGCACAGAGTGTGCAGAGCACAGGCAAGCGGCGAGTCAGTGAGACCAGTACAGAAATGTGAACTGCTCAGACTGTCCTCCCGTATCACCTGCTTCAGAGCGCCCAGCAGAAGGGAGCTGAAGGAAGGAAGTTAAGAAACTTGTGAAGGGAAGTGACTGCAGCCTTTGCACAAATTTTACCATGATAGGCTGTGAAGGATCTAGAAGGACTCTTAGTGCCTTTCCTGTGTCTCTCATGCATTCATTCAACAAATGATCAGGGCCAACATCGTGGCACAGCAGGTTAAGCTACCACCTGCAACAATGGCATCCCATATGAGCTCCAGCTGCTCCACTTCCAATCCAGCTCCCTGCTAATGCTCCTGGGAAAGCAGTGGAAGATGGCCCACGTACTTGGGCCCCTGCCACCTATAACAGAGAGCTGGAAGAAGCTCCTGGCTCCTGCCTGGCCCAGCCCTGACCACTGCAGTCACCTTTGGGGTAAATCAGTAGATGGAAGATCTCTGTCTCTCCCTCTCTCCATTGCTCTGCCTTTCAAATAAATAAATCTTAAAAGGAAAAAAAAAAAAGTATTACAAGAGAGGAATCAAAAATGACTATAGGGGCCAGCACTATGGCGTAGTGGGTAAAGCCACTACCTGCATGCTATGGCCTGGGAAAGCAGTAGAAGATGCACCCATGTGGGAGATGCAGAAGCAGCTCGTGGCCCTTGGCTTTGGATCAGCGCAGCTCTGGCTGTTGCAGCCAATTGGGGAGTGAACCAGCGGATGGAAAACCTCTCTCTCTCTACCTCTCCTTCTCTCTCTGTACAACTCTTTCAAATAAATAAATAATTATTAAAAAAAAAAAGTGTCTATAGAAGAACAAGAACAAGACAATGGGGGCTGGCATTGAGGTGCAGCAGGTTATGCCACTACCAATGATGCTGGCAGCCCATATAAGTGCCAGTTCAAGTCCCAACTGCTCTGTTTCCAATCCAGCTCCCTGCTGAAGAGCCTGGGAAGGCAGCGGAAGAGAGCCCAGGTATATGGGCTCCTGCCACCCACGTGAAAGACTGTAATGAGTTCCAGCCTCCAGGCTCCTGGCTTCACCTGGCCCAGCCCCAGCTGTTGTGGGTATCTGGGGAGTGAGCCAGTGGGTGAGAGCTCGTTCCACTGCCTTTCAAAGAAATAAACCTAAAACGAAGAAACAAGTGGCATGAGTGTCTGACCACCTTAAGGCTTTGCAGGCTGTGTTAAAGAGTTTATGACTTTGGGCCGGCGCCATAGCTCACTACGTTTAATCCTCCACCTGTGGGAGACCAGAAAGAAGCTAGATTCCTGGCTTCTGATAGGGGCAGTTCCAGCGGCTGCGGCCAATTGGGGAGAAAACCATCAGATGGAAGACCTCTCTCTCTCTCTGCCTTTCAAATGGTTAAATAAATCTTTAAAAAGATATGAATTCTCAAAATTAAAGGTTAACATAACGGAAATAAACTGGACTGTAACAAGATTCAAGAAATGCTACTGTACTCTTCCGCCTCCTCACAGCCTCACTTTAGTTTCCCTCAGAGAAAAATGAGGACGACCTCCGCTCGGAAACCAGGGCAGGTTAGATGGCTGGTGGCCGAGCCACGGAACGAGGTGCGGGCTACGAAGAGAGCGGAAACCATGGGCAAGCAGAGAATTCTCTGCGGCCAATCGCGGGAAACGCCCGTCCAACGTTAGGCAGAGGACGCATGCGTGCGCGCGGCCGGCGGGTACCCGCAGTGTCTCCGCGGCGTGCGGTGCTCACCGAACAGGTGGGAGCAGAGGACCCGACCACGCGTTCCGGCGCGGTGACCTCAGTTCTGCAGGCCGCTGGTGGCTCTTCCGTTCTTCCTCCCTGGAACCACCCCCTGGTGGGGCGCGCAAACGCGGAAGGGGCGGGGGAATTCACCGCGCATTTTGATTGGTGGCCTCTGGGTGTGGCGCCCGCACACCGCCCTCGGGTGCGATCACTTCCGGAGAGGGCGGAAGAGGCGGGCTAGTGGAGGCGGGGAGTCAAGATGGCGGTGCCTTTGAGGATTCAGAGCGACTGGGCTCAAGCCCTCAGGTGAATCCAGGCCCAGGACAGGAGGACAGGAGGCGGGGAGCGGATGTTGCCCTTGCGTCAAGGAAAACCGTGCCTAGCCCAAGATATCCATAGGGATTACCTCATCACTTATTGAGGAAGCTGAAGGGCACAGGGTTTAGAAATCCTGACCCCGTATGTTTTCATTCTCTGAACGGCTCTCCCAAAGCCGAGGGAGCACATAAGCGTTGTGTGACCCTTGCGTCTTAACTGGATTCCATGAGTTGGAGAAAGGAAATGGGGTCGGCAAGACTCGACCGAGTAAGTCCTTTAGTAAATACGGTCGTTATTTGCAAGAGTCCAGTGCTCACGACCGCTTTGTGCTCATAGATGTGATGGAATCTTTGTCTAGGTCCCTCGCTCGAGGTTAGGATTTTGTTTAGAAGCACCCACCTTGTCCAGGCTCTGTTGTGGACGTGTTCTCTCAATTTAAGTTCTTGCTCTTCCAGAAGCTACGCCTTAATAGAGGACACAGAGCAAACCATTCATTTAGCATATATTTAGCCATCATCTACTGTGCCCTTTATTCCCTAGACATCAGGATTGAGAAATTTACACCTTCCTAGGTGGACTAAAATAAAGATTGCTTACTAGAAAACAAGGTGATAATAAAGGATGAATGGTCACATTGATTAAGTGCCACCAGGTACCTGTGAGAGAATGCAAGAGCCAGATCAGGGCATAACTCATCCAAGATGATGCAGCTGATCATACGATAGAGACGGCTGTCAGCCTAGCTCTTTCTGTCTTTAAAGCCTAGACACTTTCTGTCATACCACAAAAGTGTGTGAAAATATTAAGGTGAAGAGAGCAGGATTTGGATGATTGGGGAGGTGCATTATAAAACATGTAAAAAGTCAATGTGAAATGTCAAAAAAGTCGGACCTAATTGTGCACCAGTCCCGGTATCATGGCTAGGTGACTTTGGTTAGGTCACCTTTCTCTGAACTATAGTTTTTATTTAATGGGGTGGGGGGGGTTCCCTATCTGGTTCACCAAGTGCCTGTGACAGTATGGAGTAGCCAGAGCCAAAGCTGGGAGCCTGGGAATCAATCTAGGTCTCCCACAAAGGTATGATAAACCCCATTGCTTGAACCATCACTGCTGCCTCCTGGGGTCTGCATTCACAGGAAGCTATTCAGGAGCTAGAGGCAGGTATTGAACCCAGGTACTCTGATATGGGACAAGGGCCTCCAAACTGGCAACACTAGTAGGCTATGTGCCCAGCACTGAGCCTAGTTGTTGTTTTGTTGTTGTTGTTGTTGTTGTTGTTGTTTTTTTTTGGACAGGCAGAGTTAGAGAGAGAGACAGAGAGAAAGGTCTTCCTTCTGTTGGTTCACCCCCCAAAGGGCCACTATGGCCGGCACGCTGCGCTGATCCGAAGCCAGGAGTCAGGTGGTTCCTCCTGGTCTTCCATGCAGGCACAGGGGCCCAAGCACTTGGGTCATCCTCCACTGTCTTCCTGGGCCACAGCAGAGAGCTGGATTGGAAGAGGGGCAACCGGGACAGAATCTGGCACCCATATGGGATGCCGGCACCACAGCGGAGGATTAACCAAGTGAGGCACGGCACTGGCCCCTGAGCCTAGTTTTTAATACTTAAGGTGGAGGAAATAATATCTTATTTGGTTGTTTCGAGGACTAATGATGCTATATGGAAAGTGACCAGTCCAGGCCTTGGTTTAAAATAATCCACATAAATATCTAAATATAAGTAACCTTGGTTTTTCCAAGTAAACTCTCCATTGATGGAAGTATTTGGGCATTGATTTAACAAGCAAATATCTGTTCATTATATACCTAATACATAAGTATTTCTTCAACAAAGTTTGTCTTAGAATAATCTATGTATGGCAGCATGTCACGTCTAATTACTCTGACCAAATTGGAGATTATATGACCTTTCTCCCTTTGTACAAGTGGTGTCCTATTCTACTGTTCGTGAGCCTAATTAGACTTTGTCTCTCTTATAGGAAGGATGAAGGGGAGGCCTGGGTGAGCTGTCATCCTCCAGGTAATGTAATGTTCATGATCTGTGTGTTGTCTCTGTTTCTTTAATTAAAAAAAATAATAATTACAAGATAACTTTATTTTGGTGCACTTCCCAAATGACTGTGGTAGCCAGGGCTGGGCCAGTCCAAAGATAGGAGCTGGGAACTAATTGGTCTACACTTGTAGTTGTTTTTTTTTTTTCTTTTGTTTGTTTGTTATTTACAATTCATTTATTTATTTGAAAGGTAGAGTGACAGAAGGGGAAGAACCAAGAGATATCTTCTATCTGCTGGTTCACTCCCCAAATGCCCACACAGCTGGGACTAGCCCAGGCTGAAGCCAGGAGCCTAGAATTCCATCCATGTTTTCCATGTGGGTGGCAGGGACCCAAGTGCTTGGGGCATCCTCTGCTGCTTTCCCAGGTGCATTGTCAGTTCTTAAAAACACTTTAAAAGGCATATATATTGCCAGCACTGTGGCATAGTAGGTTAAGCCTCCACCTGTGGTACTGGCATCCCATATGGGTGCTGGTTTAGTCTGAGCTTTTCCACTTCCAATCCAGCTCCCTGTTAAAGAGCCGAGGGGAACAGTGTGTGGCATGGTGGGTAGAGCTGAGGCTGAGGTTGTTTTAGTTAGTGTGAGAGTGTAGAGAGGTCATTGAGGGTGCCGCCGGGAGGTTGGTTTAAATGCTGTACCCTGAAGGCCATACTTCCTAGGATGAAGGCAGGAATCTAGGAGGGAGACGAAAAGCGTGGTTTCCTCGGTCCTCTGTGACATCTTTTTGAAATAGCCTTTATACCACTTTCCTGTCTCCTGCTTCTTTCCTTGGTCTTGTAGTCCGGATTTCCGTCCTCGATTATGAGTTCCTGATGAGTTATCCTTCAACTACCTTTTCTGTGACTGCTATACCAAAGTGATGTTTTAACTGATGTCTCATTCCTCCTTGTTCAAATAAATAAATGCATAAGTCTTAAAAAAATTTGAAACCAGGTGTGGTTTTTTCATAATATACATTTTCCATAAACTGTTTGAAGGGCCTTTATATGCTGGATTTCAAATTTTTTGCACCAAAATAAACATACCTTTTAATTCCACATTCCATGAACTTTTTGAAGTATCCTCATACACTTTAATGTTGATCTTTTGTTTTTTCTTTTTTTACAGCTCCCTGCTGGACACCAGGAGCAGTTCATTTGCCTTTTTATTTTTTAAAGGCTTTATTTATTTATTTGAGAGGTAGAGTTACAGACAGTGAGAGGGAGAAATAGAAAGAAAGGTCTTTGGGGCCGGCACTGTGGCACAGCGGGTTAACGCCCTGGCCTTAAGTGCCGGCATCCCATATGGGCGCTGGTTCTAGTCCTGGCTGCTCCTCTTCTAATCCAGCTCTCTGCTATGACCTGGGAAAGCAGTAGAATATGGCCCTCGTTCTTGGGCCCCTGCACCCATGTGGGAGACCCGGAGGAGGCTCCTGGCTCCTGGCTTTGGATCGGCGCAACTCCAGCCGTTGCAGCCATCTGAGAAGTGAACCAGCAGATGGAAGACCTTTCTCTCTTTCTCTACCTCTCTCTCTAACTCTGTCTTTCAAATAAATAAATCTTAAAAAAAAAAGAAGAAGAAAGAAAGGTCTTCCATCTGTTGGTTCACTCCCCAAATGGCTGCATCAGCTGGAGCTGCGCCAATCCAAAGCCAGGAGTCAGGAGCTTCTTCCAGGTCTCCCATGTGGGTACAGGGCCCTGAGTGCTTGAGCCATCCTTCACTACTTTCCCAGGCCATCACAGAGAGCTAGATTGGAAGTGGTACAGCCGGGACTAGAACTGGCATCCATATGGGATGCTGGCACCGCAGGTGGGGAATTAACCCACTGTGCCATGGCACCAGCCTTAATGTTATCTTTTTTAGAAAATATTTATTTCCACCTACTTGAAAGGCAGACACAAAGACAGAGACAGAGCCAAAGAGAAAGAGAAAGATCTTCCATCTGCCGGTTTACTCCCCAAATGCTCCAAACAGCTGGTGCAGAGCCAGGCCGAAGCCAGAAGCCAGAAACTCCTTGGAGTCTCCCCTGTGAGTGGCAGGGACCCAAGCATTTGGGTCATTATTTGCTGCATCCCAGGTGCATTAGCAGGAAGCTAGATCAGACATGGAGTAGCTGGGATATGAAGCAGGCACTTTGATGTGGAATGCAAGCATTCCAAGTGATGGCTTACCCTATTTGATTATAACACATACCCCTAACATTGATCTTTACCTTCTGTCCTGGAAGAATTCCATTTCACAGCCAAAAAACAAGCGATCACTCTAGCAGTTTTCTCTACACATGCTATATCATATCTAAACCCCCCCCCTTTTTTTTTTTTTTGCAGAGAGAAAAGTAGGATTTATTTAAGTCAGAAGCCTATAGATATCAGGAAGGGGACTCCAAGAGAGGCAGACCCCTACGTCTTTGTTCTTTATTTAGTCTTTCCGTGTATTCCATTGTAAAACAGGTTTGCCTGACCTAACGCTCTTTCCATTTGATCTGACCTGTTTTTTTTTTTTAAAGATTTATTTTATGTATTTCTTTTTTTTTTTTTTTTTTTTTTTTAAGATTTATTTATTTGAAAGAGTTACACAGAGAGAGAAGGAGAGGCAGAGAGAGAGGTCTTCCATCTACTGGTTCACTCCCCAGTTGGCCGCAATGGCCAGAGCTGCGCTGATCCAAAGCCAGGAGCCAGGAGCCTCCTCTGGGTCTCCCACGCGGGTGCAGGGGCCCAAGAATGGGGGTGATATTCTACTGCTTTCCCAGGCCATAGTAGAGAGCTGGATCGGAAGTGGTGCAGCCAAGACTCGAACCAGCGCCCATATGGGATGCCAGCACTGCAGGCAGAGGCCCAACCCGTTATGCCACAGCACCGGCCCCAGTATTTTTATGTATTTGAAAGAGTTACAGACAGACAGAGGAAGAGACAGAAAGAGGCCTTCCATCTACTGGTTCACTCCTCAAATGGCTGCAAAGGCTAGGAGTGTGCCAGGCCTAAACCAAGAACCTGGAGCTTCTGGGTCTCCCACGTGGATGCAGGGGCCCAAGTACTTGGGTCATCCTCTGCTGCTTTTCCAGGCACATTAGCAGGGAGCTGGATCTGAAATGGAGCAGCTGGGATCCGTATGGGATGCCACCATTGCAGGGGTGGCTTTACCCACTGTTTCACAACACCAGCCCCTTCACCTGACTTTTAACGCATACTGTTTTTTTTTTTTTTTCCTAAATGGGCATCTCATCTGTAGAGATGCCTGAATTGGATCTTCTAGGAAAAAAATCTTAAATTTTTCTTGTTTTTCTAAGCTATGCTTCTTTTGTGCTCTACAGGGAAGCCATCTTTGTATGGCAGCCTGACTTGTCAAGGACTTGGCCTAGATGGCGTCCCTGAGGTTACAGCTTCAGAAGGGTTTATTGTGAATGAAGTCAACAAGGTATATTCTTACGCCTTTTAAATGTGGTGGGACATGTATCTGCTTTAGATATTTATATGGTTGTTTTGCATCTATGTCATCTCCATTTCATTTGTACAGTAATCAAAAGTTTTGCTACCTAAATGTTGAGCTTTTTCTCATAGTTACATGTACTTTTTTTTTTTTTTTTTTTTTTTTTTTGACAGGCAGAGTGGACAGTGAGAGAGAGAGAGAGACAGAGAAAGGTCTTCCTTTTGCCGTTGGTTCACCCTCCAATGGCCGCTGCGGCTGGCACGCTGCAGCCAGCACGCTGCGACCGGCGCATCGCGCTGATCCGAAGGCAGGAGCCAGGTGCTTCTGGTCTCCCATGGGGTGCAAGGCCCAAGCACTTGGGCCATCCTCCACTGCACTCCTGGGCCATAGCAGAGAGCTGGCCTGGAAGAGGGGCAACCAGGATAGAATCCGGCGCCCCGACCAGGATTAGAACTTGGTGTGCAGGCGCTGCTAGGCGGAGGATTAGCCTAGTGAGCCACGGCGCTGGCAGTTACATGTACTTTTAAATCCAAACTTCTGCTTACTTACACCAGCTCTGATAATTTGAGCTGCATATGTAATTTTAACTCGTTTAGTAGCAGATGAAATTAGCTTTTTTTTAAAGGATTAATTTCCATTTTATTTTTCCAAAGGATAGTTTCTTTTCAGCCCTTAAAGACTAAGCTCCTTACATGGGCTTTGTGGAGGCCCTGGGGTAGCACCAGCAGGTCTAAGTCAGCAAGATGGTATTTGGTCCTTCCTGGCTTCAGGATATTGATTTCTGACAATTTTGCTATGACTGCAACAACTCACACAATAACGTAGTTTGGGAAGCACATAGGTTTTGTAGACACTTGCTTTGGAGATGTCCCTAATGGCTTTGGCCTCCACTATATTTCAGATGACCAACTTCTTAATGGCCTTGTCCTTGGGCACACATCAGAACGTTTGTGGAAGACAGGCTGCACATGGCTGCGGTCCTTTTAGGCATGGCTGTTGTTCCTTTGCCATCTTGGAAGCAAGGATTCAAAATACTGAAATTAATATCTTACTTAACCTGATGTATCTAAGATATTATTTCAACTTGTAATGAATGTAAAACAGTTAATGAGATATTTTACATTTCTTTTTTCTCATTAAGTCTTCAAATTCCTATGTGTGGTTTACACATGAGGCACATCTCAATTCAGACTGTAATATTTTATTGGAAATACTTGATCTGTATTAAACTTACAATTAAAAACATTGATTCACATACCTCAATAGTTACAAACATACCTAAAAGCTTTCTAGTAATTGAATGAAGTATCAGTTTTTAAGTTAATCTTTAGAATTAAATAAAATTAAGTTCTTCATTTGTATTTCCCACATTTCAATTATTCTGTAGCCTTATGTGGCTAATACCTAGCATATGGGACAATATTGCCTTACAATCTGTGCGTGGCTAGGCCTTGGTGAAGAACTTTGATTAGTAGTACATGATAGTTTTCTCATTTGTCTTTAAGGTAAATAGATGGCTAAGCTTCATGTTTTACAACCCATGATTCGCCTTTCCTTACTCATTATGACTGCTGCAGTCAGTTTGTATTGGTGGGATGAGTCCCAAAGGGTGAACCAGCCTTTTTTTCTTTTTTTGTATAATTTTTAGTTGTAAAGGTTTTGTGTTTTTGTTTTTGTTTTTGTTTTTTTTTTTTTTAATTTATTTATTTGAAAGGCAGAGTTACAGGGGGGAGAGAGAGAGAGAGAAGTCTTTCTTCCACTGATTGATTCCCAAAATGGCTGCAATGGACAGGGCTGGGCCAGGTCCTCCTCATTGGTGGCAGGGTCCCAAGCACTTGGGCTATCCTCATCTGCTTTTAGGTGCATTAGCAGGAAGCTGAATTGGAAGTGGAACGCCCGGGACTCAAACTGGTGCTCATATGGGAAGGCTGCATCATAGGCGGTGGCTTAACCCACTCTGCCACAACATTGGCCCCAGTTGTAAAGAGTATACCAACAAGAGGCTGGCTTTGTTGAGTAGCGCTAAAGCCATCACCTGTAAAGTAGCATCCTATATGGGCACTGGGTTGAATCCCAGCTGCTCCACTTCTGATTCAGCTCCCTGCTAATGCATTTGGGAAAGCAGCGGAAGATGGCCCAAGAACTTGTGCCTCTGCATCCACAAGGGAGACCTGGATGAAGCTCTTGGCTTCAGCCTGGCATAGTTCTGGCTGTTGCAGCCATTTGGGGAGTGAACCAGTGAATGGAAGATTTCTATCTTTGTTTCTCCCTCTCTATAACTCTGTCTTTAAAATAAAGGAATCTTTAAATAATAGAGAATGCTATGTTTTTTTCACATAAGACCTTTAGCAAATGTTCATTCATTACGTTCTTTGTACAAGGTAATAGACTGAATGTTATAGATTTTATATTTGTTTTTCATAAGCAGCTATGGTTGTAGGAAGTGTCAGATCGGAATGTAAATTTTCATTAACTCTGACACTTACCAGCTATATGATTTTGGACAAGTAACTTACATCTCCAAGCCTCAGTTTCCCTATTTGTAAAATACAGATAAAATTTTGCCTCACAGAATGTGATTAATAGGGAATGAGACTAGTTTAGATGCAACAAAAATGTTATAGAAGTTATTGTTGCTTATTGTAACAGTCCCCTGGAATTGACATTTTTGGAGATTGATTTATTTTATTTGAGAGGCAGAGTTAGAGAGGGAGAGGGAGAGCCCTTCTATCCTGTTTTTTCCCCCGAAATGACTGCAGCTACTGGTACTGGGCCAATCTGAAGCCAGAAACAAGGAGCTTCTTCTAGTCTCCCATGTGGGTGCAGGGCCCAAGCATTTCGACTGCTTCTGCTGCTTTCCAGACCCATTAGCAAGGAGTGGGATTGGAAGTGGAGCAGCCGAGAATTGAACTGGCACCCATATGTGATGATGGGGCTGCAGGCGGTGGCTTAACCTGCTATGCCACAGTGCTGGCTCCTGGAATTGACATTTCAACTTTTCTCTTTGCAGATAGGCAAACTCAGAAGTTAATTAATTCCTAATAATTGAAGACAGTTAGACTGTGTACTAGAATTGAAACCCAGTTGGGGCCGGCGCCGTGGCTCAATAGGCTAATCCTCCACCTGTGGCACTGGCACCCCAGGTTCTAGTCCCGGTCAGGGCGCCGGATTCTGTCCCAGTTGCCCCTCTTCCAGGCCAGCTCTCTGCTGTGGCCAGGGAGTGCAGTGGAGGATGGCCCAAGTGCTTGGGCCCTGCACCTCATGGGAGACCAGGAGAAGTACCTGGCTCTTGCCTTCGGATCAGTGTGGTGCGCCGGCCGCGGTGGCCATTGGAGGGTGAACCAACGGCAAAAGAAGACCTTTCTCTCTCTCTCACTGTCCACTCTGCCTGTGGGAAAAAAAAAAAAAAAAAAAAGAAACCCAGTTTTGGGATCGGCGCTGTGGTATAGCGGGTGAAGCCACTGCCTACAATGCCAGCATCCCATATGGGCGCCGGTTCGGGTCCCAGCTGCTTCACTTCCAACCAGCTCTCTGCTATGGTCTGGGAAAGCAGTAAAAGATGGCCCAAATCTTTGGGCCCCTGCACTCACGTGGGAGACCTGGATCGGCTCAGCTCCAGCTGTTGCAGCCATCTGGGGGATGAACCAGAGTATGGAAGACCTCTCTCTCTCTCTCTCTCTCTGCCTCTGCCTCTGCCTTTCTGTAACTCTGCCTTTCAAATAAATAAATAAATCTTTTAAAAAAATAAGAAACCCAGTTCTGATTCCAAGTAATACCACCTTGCAAGCCTGTATTTTTCTCAGGTGTTTTGCTAATGTACACCTGCAGCCTGGGTGCTGATATTTAGATTACTTTTTTCTTGAGCCCTGAAAATTCTATGTATATTTTAGAGTTAACAGTACATCTCAATTCATAACTCCAGTTTTTTATTGGATATACTTGATCTGTATTTCTTCCCTTCATACTCAGGCCTGGCAACAAACCCTATCTCTTCAAACAGCATTGCTAATTACTCCATGAACCTGCTGGGTGGGTTCAGACAGTAAGTGCTTATGGTTTAACATTCATTTGTCACTTTGCCATTTGATGTTGCTACATCGTCCTTTTAAACAGTAGATCTGTCATTATGCTTCAATGCCTAACTCTGGAGGATTTAAAAAATGTTTGAGTTTTATTTTAATGTGGCATACTCATACTTTTCCCCCTTGAATTTTGTCTGTTTCGTTATCTTCTGCAGCTTTTCTTTAAAGTGCTTTAACAGCATGATTGTCTATTGTTTACATTCGAAGGTAGTTCAACATTTATCTTCCTCTGTAGTCGTTCATGAGTTAAAGGTTGATTTGCAGGATTTGTAAGCAGGAGAAAAGCACTGATTCTTGAACTCTTTCATGTAATTAGCCCTAAAGAAATGAAGTCATCTGAGACCAATTCTTACAGAGGCCTGAACACTGTTTTGGAACTCCTTGAATTCTTGAGGGTATGAATATTCAGCCAAGACAGTTTAGCTGACTCTTTAGTTCCTGGTGCAGTAGGCAGTTCCAAATCCATGTCAGCTATCTTGGAACAATATGGGCTTTATTGTGCGGTTAGAAGCAAAAACTCACTGAATGAAAGGCCTGCAGGCAGCCAGGCATGGATGTACTGGTAAGAAAGTACTGTTTGTATAGGTATTCTAATGGTCTTTTACAAGGAGTAGGTCGCCTGTAATGAGAGCATATTCATTTATGGTGATGAGAGTGTTAGGACTTTGAAACTGTTCTTTCTAATGAAGTGAGAGGATCTGTGCTTGTTGAATATGAAGAGGTTCAGAAAATCTTGATTGCAGAAGACACTGCCATTTCCAGAGACTGAAGTGATGCTGCCTGAGAGATTAGAGGTCAGGGGCCTTTGTGGGGCATGCCGCTCCTGAGCTCCTCACAGGAGATACACGGTTAGGTGGTGATGTTGGCATTTTGCTTGTACAATAAAGGACTGTCATAGTGCAAGAATCCTTGAGTAAGAGTTTACCAAGCCTTTTACATCTCTGTGTATGCTACCTTGACATGCCAACATAGAAAGGTACTTCAAAAAGGTTGGCAGAAAACTAGAATTAAAAGATCAGCTTATTTTGGTGCAAAAAATTTTGAAATCCGTGAAGATAAGTATCTTCAAAAAGTTAATAGAAAATGCGTATTATGTAAAGATTATCCATGATTTCAAAATAATATACCAAAATAAACTTATATATTGAAAAATTTTATTTACTTTCATTTTACTTGAAAGAGTGATGGGGGTGGGGGAGAGAGAGAAGGAGATGGGGACAGATAAGGTAGAAATAAATCTTCCCACTTGCTGATTTGTTCTCTGCAATAGCCCAGGGAGGGCCAGGCCAAAAGCAGGACCCCAGAACTCCATCCAGATCTCCCACATGAGTGGCAGGAGCCGAGGGACTTAGGCTGTCTTCTACTGCCTTCCCCAGCACATCAGCCAGGACTTAAACTGATACTCTAATATGGGATGTGTCGTCAGCTTCACCTGCTGCATCACAACACTGGCCCCCAGGCTCACTTTTAGGCTTGTGTTTAGCCCCTGGGCTTGGGGACTGGAGCTGACTTTTCTCTCGTCTCTTTATGCACTCTTCTGAGGGTCCCACTCCTTGTCCCACTGCAGGTTGACAGTATTGTATTAGATTTTCATCTAAAAGTTAATACCATTATACTTGTATCTTCATTAGTCTGTCTTCTGTAGGACAGTTTACTTCAATATGAAGATAATGGCATTTCAGTGATACCAAATTACTCTGCAGCCCTCTGCGTTTAAATGGCAGCTAAGATATGGGGGAATAATAGTTTTGTGGTCTGGGAAAGGAAGTTTGGAGAAGATACGCTCTAGAAGATGAGAATTTCCTGTAGTCCTGTGTTCTTGAAGAGACTGTAATTTCATTGGAGTAGCTTTACTGATGGTTTTCACTTTTTCCTCTTTGTTTAGAAAAGCATTCATATTTCCTGTCCAAAGGAAAATGCATCTTCTAAGTTTTTGGCACCATATACTACTTTTTCCAGAATTCATACAAAGAGTGTAAGTACTTTGATACAATTAAGAGAAAACGTAATAGCATGTTAACTTTTTATTTTATCTGCTTGTCTAGTGCTATAAATATATTCATAATTAATGTATATTTCATTTATTTTGCCTTGTATGATGGTACAGGTAATCAAATATGATATGTTTGACAAAAACATGTACTCAGGTCCACATAGAATATGTGTACAAAATCTGTTTATTGGTAAACTTAGAGGTGTGTGAAATTTTCTTTGATGTTTTAGCAGAGGTACTTAGCAGATTTTGGATAGTGATAGAATGGTGGATGCCTGCATAATATGCCACTACTTGTATTTTATTCCTTTGCTTACAATGCAAGGACATTTTCTCAAAATTCCAGAAACACCAGATTGAAGAAAAGTTTTCAGAAATCTTTGTAATAAAACCCTTTCTACTACTATGAGCTTTTCCAAATCAGCAGTTAGAAACCGATGGATGAACTGATCATATTAAAGTTGTCCACTTTTTCCTGTGTAGCATATTTTTTAAAAGAGCTGTTTGTTACTGTTATTGCAAAAACAAGTATGTATTTAATGATTAATATTTAGGAAATATAAAAGGAAATGAAAATTACTCCTATTTCCATAACCTAAAAATAACTGTTGTAAATTTGCTTCATTGTAGCCTTTACAAATAATGTAGTAGGAATAGCTAATATTTACTGTTTGCTTACTATGAGCCAGCACCATGCTAAACTTTATATATCGTTATTGTAATTCTAGCAATCTTTTTTTTTTTTTTTAAGATTTATTTATTTATTTGAAAGAGTTACACAGAGAGAGAAGGAGAGGCAGAGAGAGAGAGAGAGAGAGAGAGAGGTCTTCCATCTGCTGGTTCATTCCCCAGTTGGCCACAACAGCTGGAGCTGCACTAATCCAAAGCCAGGAGCCAGGAGCTTCTTCTGGGTCTCCCAAACAGGTGCAGGGGCCCAAGGACTTGGGCCATCTTCTGCTGCTTTCCTAGGCCATAGCAGAGAGCTGGACTGGAAGTGGAGCAGCTGGGACTTGAAACGGCACCCATATGGGATGCCAGCACTGCAGGCGGCGGCTTTACCCACTATGCCACAGTGCCAGTCCCTATCAGTCTTTTCTTTAAATATTTTACCAAAGCACATTTTTACAGTACTGTTTGCTTGCTTGCTTGCTTGCTTGCTTTTTTTTTACAGGCAGAGTAGACAGTGAGAGAGAGAGAGAGAACAGAGAGAAAGGTCTTCCTTTGCCGTTGGTTCACCCTCCAATGGCCGCCGTGGCCGGCGCGCTGCAGCCGGCGCACCGCGCTGATCCAAAGCCAGGAGCCAGGTGCTTTCTCCTGGTCTCCCATACAGGTGCAGGGCCCAAGGACTTGGGCCACAGCAGAGAGCTGGCCTGGAAGAGGGGCAACCGGGACAGAATCCGGTGCCCCGACTAGGACTAGAACCCAGTGTGCCGGCGCCGCAGGCGGAGGATTAGCCTATTGAGTCGCGGTGCAGGCTTCATGCTTTCTTTTTAATTAAAGATTTAATTGATTTGAAAGACAGAGTGACAGAATGGGGGGGGGGGTAAGAGAGAGAGAGAGAGATAGATAGAGATAGAGATAGAGATTTCATCCGCTGGCTTACTCCCCAGATGGTTGTAACAGCCAGGGTCAGGCGGGCAGCCAGGAGCTTGGAACTCCATTCTAGTCTCCCACATGGGTGGCAGAAGCCCAAGGACTTGGGCCATCTGCTTCTGCTCTTCCAGGATTGGAAGCAGAGCACCCAGTTCTTGAACCAGCCTTGCAACATGGTATGTTAGCATTGTGACTGATGGCTTTGCTCCCTGCACCACAACACCAACCTCCATGCTATTTTATAACTTGGTTTTGATTACTTAGAAGTGTTCTGTGTCATCTTTCTGTGTATTCTTTTACTTATTTACTTGATAGGTAGAGTGACAAAGAGACGGAGAGACAGATCTTTCATCCACTGTTCACAACAGTGAACAGTGCCCACAATTAAATGCCCTCAACAATGCCCACAACAGGTCTGGGCCAGGCCAAAGCCAGGAGCTGGGGACTCTACCTGAGTTTCCCGCATGGGTGACAGGAACCCTAGTACTTGGGTCATCTGCTGCCTTCCCAGACACATTAGCAGAAAGCTGGATTGGAACTCAATCCCAGGCACTGTGATATAGGATGTGGGGATCCCAAGCCACAGCTTAACCTGCTGTACCACAATAGTCACCCTTATGTCATCTTTTAAAATCTACATAGTGATAGGCCCAGTGTTGTGGCGTAGGGGGTAAAGCCACTGTGATGCTGGCATCCCATATTGGAGCACACCAGTCTAAGCTTGGCTACTCCAAATGGAGTTCCAGGTTCCTGGCTTCAGCCTGGCCCAGCCCTGCCTATTGCAGCCATCGGGGGAGTGAATCAATAGATAGAAGGTCTCTTTCTTTCTCTGATTCTCATTCTATCTCTGTCACTGTACCTTTCAAATAAATAAATAAGTATATATATATATATATTTTTTTTTTTTTGACAGGCAGAGTGGACAGTGAGAGAGAGAGAGAGAAAGGTCTTCCTTTTGCCGTTGGTTCACCCTCCAATGGCCGCTGCGGCCGGCGCGCTGCGGCCGGCGCACCGCGCTGATCCGATGGCAGGAGCCAGGAGCCAGGTGCTTTTCCTGGTCTCCCACGGGGTGCAGGGCCCAAGCACCTGGGCCATCCTCCACTGCACTCCCTGGCCACAGCAGAGGGCTGGCCTGGAAGAGGGGCAACCGGGACAGAATCCGGCGCCCCGACCGGGACTAGAACCTGGTGTGCCGGCGCCGCTAGGCGGAGGATTAGCCTAGTGAGCCGTGGCGCCGGCCAAATAAGTATATTTTTAAAAAGCTACAATGCTTCATTCTATGACTTTACTGTCATTTATTTTTCTAGTTTTTTATTACTGTACGTGCAGGTGTTCCCAACTTTATGATTTCAAATTTTTATAAGTATACTTGCAGCTAAACTTCTACTTAAGAAGGTAGGAAGAAATTGTAATACATGTGTTAAATAGAATTGTTGGGTTATAGAGTATGTTCTAACTGACCTCTGTTAAACTGACTTGTGGAGTTATTCATTGCTGTACATTTCCTCTGAAAAACATACTGTGTGGTGCCCACAGTGCGTGTGTTCATGTCTTACGAGGTCTTCACTATTGCGACTGCATACTTCTACTACTGAAGATCATGTTGAATGCTTACCATAAGGCAGTTGTAGTGCCAGTTACATTATTTGTGAAATTATGTAAATTTATTTTTATTTTAGTATTTTCATTTTTAACATTCCAATTTTAAAATTATTAAACAACTCATAGCATCATAAGGTAACTCATCTTCTACCCCAGTGACTTAAATTGTCATCTTTATTTGATATATAAGATTAATTCATTGATCTGTTTGTTCTTTTGTTATCATTAAGCTCAGGAATAGATCTTTAGCTTTGGAATCTGACCTAGATTTGTATACTGGTTCCTAACATGTGGCCTTCGGAGATTACTCAGTCTCTTCTTAGGCCTCAGTTTGCTCATGTGAAAAACAGGAATCATACCTAACAGATTTTTGGGAGGTTACTTGAGGTATTGTTTATTACCTGTAAGGTACATAGTAGGTATTTATGGGTGATAGATCCCATTCCCGTTTTCCTTTAACAAAAGTTTGGACTTACGGCCACTGCCTGCAATACCGGCATCCCATATGGACACCGGTTCAAGTCCCAGCTGCTCTACTTCTGATCCAGCTCTCTGCTGTGGCCTTTGGAAAGCAATAGAAGATGTCCCAGGTCCTTGGGCCCCTGCACCCACGTAAGAGACCCGGAAGAAGCACCTGGTTCCTGGCTTTAGATCGGTGCAGCGCTGGCCATTGTGGCCATCTGGGGTGTGAACCAGCAGATGGAAGACTTCTCTCCCTCTCTGCCTCTGACTCTGTAACTCTGCCTTTCAAATAAATAAATAAGTCTTTAAAGAAAAAATTTGAACTAAGAAGATAGCTGGTATGGTCTTTAATCTATTAATTCCTAACATTTTGTAAGAAATAGGTAGTTCAGACCTAATTTCTTTTTAAGGCTAGGCACTGGGGATAAGTAACACAAAGTCCCTGTTTCCTTTAGGGACAGCATATTAACTGAGAGGATATAATACAATATAACAAAGTTTCTCAGCCTCAGTACTATTGACATCCTGACCTGGGTCCTTCGTTATAGGGCACTGTTCTATGCATTGCAGGGCACCTAGCAGCATCCAGTACCTCAACCTGTAACAGGCCACTGTCCCTCCTCCCTGCATCTTGTTTCCAGACATTGCCACATATCTGCTAGAGAAGGCAGTCACCCTTTATTTGTATTGGGTGCTGACCATTACAATATGTGAATATAGTGCTGAGATATTCTCAGGAAGGAAATGATGAGTCTCTTGTGAGGGAGTTGGGAAAACCTTTGGGAAGTAGGTCATTTTTTTTTTATCATTGATGGTGCCTTTTTGCTATTTCTCTTTCTCTTGTGTAAGTTTACTAAGAGATGATTCATCCATTTATTAAAATTGAAGGATCTACAATTAAGTTAACAGTGCTTTTATTCTGAGGAACCAAAATAAAGAAGAAGAGTCTTAAAATGTTACAGATTTACCTAAATATTCCTATAGTTCTTGCCAAATATCTTCATTATGGCTTAATTGACATACAGAGTGAAAATGGGAGATTAGATAATTAAAGTCACAGTCTACTTTTCCTTAATTTAGGCCATGTGGGAGTCAGTGTTGCTGGGAATATGTCAGACTGTCTATCCCACATTTCTGAAATACTTGCAACTGGATGTTTTCTTTTAATGCCATTTAATAAAAAGGGTATACATGCAGGAAGTGATTGCTGATACTGGAACTGCAGAAGTGAATCTGAGAATTCTGTATTACTTATTCTGAAACATTTATATCTATATATCTGTACATAGATATATATGGAATCTATATGGAAGTATTTTTATTCTTCCTTGAATTCTAGTATGTATTGAAGGGTGTTGTTTATAAGTAGGTTTCTAAGAATTAGGAAAGATACTGCAAAAAAAAATAGCAGAGGGTAGAAACTATGAAAACAAAACGGGGACAGGGAACGTGTTTTAGCTGAAGCAGGAGACAACAGATGTTTATGGGAGCGTTGTCTTGTTCGGAGAAGTAGATGGCATTGGCTCTGGTCTTGTGGGGAAGTAAGTGATAATAACTCATCCTTCACATCAAACACGTGTCTTTTGTATTGGGAGGCATAGGCTTGAAGATGTCTTGGAAGAGTGTGGAAAAAGGGAGGGTTATAGGATCTGTCACAGAAATAAGAGTAATTCCTTACTTACAACATTGGTTGTTTTGTCTTTTGAACAGATAACATGCCTGGACATTTCCAGTGGAGGAGGCCTTGGTGTGTCTTCTAGTACTGATGGGAACATGAAGATCTGGCAGGCTTCCAATGGAGAACCCAGAGTAAAGAATTTGGATATTTAGGGTCTTAGACATGAAGGGTAGTTTGAGAAACCCTGATGGGTCATGGAAGGAAGAGTGGCCCATGCTAAAAATGTAGGGTCACTGGACATGCATTGACTTCTGTTCTCCCATTTGTTGATTATAATACCATTCTCAAACTTAGTGATTTCGCAGATCAGAGTTGGGCTGGAAGAGTTGAGAAGCCAGGCCAGTGAATATCTGAGTGGGCCCTTGACTGAGCTGCCTTCAGTGATTGGTTTCCAAGACTGAGCTGTTACACTGAATATATGACTGAGCCTGCAACCTACATAGAGGATTTTAAGGAAAGAGAAATTTTAAGTTCCCAGGCCTCCTCAGCTCCTTATTCCTAGAACTAGACTTAGGAGTGGATGTGAGAGCAAGGGAATTCAGTTCTGTAACATTTTCGCTAAATCCCAGGAAAGGGAGCCAGCAGCTCTTAGAACACTACATGGTAGACAAATGAACTTAAGATATCCTTTGGACATCCTTCGTTAAATCTACCATATGGTTATAGTATGTAGGTATTTCATAAGGGACCAAAATGTGGGAAGTGAGAACATTAAGGGATGGACAAGAGAACTAGCATGGAATTTTCTTTTGTTTTTCCAGAGAGTATTGGAAGGACATGTGTTTGATGTGAATTGTTGCAGGTTTTTCCCATCAGGCCTTGTGGTTCTGAGTGGGGGAATGGATGCCCAGCTCAAGATCTGGTCAGCAGAAGATGCTAACTGCGTGGTGACCTTCAAAGGTCACAAAGGAGGTATGAAGGGTGGCTTCTCCCAAAGGCATCCCTAATGATCCCCAGAGATGAATCACTGAAAAGAGAAAACAAAGCTGGTTATTCACAGACACACAGGTAATTCATCCTCTGGCCGTTTCTGATGAGCTGCTGTTTCCCCAAGGGCCAGAAATTTCTTTGCTGTTCAGTCATGATTGCTATCTAGAACTAACAGTCTTATACAAATAGTTGTTTTCTACAATTGATAAGAAAAAAAAAATATTCCTCAGGATATCATCTACCTGTATGCTGAGAGTAATGAGAGAGGGAGGTAGAGATAAGTGCCTACGTTTTCTCATTAGTCCTTGGGCTGAGGGGACAGTAAAAGCAAGGGGGTGAATGGCTGCATCACCGGACATCAGAGATAGATCAAGATAGAGCTGTGATTCCCATGGGTTTAAGTCGCAATTTATATTTACAGGTTGCACTGGAATTGGGAGTGGTCCCAGGAATTGAACCCAGTTACTCATATGGGTTGTAGGCTCCCAAATCCTAACTGCCCTGCCGGACACCCACTGTTGCATGGAGTCACTGTGTTGCACTGTCTTCTCTTCACTTGGACTTCCTTTCTTCTTTATCCATTTTAGGTATCCTAGATACAGCCATTGTTGAGCGGGGGAGGAATGTGGTGTCTGGATCTCGAGATGGGACAGCACGACTTTGGGATTGTGGGCGCTCAGCCTGCTTGGGAGTCCTTGCAGACTGTGGTTCCTCCATCAATGGAGTGGCAGTGGGTGCTGCAGACAACTCCATAAACCTTGGCTCCCCAGAGCAGGTGCCCAGTAAGTCAATGATGATACATGAGCCTGTTTTGTTTAAGAAAACCCTCATCAGCATTTGCTTAGTTTCTCCTTTTTTCCCTTATCTGTTCCTGCTGCCATTTCTATTTTCACTACAAGATTAATATTTACTATTGCTCTTACATTGTTGTTGGTTTGGAATTGACAAAGGAAGTATATGTTAAGATCAGCTATTGCCTGAGAGAGTGCCTGGGCCCCTGCACCCATGTGGGAGACCTGGAAGAAGCTCCTGGCTCCTAGCTTCGGATCGGCACAGCTCCAGCCGTTGCGGCCAACTGGGGAATGAACCATTGAATGGAAGACCTCTCTCTTTCTGTCTCTCCTCTCTGTGTGTAACTCTGACTTTCAAATAAATAAATCTTTAAACAAAAGTTTTTATTTGAGAAATAGATATCACAGGGAGAGCAGAGAGTGAGAGTGACTCCTGTCTGGCATTTAGTTCACTCTCCAAATATCCCAGCTGGGATTGGGCCAAGGCCAAAGCTGGGAGCTGGGAACAAAGTCTGAGTCTCCCATGTGGGTGGCAGGAGCCCAGTTATAGAGCTGTCACCACTACCTCCCAGGGTCTGCATTAGCAGGAAGCTGGAGTCAGGAGCCAGAGCTGAGACTTAAACCCAGGAACTCTTATATGGGATGTGAGCATCTAAACTGCTAGGCTAAGTGCTTCCTGAACTGGAGCAATCTTTGGAATCATTTCTTAAAAATCCGTGAAGCGTGTGACTCTCCAACTTGAAAACCTCCAGTTGTCCCCCTTTATACCTGTATTGACATGGTAGCCCCTTAGCATGGCCTGTAACACAGCTGCTCTCTGACCCAGGACCCCTCCCGCCTTCTGTCTGCTCTTGCAGCCCAGCAACCCCTCGCCTTTGCCGCCGTGTTTCCTTAGTCTGGAGGGCACTTCCCACCACCATTCACAGGACTGGTTTCCATTCGCCATTCACGTCTCAGTTGAAAACTGACCCCAACGGAGCATTTTTATTTTTTATTTCTTTTCTTTGAATATTTATTTATTTATTGAAAGGCAGAGTGACAGAGAAAGAGGGAAAGATGGAGAGAGATGTTCTGTCTGCTCATTCACTCTCCAAATGGCCACAGCGGACCAGTGCTGTGGTGTAGTGGGTTAAGCCGCTGCCTGCCGTGCCAGCATCTCTTATAGGCGCCAGTTCGAGACCTGGCTGCTCCATTTCCAATCCAGCTCTCTGCTATGGCCTGGGAAAGCAGTAGAAGATGGCCCAGGTCCTTGGGCCCCTGCACCCGTGTGGGAGACCTGGAAGAAGCTCCTGGCTCCTAGCTTCGGATCAGCGCAGCTCCAACCATTGCTGCCAATTGGGGAGTGAATCAGCAGATGGAAGACCTCTCTCTCTCTCTCTTTACCTCTCCCTCTCCTCTGTGTAACTCTGACTTTCAAATAAATAAATAAAAAAAAAAAGCAAAATGGCCACAACATCCTGGGCTGGGTCAGGCTGAAGCCAGTATCCTGGAACCATATCCAGGTCTCCTACATGGGTGTTAGGACCCAAGCACTTGGGCCATCATCAACTGCTTTCCCAAACACATAAACAGGAAGCTGGATTCAAAGTAGAGTAGCTCAAACTTGAAATGGCGTCCCAGTATGGGATGCTGGCATCCCTAGCAGCAGTGTAACCCTGTGCACCACAATACCTGTACTCCACAGAGCCTTTTTACAATTGAAGTTTAAATTTTGAGCATGGGTGTTTGGCACAGCAGTTAAGATGCTGCTTGGGACACCTGCATTGCCTGTCAGACTGCTTGGGTTTAAGTCCTGGCTCTCTCTCTCTCTCTCTTTTTTTTTTTTTTTTATTTATTTTTTGACAGGCAGAGTGGACAGTGAGAGAGAGAGACAGAGAGAAAGGTCTTCCTTTGCCGTTGGTTCACCCTCCAATGGCCGCTGCGGCCGGCGCACCGCGCTGATCCAATGGCAGGAGCCAGGATCCAGGTGCTTTTCCTGGTCTCCCATGGGGTGCAGGGCCCAAGCACCTGGGCCATCCTCCACTGCACTCCCTGGCCATAGCAGAGAGCTGGCCTGGAAGAGGGGCAACCGGGACAGAATCCGGCGCCCCGACCGGGACTAGAACCCGGAGTGCCGGCGCCGCAAGGTGGAGGATTAGCCTATTGAGCCACGGCGCCGGCCTAAGATTTATTTATTTTATTTGAAAGTCAGAGTTGCAAAGAGAGAGGTCTTCCATCCACTGGTTCACTCCCCAGTTGGCTGCAACGGCCAGAGCTGTGCCGATCCGAAGCCAGGAACCAGGAGCTTCCTCCAGGTCTCCCACGTGGGTGCAAGGGCCCAAGGTCTTGGGCTATCTTCTGCTGCTTTCCCAGGCCACAGCAGAGAGCTGGATTGGAAGTGGAGCAGCCGGGTCTTGAACTGGCACCCATATGGGATGCGGGCGATTCAGGCCAGGGCGTTAACCCACTGCACCACAGCGCTGGCCCCCTGGCTCTGCTTTCAATTGCAGCTTCCTCCTAGTATACACCTAGGAGGCAGAAGGTGATGACTCAGGTAGGCGGGTCCTGCAAACCATGAGGGAGACCCAGATTGAGTTTTGGGCTTCCAGCCCTGCCTGTGCAGGCATTTGGGGAGTGAACCAACTGATGGAAGATCTCTCTCTGTCTCTATATCCCTTGAAGTTAAAAAAAAAAATTGTTTAAAGTTATCCTTCCATTCAGTCTCCCACCGTGTACTCACTTTGATACATTTTCCTGTTTCATTCACTTTGTACAATTCACTCGTCTCTGAAAATATGCTACTTGTTTATTTACCTATAGTCTTTTTCCACTAGAATCCATGAGAATTAAGGGCCTTGCCTGTTCATTGCCAGTTCTTAGCCCTAAAACAGTGTTGGATACATAGTAGACCCTCAATAGGGTCCTCCTGATTCTAAGAGCTTTGAGGGCAGAGAGTATCTTCGTTCAATGTTGGATCCCTAATGTGGTATCTCACTACATTACAAACTTTGTGTGTGTGTGTGTTTAAGATTTATTTATTTATTTGAAAGAGTTACACAGAGAAAGGAAGAGAGAGAGATAAAGATCCTCTATCCCCTGTTCACTCCCCAAATGGCCTCAGTGGTTGAAGCCAGGAGTTAGGAGCTTTCTCCAAGTCTCCCATGTGGGTGCAGGGACCCAAGAAGTTGGGCCATCTTCTGCTCCTCTCCCAGGCACATTAGCAGGGAGCTGAGTTGGAAGTGGAGCAGCCGGGTATCGAACCAATGCCCATATGGGATGCCAGCATTGCAGGTACTCACTATACCACAATGCTGGCCCATGGTGTTTGTTTTGTTTTGTTTTGTTTTGTTTTTTTGACAGGCAGAGTGGACAGTGAGAGAGAGAGACAGAGAGAAAGGTCTTCCTTTTCCGTTGGTTCACCCCCCAATGGCCACTGCGGCTGGCGCGCTGCAGCCGGCGCACCGCGCTGATCCGAAGCCAGGAGCCAGGCGCTTCTCCTGGTCTCCCATGCGGGTGCAGGGCCCAAGGACTTGGGCCATCCTCCACTGCACTCCCTGGCCACAGCAGAGAGCTGGACAGGAAGAGGAGCGACCGGGACTAGAACTCGGGGTGCCAGTGCCACAGGTGGAGGATTAGCCTATTGAGCTGCCGCGGTGCCGGCCTCCATGGTGTTTTTAAATTTGAGTTTATTGGGGATACCTTTTTTTTTTTTAACTTTTATTTAATGAATATAAATTTCCAAAGTACAGAATATGGATTACAATGGCTTCCCCCCCATAACGTCCCTCCAACCCGCAACCCTCCCCTTATCCACTCCCTCTCCCCTTCCATTCACATCAAGATTCATTTTTGATTTTCTTTATATACAGAAGATCAGTTTAGCATACATTAAGTAAAGATTTCAACAGTTTGCTCCCACACAGAAAAATAAAGTGGAAAATACTGTTTGAGTACGAGTTATAGCATTAAATCTCAATGTACAGCACACTAAGGACAAAGATCCTACATGAGGAGTAAGTGCACAGTGACTCCTGTTGTTGACTTAACAAATTGACACTCTTGTTTATGGCATCGGTAATCACCCTAGGCTCTTGTCATGAGTCGCCAAGGCTATGGAAGCCCCCTGAGTTCACTGACTCTGATCATATTTAGACAAGGCCATGGTCAAAGTGGAAGTTCTCTCCTCCCTTCAGAGAAAGGTACCTCCTTCTTTGATGACCCATTCTTTCCACTGGGATCTCACTCGCGAAGATCTTTCATTTAGCTTGTTTTTTTACATATAGTCAAAATCATTCTTTTAATTATATTTGAGTTCTGCAGATATGTACAGTTGTATAAATACCACAGTGAAATATGAAGCATAATTGTTTTAATAAATCACTGACACAACATACTCAGTCAACATCCATCAGTATTTGTGCTTTGTGGGCACTGCCAGCCGACTGGCTGTTACTAACATAGCTCATCTATTGTACAGGTGAACGAGAGGTTGGAACAGAGGCGAAAATGCTGCTGTTGGCCCGGGAAGATAAGAAGCTTCAGTGCTTGGGACTACAGAGCAGGCAGCCGGCAAGTGGTTCCTATTAGCTATTTGAACTCTGAGGCACCCTGGGTCTCTCAGATTCTTGAAAAGCTGTTTTGGAAACATTTCTGCTTGTTCCCGCTGTTCACGGCACGGGTGAGAGGCAATATAGTGTAGAGATGAAGAGCATGGGACTCGGAATAGGCACAACATATATCCTAGCTCTTCTGCTTAGTGGTTGTCATGGTGGATAGGTTGCTTAGCTGCTCTGCGCCTCAGTTTCCTTATCACTAAACTGGGCGTAATGGGACTTACCTCACTGGGCTAAGTGATTAATTACTGTGCTGTTTTGCGAGCTCACTTTCCCTCCCTGGTCCTCTGTGTACCCTCTGTAGAGTAATGTGGTTGGATCGCTTTCTCTTTCTGGGGCTTTCTACTTTTAAGTAATGTGGAGAAATTCTGATTTAAGGACTTGTATATTCAGAGTTCTCAATTATAATTAGTGAGCAGAATATGTTATAGAAGAACTAGCCAGATTGTCCTCCTTCATCCCCTGAGGCTTTGCTGGGCAAACTGTGCTTTTAGCTACACTTGGTCTTGCCTGAGATGAGATTTTTAAAATGTCCTTTTAGCACCCATTGTCACATCCAGAACAGCTCCAGTGATTTGGTTTTGACCATAGGTTTTGTATTTCCATTTTGTCTTATTACTTACTCCATTGTCTGGTGATGTTTTATTTGAGAGGCAGAGAGAGACCCAGAGACAGAAAGTAGATGGAGAAAGAGAGATCCCCTTTGCTGGTTCACTTCCCAAATGTGTACAGTGGTCAGCTGGGTCTGTGCTGGGGTGAAGCTGAGAATTTGAACCAGGTCTCCCACGTGGGTGGCAGGGACCCAACTATCTGAGCCATCACCTGCTACCTGCTAGGGAGTGCAGTAGTGAGAAGCTGGAATTCAGAGCAGAGGTGGGACTTGAACCCAGGGAGTCTGATATGGGATGTGGAGTCTTAGCCAGCAGCTTGATCACGAAGGCAAATGCCTGCCTTGGTCATCACCAATTTTGTGCTAATTTTCATGTTGTCTTTTATTTCCAAAGGGAAATCAGGCATTTTGTTTTTTCCTTTCCCTTCTAGAACCTTAGAAGGAGATATGATCATAAAGAATAAGTGAAAATCTAATAATTTCTCTTTTCAGATATTTGGAGAGAATTGTGGTTCCTTGCATTGCCACTTTATTTGTTTCTTTTCTTCTAAAGTACCTTACTGCAAAAGGCTTTTGGAAGCGTCATGGAGCAAAACTTAAATGTAGGAATGCAGGTGTTTTCTCAAATAGAGAGTTATAATGAGGGAGAAGGATTTTTGGTGGCAAGGATCTTTGGAGTCAGTGTGTTGAGGGGTAGGCGTTTGAAAACTGCAGCCTCAGAATTTGGTATTACATAAACTGCTTAAGTCATCAGCCAACCTCAGGTTTCTGATATCTTCAGAGTGCTTCCTTCTTAGTGGTGAATGCTTTATTTATTGTTCAAGAGTATTTAAAAGGAGAAAAAAGACAATAGTATTTCTAAAAATAGTAAAAAAAAATTCCCTTTTTTGGTGTCTGTTTATTCCTGAAAACAAATTCATTTTTTAATAGCATCTTTGTCTCCTGCTTGTTCCCAGGTTTTCCTCTTTGTTGGCTCAGATGCCTTCAACTGCTGTACTTTCCTCTCTGGCTTCTCACTATTGGCTGGGACACAAGATGGAAACATTTATCAACTGGATGCAAGGAGTCCAAGGTGAGTCACCATTTGTTTGCATGATGCAGGTCTTATACAGAGTGGAAATATTTTTTTGTCTTTAACATTGACTTAGCCTGGCATATGGTGACTCAAATCAAGGTTCTGTTTCTCCATTTATATATAGTTTCTTTGTATGAATTGTCTGATTGTTCTTATTACACTCAGTCATACTGAGAGGTAATTTGATTTCTACTGTTGTGATTGTCCAACTTTAATGATTGCTCTGGAAAGTAAGCTTAAATATGAACTGACATTTCATTTTAAATTATCTAGAACTTTTAACTTTAAGCGGCTCAGTAATTTTCTCTATATTGGACCTGGGCTAGCCCAAGGCTGAATGTTCATTTTTGGTTCAAGTAAGCCAACTCTGATTCCTTTTTTGCAGTCAGACCTGTCTGGATCTTAAAGACATCCAGAGAGGATCATTCAGCCTCTGTGCTACAGAACTTCGCAGTTTATACTCTCCCTTCCTCCTTTTATTTCTTTCCTTTGTTCAGCTAATACTTACTGAATGCCTCTGCGGTGGACTCTGCCTTTGAGACACCTGGAGTCTAGTGGAAAGGTGCCCAAGAGGAAAAACCTTGTGCTGCAGCGAGATCACTGACCTGCCAGGGCTGTCCCCAGGAAACTGAGGAGGCACCAAGCAGAGGGAGAGGAATGGGTGCTGCAAGGAGATGGGAAGCCTTGGGTCTTGTTGAGTAGCAGTGTGCAAGTAAAGAAAGCAGAGAAGTATGAAGGCAGTGACAGTGTGGTGGTACATCAGCTTGACAGGTGGAAGAGGAAAGACAGGTGGAAGGTGAGGTTAGACGGGAAAGCAGGAGCTTTGCTTCCCATCCTCAGGAGTTAGGACTTTGTTCTAGGAGCAGAGAAGAGATTCCAGGAGGGGTGACTAACTTACACCTTTTCTTCCATCATTTTAGTTGTTTTGTTTTTGCCTCCATAGAGGTAGAGAATCTTTGAACACTATTATAAAAGCACTCTTACACTTGTATATTACATTGATTCTCACTCATTTTTCTGGTTAAGTCCTGACAATTTTAATACTTTAAAACTGGTCTTAATTCTATGTGTGAAAAGATTATTGTTAACATTATCTTCAGCCCATGTCAGACCTCCCCTGAAACTCTAGGTTTTGATGGTGACTGAGTTCATGTTCAGAGACATGTCAGGATTACTTCAAGGAGGTTTTGAATAACTTCCTTGATCCTGTTTGTCCTGTTTCCTTTTATGTGATTGGTACTATATGTTGAATGTAGTCAATTATTGCTTTTGAAGAAAAAGTATAAAACTGCCCCTCTTACTCTGACTCCTAGGGCTCCAGTACAAGTCATCCACAGATCAGGAGCACCAGTTCTGTCCCTGCTGAGTTTCAGAGATGGATTCATTGCTAGCCAAGGTGGGTCCAGGGCCAATTAAAAGAGATGGTTCCATCTAGTTCAGTTCATTAAATATAGTTGTAAATGACTGATCTGTGGCTGGATTGGGCTATAGTCCTCCATGATTCTTTGACATATTGTACATATCACAAAATGTTTATCACCATATGTTGTAATCATCTATGTCTCCCTATAATCCAAGCTCCTTGAAAGTAGTGATTATGTTGTGTTCATCGTGTTACCTCAGCATGTAGTTCAATGCCCAGTGTATAGTAGATGCTCATTAAACATTAGTACAGCAAATGGGGCAAGTGTTGTGGCACAGCCGGCTAAGCCACCATTTGAAATGCCTGCATCCCATGTCGGGGTGCTGATTTGAGTCCTGGTTCCTCTGTTTCCCATCCAGCTCCTTGCTAATGTACTATGGAAGGCCTCAGATGATGGCCCAAGTATTTGGGTCACTGCCACCTATGTGGGGAACCCAGAAGAGGCTCCTGGCTCCTGGCTTCTGCCTGGCCCAGCCTTGATCCCTGCAGCCATTTGGGGAGTGAACCAGTGGATAGAAAATTTTTCTGTTTCTTCCCCTCTTTCTCTCTCTGTAACTCTGACTTTCAAATAAATAAATAAATAAATCTTTTTAAAAAATCCTTTAAAAATAATAAATATACATATCTTTAAAAAATTGTTAGAGGGGCTGGTATTGTGGCATAGTGGGTTAAGCCACCACCTTTGACACCAACATCCCATATGTGTCCTGGCTGCTCCACTTCTTATCAGCTCCCTGCTAATTGTCTAAGAAAAGCAACAGGGAGTCAGAGTGGTGGCGCAGTGGGTTAAAGCCCCAGCCTGCAGCACCAGCATCCCATATGGGCCCCAGTTCGAGATCCAGCTCTCTGCTATAGCCTGGGAAAGCAATAGAACATGGCCCAAGTCTGTGGGCCCCTGCACCCATGCTGGAGACCCAGAAGAAGCTCCTGGCTACTGGCTTAGGATCAGCTCAGCTCTAGCTACTGTGGTCATTTGGAGCGTGAACCAGTGGAATGGAAGACCTCTCTCTCTCTCTCTCTGCTTCTCCTTCTCTGTGTTACTCTGACTTTCAAATAAATAATTCTCTAAAAAAATAAGTATTGGTAAAATGTATATAAACAAGAAGTTGGTAGTTTCAAATTATATTCAAAAGTAAAGTCAGTAGAAGAAACTAAAGAAACTTGGCAGTTAAATCAGTGTGTGACCTGGGTTGGACCCAGGTCATTAAGGAAAGACTGGTGAGATACAAATAGAAAGTGTGGAGTAGTGGACCAATATCGATGTCTTGGTTCTGACAAAAGTAAGATGCTAACATTTGGGAAAATTCAAACTGAGGGACATACAGGAGCTTTTTATACCATCTTTAACTCTTCTGTAATCTAAAACCATTCCAAAATACAGCTTTAAGAAGCAAATACGATCTTTAGCAAGGATAAAGAAATCAAATCAAGGATGCAGCTTGTTTCCCACTTTGGGCTGTCTCCTGCCGCGGATGCCGGCAGTTGTCCTGGAGATGGCTGCAGCAGGTCTCCCGAGTAACAGAGGACGCTGTAATCCCTGTAAGAATGAGGCCCATTTCCTCAGGAGCAGCCCACAGACTTACCAGACCCAGCCCTGACAGTTTTGGACTTTTGGGACGTAAACCACCAGATGGAAAATCTTTCATATGTTTGTCTCTGTGTCTGTCTGTCTGTCTCTCTCTCTCTGTGTCACTCTGCCTTTAAAATTAATTAAATAAATAATTTGAAAAAAGACTATCAGGAACCATATTTCCGTTCACTATAAGGAAATACTTTTCTTCTGTAAGAATGAAGCTGCCTAAGTGACCCAGACTCTGGAGATGGACAAACATAGGCTGGTTGGCTGCTGGTTGAGAAATTGGACATAGATGATCTCTGAGATCCTTAGGAACTCTTTCATTATGAGTGAGGAGATTGAAATTGACAGATGAACAATATTTTTTATTAAAGATTTATTTATTTATTTATTTGAAATGTGGAATTAGAGAGAAGGAGGGACAGAGGGAGATCTTAAGTCTGCTGGTTCACTCCCCAAATGCCTGCAACAGCCAGGGTTGGGCCATGCCAGAGCCAGAAGCCTGTAACTCCATCCAGATCTCCCATGTGGGTGCAGGGGCCCAAGCACTTGGGCCATCTTCTGCTGCTTTCCCAGGCCATTAGCGGGAACCTGGATCAGAAGTGGAGCATCTAGAACTTGAACTGGAGCTCATATGGGATGCTGGCATTGCAGGCAGTGGCTTGACCTGCTGTGCTGCAATGCTGGCCTTCAGAGGAATAATTTTTAAAAACCTTTTACTATAGAAGTCATTAAACATATCCAAAGTAGAGAGAACAGCATAAAAAACCAGTTGGACCCACTATCTACCTTCAGCTATTTTCAGTGTGTAACAGTGGCTAATCTTGCTATACCCATTTCGTTGTAGTCCCCAGCCATCAAATTTTGAAACATATAACAAATATATTACTTCATCTGTCAGTTTCTCTGTATGTATCTCTAAGAGGTTATGATTCTTTTGTGGAAAAGGTTATTGTTACCAATAATGCACACAAGTGGGAAGTATTACCTCTTGTGACTGCACACTGGAGTATGGATTGACAGATAAATTTGGAAAGCAGTTTTTCAGATTTCCAGAGGGTTTGAAAAAGTTAATTAATTTTGATTTTTTTTGTGGTCTTGTACAAAATCATGATCTCAAAACAGAAAAAACTTTAAGACCTTCCTTTAAGCAGCATGCTTTCCACCGTGTAAAACAGAAGTCTGCATTAAAATGATTAGTGGTAATTGATTAAATGATTAAAATGCATCAAAATATTAGTGGTAATTATCTTCAATATGCGTGATTTTTAATCTGTTATTTATTTGGAATGCATTTTTTTTTCACAATCAACTCATTTTTTATTTCCTTTTTTTAAAAATTATTTATTTATTTATTTGAAAGACAGAGATAGATCTTTAATCTGCTAGTTTATTCCCCAAATGCCAACAACAGTCAGGGCCAGGCCAAAGTTAGGAACCAGGAACTCCATCCTGGTCTGCCTCATGGGTGGCATTGGCTGAGCACTTAGGCCATCATCTGCCTCCCAGGTGGATTAGCAGGGAGCTGGATCAGAAGCAGGGTAGCAGGGACTTGAACCAGCACTCCATTATGGGATGTGTGTATTCTAAGTGGTGGCTTAACCTGCTGCATCACAATGCCTGCCCCTAATTTTTTTTTTTAAGATTAATTTATTTGTTTGAGAGGCAGAGTTACTGACAGAGAGAGGGAGCGACAGAGAGAGAGGTCTTCTAACTGCTGGTTCAATCCCCAAATGGCCACAACGGCTGGAGCTGGGCCATTCAGGAGCTAGGAGCTTCTTCTGGATCTCCCTCATGGGTGCAGGGCCCAAGCACTTGGGCTATCTTCCACTGCTTTCCCAGACCATAGGCAGAGACCTGGATCAGAAGAGGAGTAGCTGGGCTATATGGGATGCTGGTGCCGCAGGCAGAGGCTTAACCTACTATACCACTGTGCCAACCCCCCCTATTTTTAATATGTAACTTTTATGAGAGCATGTTATACTTTTTTTTAAATAATTATTTATTTTATTTGAAAGTCAGAGTTACATAGAGAAGGAGAGGCAGAGAGAGAGAGAAGTCTTCATCCACTGGTTCACTCCCCAATTGGCCACAATGGCTGGAGCTATGCTGTTCCGGAGCCAGGAGCCTCCTCCGGGTCTCCCACGCGGATGCAGGGGCCCAAGGAGTTGGGCCATCTTCCGCTTCTTTCCCAGGCCACAGCAGAGAGCTGGGTCGGAAGTGGAGCAGCCAGGACTCAAACTGGCCCCCATATGGGACGCTGGCACTGCAGGTGGGGGCTTTACGTGCTACACCACAGTGTCGACCCCTATACTTTTAAAATAAGTAATAGAACAAAAACTACCTTATTAAGCAAGTTAAAGGTCATCCCAAATTTCTTTTTTTTTAAAGATTTATTTATTAATTTGAAAGTTAGAGTTACACAGAGAGAGAGGAGAGGCAGAGAGAGAGAGAGGTCTTCCAAATGCTGGTTCACTCCCCAGTTGGCTGCAACAGCCGGAGCTGAGCCAATCTGAAGCCAGGAGCCAGGAGCTTCTTCTGGGTCTCCCCCATGGGTGCAGGGGCCCAAGGACTTGGGCCATCTTCTGCTGCTTTCCCAGGCCACAGCAGAGAGCTGGATTGGAAGTGGA
Source organism: Oryctolagus cuniculus (assembly GCF_051225735.1). Taxonomy (NCBI): domain Eukaryota; kingdom Metazoa; phylum Chordata; class Mammalia; order Lagomorpha; family Leporidae; genus Oryctolagus; species Oryctolagus cuniculus. The sequence continues at coordinate 65,255,633 of NC_142867.1, forward strand.
GCAGCCGGGACTCAAACCAGTGCCCATTTGAGATGCCGGCACTGCAGGTGGTGGCTTTACCCACTACATCACAACATCAGCCCCCAAATTTCATTTGTCCATTTTCTGTTGGGAACATTCATTCCTTTTACTTTTTTTTTTTTTTTTAATTATTTATTTGAGAGGTAGAACTACAGAGAGAAGGAGACAGAGAAAAAGGTTTTCCATCTGCTGGTTCACTACCCAAATAGCTACAACTACTGGAGCTGGTCCAGTTCAAAGCCAGGAGCCAGGAGCTTCTTCTAGGTTTCCCACACAGGTGCAGGGGCCCAGGCGCTTGGGCCATCTTCCACTGCTTTCCCAGGCCATAAGCAGAATGCTGGATTGGAAAAGGAGCAGCCAGGACATGAATCGACACTCATATGGAATGCCGGCCCCATAGGTGGAGGCTTAGCCTGCTCCACCACAGTGCTGGCCCATTATTTTATTTTATTTTATTTTATCTTCTTTCCGTTGGTTCACCCCCAAAATGGCTGCTACGGCAGGAGCTATGCCAATCCAAAGCCATGAGCCAGGTGCTTCCTCCTGGTCTCCCACACGGGTGGAGGCGCCCAAACATTTGGGCCATCCTCCACTGCCTCCCCAGTACACAGCAGAGAGCTGAACTAGAAGAGGAGCAGCCGGGACTAGAACCCAGTGCCCATATGGGATGCCGGTGCCACAGGTGGAGGATTAGCCAAGTGAGCCACGGTGCCGGCCCCTCTTAAAACATTTCTATAAGCCGGCGCCGCGGCTCACTAGGCTAATCCTCCGCCTTGCGGCACCGGCACACCGGGTTCTAGTCCCGGTCGGGGTGCCGGATTCTGTCCCGGCTACCCCTCTTCCAGGCCAGCTCTCTGCTGTGGCCCGGGAGTGCAGTGAAGGATGGCTCAAGTGCTTGGGCCCTGCACCCCATGGGAGACCAGGAGAAGTACCTGGCTCCTGCCTTCGGATCAGCGCGGTGCGCCTGCCACGGCGGCCATTGTAGGGTGAACCAATGGCAAAGGAAGACCTTTCTCTCTGTCTCTCTCTCTCACTGTCCACTCTGCCTGTCAAGAAATTTAAAAAATTTAAAAAAATAAAAAAACATTTCTATAGACAATTTTATTATTTAAAACATTGTTGGGGCCAGCATTATGACACAATAGGTTAAGCCATTTTGAGTCCTGGCTGCTCCACTTCCTGTCCAGCTCCCTGCTAATTCACCTGGGAAAGCAGTGGAAGATGACCCAAGTCCTTGCGCTCCTGCCACCCCTGTGGTAGTCCTGGATGGAGTTCCAGGCTCCTGGCTTCTGCCTGGTCTAGTCTAGCCCCAGTTTATTGCACCCATTTGGGGAGTGAACTAATGGGTGAAAGATTCTGTCTCTTTCTTTCTCTCTCTAACTTTTAAATAATTTTTTAAATGTTTTTTAAAAAATGAAATAAATAAGAAAAAATTGTTGAGGGTACGTTTGCAAACAAATGTGTAAGACTGCAGTTGCATTGTCTGTGTCCTCGACAGGTGTCACTAGTCAGGCACTTCCCACTGATCTGCACTTGGCCTTTAAATCCTCCTCAGCCCAGCATCCTAGGTAGTCACTGTAGATCATCATAGTTTTTTGTTTTGTTTTGTTTTGTATCATCATGTTTTATTTTCTAATTATTTGATTCATTAACATATTTTGTAAAAACAGAGGATAACATTGAATGGCACCTTTCCCCACATGCACAAAAGGTCTGTTTCCTGAATTAAGCATATTAGGTCAGTAGACACACTCACACATTTCCTTATGAATTAATAGCCATATTCACAAATAAGTATAGAATGTATCATGAAGAAAAGAAGTCACATTGTATGTGGAAATTAATTTGGAATATTACACTTACTGTGTAAAAGAGTCTTAAGATTCCTTTTGTTATAATTTCTTTTTTTTTAACTTTTATTTAATGAATATAAATTTCCAAAGTACATAGTTAACACACAGTAAAGCTTATTACCATTCTGTGTCTTTAGGCTAATAATACATGTAGATAAAAACAGTGAATCTTTTTAAGTCTTTTGAATGCAACATTCTCTTTAATTATTTAAATTTTCTTTTAGGTGACGGAAGCTGTTTCATCGTTCAGCAAGACTTAGACTACGTCATTGAGCTCACTGGAGTGGACTGTGACCCTGTGTACAAGGTACAGACCCAAGAACACCACGCCTGGGTGATTCTCCCCCTGGGATTGAGAGCTTTGAAAGAACTGAGTCTGGCCACCTTGTGGTCATCAGAGTTGCTACAATTGCATAAGCTGTATGCTGGGATGGAAAGAAATCAAGGTTTTGTTTGAGTCAGAAGTGACTTTGTCACCTATTGACTCCAGAAGCTTGGAAATTATTTCACTTCTTCAATCTGTACTCTTATGTGGAATGAGGAGAATAATGAGATAATGCATATGAAAGCTTTGTAAATGCATTCTAGAAATATTAGCAGTTATTATTTAAAATTCAGGATTGACTCCCACATTTTTATTAGAGTATGAAGAGAAAAACAAAAAGGGAACTAACACCAGACATTGATGTGCCGCATGTTTTACAAGGACTATCTTGTTTAGTGTTTGTTACCATTCCTTGAAACAATCAGTATTATTCCTATTTTTTCTTAGAATTTTTAGAAAGTTACATAATTAATCTGTACCTATAAAAATTCAAACATAAGAATTATGCAGACTTGAAAGTCTGCTTTAAGACCTTTTTTTTTTTAAACTTTTTTTTTTTTTTTTTTTTTTTTTTTTTGACAGGCAGAGTGGACAGTGAGAGAGAGAGACAGAGAGAAAGGTCTTCCTTTGCCGTTGGTTCACCCTCCAATGGCCGCTGCGGCCGGCGCGCTGCGGCTGGCGCACCGTGCTGATCCGATGGCAGGAGCCAGGAGCCAGGTGCTTTTCCTGGTCTCCCATGGGGTGCAGGGCCCAAGCACCTGGGCCATCCTCCACTGCACTCCCTGGCCACAGCAGAGAGCTGGCCTGGAAGAGGGGCAACCGGGACAGAATCCGGCGCCCCAACCGGGACTAGAACCCGGTGTGCCGGCGCCGCTAGGCGGAGGATTAGCCTAGTGAGCCATGGCACCGGCCAAAGACCTTTTTAATTGGGGCCCGTGCTGTGTTGTAGTAGGGTATTCCTCTGCAGTGCCAGCATCTCATATGGATGCCACTTGGAGTCCCAGCTGCTCCACTTTGATCCAGCCCCCTGCTAATGGCCTGGGAAACCAATGGAAGATGGCCCAGGTGCTTGGGTGCCTGTATCCACATGGGAAACCTGGAAGAAGCTCCTGGCTCCTGGCTTTGCATTGGCCCAGCCAGCCTTTGTGGCCATTTGGGGAGTGAACCTGTCTCTGTCTCTCCCTCTCTGTGCCTCTTGAATAAATAATTAAAAAAACAAAAACAAAAACCCTTTTTAGTTCCATTAGTTCCATTCATCTTTCTAGCAGTAACAAGCAGTAACAGTTTTACTGAACTCTTTCAAGACCATTTTTGGATAATGTACATGGTTACATCTTCTATTTATTTATTCACTCATTCATTCATTTAAAAGAGTTACAGAGAGGGAGAGGCAGTGGCAGAGAGAGAAAAGTCCTCCATCTGTTGATTCACTCTCCAAATGGTCACAGTGGCCAAGGGTGGGCCAGGCCAAAGCCGGGAGCCAGGAGCTTCCTCTGAGTCTCCCATGTGGGTGCAGGGATCCAAGCACTTGGGTCATCTGCTGCTGCTTTTCCAAGCACACTAGCAAGGAACTGAATCAGAAGTAGAGCAGCCAGGAGCAGCCAGAAGTCGAACCAGCGCCCAGATAGGATGCCGGTGCTGCAGGCGGCAGCTTAGCACACCATGCCACAGCACCAGCTCCAGCATCTTCTTATTCATGTAAAAATAATACAGTTTTTGTCTTTAGTTTGTATATAAATAGGATCATCCCATAAATATTACCCTGTGGCTTATTTATTTTTCTTTTTTTTGTGTGTGATGTGACAATTTTATTTATTTATTTATTTGAAAGAGTTACAGAGAGAGAGGAGAGGCAGAGAGAGGGAGGTTGGTCTTCTACCCGATGGTTCACTCCCCAGTTGGCCACAACGGCCAGAGCTGCGCTGATCCGAAGCCAGGAACCAGGAACCTCCTCCGGGTCTCCCATGCGGGTGCAGGGGTCCAAGGACTTGGGCCATCTTCTACTGCTTTCCCAGGCTATAGCAGAGAGCTGGATCAGAAGAGGAGCAGCCGGTACTAGAACCGGTGCCCATATGGGATGCCAGTGCTTCAGGCCAGGGTGTTAACTCACTGCACCACAGCGCCAGCCCCTATTTATTTATTTTTCATACAACATCTTGGAACTCTTTTCAGGTAAATGCATACTTTAAAGTTCCTGCATAGTGCTCTGTTTTGTGAATTAACCTGTTATTTCCATCTTACCAGTGAAGAGACTGGAGTCCAAAGGGATGGAGAAAGTTGTACTAGGAAATGCAGTCATGTGACAGCAAACCTGAGCTTAAATTCATTCCAGAATTTGTGCCATTTCCATTATGTTAGTAGTTCTTGCGTTACTTTGAGAAATTGAAGTCCTCCTCAGAAAAAAAGGCTCATATTTAGGACTTCCTTGTATGCAATGTTACATGGTTCCAGGATACCACGCCCATCTTGTACCATTTCCTCCCTGCTTGCATGGTCTCTGCACTCACCCAAGCACTGACAGACAGCATTCCTCTGACACCAGTTAGTTTCTGTATTCTGTAGTCATGAGTAACCGTTGACCTTGGCCTGAGATTTTATAAATATATATTATGGATGTGGTTGTTCACCTGCCTGTTGGAGTCACTGAAGCTTCTCAGACTCCCCTGGACTAATGGGGGTCAGTGACAAGGCTGCATTATTTTTATTTAATTTTTTTAATTTTTTAATTTTTTAAAATTAAAAAAAATTTTTTTTATTTTAAAGGTTTATTTATTTACTTGAAAGTCAGAGTTACACAGAGCGAGAAGAAGTAGAGAGAGAGAGAGAGAGAGGTCTTCCATCCGCTGGTTCACTCCCCAAATGGCCGCAGCGGCCGGAGCTGAGCTGATCCAAAGCCTGGAGCCAGGAGCTTCTTCTGGGTCTCCCACACGGGTGCAGGGGCTCAAGGACTTGGGCCATCTTCTACTGCTTTCCCAGGCCATAGCAGAGAGCTGGATCAGAAGTGGAGCAGCTGGTTCTAGAACCGGCACCCATATGGGATGCCGGCACTGCAGGTGGCAGCTTTACCCACTACACCACAGCACCGGCACCAAGCTTGCATTATTTTAAATGGGAGAATCTTAGGCTTTCTTTGAAATGTGAACTCTTGTGTTCTAGGTAGCCACATGGGAGAAACAGATCTACACATGCTGTCGAGATGGTCTTGTGCGACGCTATCAGCTTTCTGACCTCTGACCCCTTGGAAGGAGAATTCCCAGTTACTGAAATGGATTGAGCCTGATCAACAATGAGCAGAAACTTCACGGGTGCTTCCCCAGGTCCATTTCCCCACAGTGCCTGGGTGCCCCTTGGAAGCCCCAGAAAATCCGCTGTACTGGCCCCCGAGGAACTGTCATCCCTGGACGCGTGAGTCAGAAGCTCCCATTCGCTCACTGCCTTTGCCCCAGCTTCTCCTTGTGTAAACTCAGCCCAGCTGCACAGTACAAATATGTGGATGCTCACAGTTTGTTCTCATACCAGTTATATTAAAAATGTTTACAATGAACAGACAACTAAAGCCATTTCTCTGGAGAAAATAAAGAAAATATGTTTGGAGGAACCTGACTTTGAAAAGCTTTGTTTAATACTCTTATTCCAGCAAAATGCAGCCGGGTGATGGAAGTCTTTCCTCAGCACTCCCGTGACCTGGCTGTCAGGAGGACTGCTCGGCAGTGGCAGGGAATGGCCCAGAGGCAGCAGCCTGGGAGAGTCTGACGCAGCGAGGGTGACCGACCAACCATCCGAGTTTGCCTGCAACTCAGGGACTTTCAGTGACATGGACTTTTGGTATCAAAGCTGGGGCTGGCCCTGCCAGGCCAACAGGGTTGGTCAGCTTAGGTACACGTATAAGTAAGGAAGTTGAATCATCATCAGTGTAAAGCAGTATCAGTATCACCCAGGAACTTGTTGGAAGTGGAGCCAGACCCCAATCAGAAATTTTGTGGATACCCAGGACTCTATGTGTGTGTGTTTGTGTGTTTTAAGACTTATTTATGGGCCGGCGCCATGGCTCAATAGGCTAATCCTCCGCCTGCGGCGCCGGCATACCAGGTTCTAGTCCCAGTCAGGGCGCCAGATTCTGTCCTGGTTGCCCCTCTTCCAGGCCAGCTCTCTGCTGTGGCCCAGGAAGGCAGTCGCGGATGGCCCAAGTGCTTGGGCCCTGCACCCCATGGGAGACCAGGAGAAGCACCTGGCTCCTGCCTTCGGATCAGCGCAGTGTGCCAGCCGCAGCACGCTGGCCGCAGCAGCCATTGAAGGGTGAACCAACGGCAAAGGAAGACCTTTCTCTCTGTCTCTCTCTCACTGTCCACTCTGCCTGTCAAAAAAAAAAAAAAAAAAAAAAAAACTTATTTATTTGAAAGGCAGAGTGAAACAGAGAAGGAGAAACAGATCTTCCATTTGCTAGTTCACTCCTGAAATGTCTGCACGGGCTGGTGGCTGGGCCAGCTGATGCCAGGAGCCAGGAAATCCATTTGAATCTCTGTGTGGGTGGTAGAAACCCATGTACTTGGGCCATCTTCAGTTGCTTTTCCCAGGCACATTAGCAGGGCCCTGGATTGGAAGCAGAGCAGCCAGGGCTGGATTCAGCGCTCTGAAATGGGATCCCAGTGTTACAGGCAGTCCTACTGTGCCACAGTGCCAGCCCCAGGAATCTGTTTTAACAAATCCGCGAAGTATACTAACGTTTGAGAACCACTGAACTAGAGGAAAAGATGGTGAAGAGCGTATTAGTCATAGCTGGAACCAGATTCCTGGGACAACACGACTGACCTGTGGGAGATGCATCCAGAGAATTCTGTGGGGCCCAAATGAAGAAGGAGCTTAAATGTCAGGTAAGGAGCTTGGACTTCCCTTGATCCACAGTGGAGAACCACTGAGGGTTTTAAGCAAGGAAATGGCATGGTCACCTCTTTTTGTCCCTAAGCAAAAAAGTAGAATTGGATATATTTCATGATTGATTTTCACTTAGCATCTCAAGATCTTTCCATCTCAGCATATTTTTTAAATTTTTATTTATGGGGCCAGTGCTGTGGCGCAGTAGGTTACTCCTCCGCCTGCAGTGCCAGCATCCCATATGGGCGCTGGTTCAAATCCCGGCTGCTCCTCTTCTGATCCAGCTCTCTGCTATGGCCTGGGAAAGCAGTAGAAGATGGTCCAAGTCCTTGGGCCCCTGCACCCACGTGGGAGACCTGGAAGAAGCTCCTAGCTACTGGCTTTGGATCGGCGTAGCCCTGGCCGTTGTGGCTATTTGGGGAGTGAACCAGCGGACAGAAGACCTTTTTGTCTCTCCTTCTCACTGTCGTAACTCTACCTCTCAAATAAATAAATAAAATCTTTTTAAAAATTTATTTATTTTCATTTTATTTGAAAGGCAGAAAGAGAAAAAGATCTTTCATCTCCTGGTTCACTGCTCAGATGCCTACGACAGCTGGTGCTAGGCCAAGCTGAAGCAAGGAGCCAAGAATTCAGTCTGGATCTCATGTAGGTGGCAGGGTCCCAGATATTTCAGTCATCACAGCTGCCTCCCAGGGAAACTGGGATTGGAAGCAAAGCTGGGACTCAAACCCAGGCACTCTATGGGGTGCGGATATTCTACCTGCTGTGCCAAACTCCTGCCCCTAAAAAAAAAGGGGGGGGGGGAGGATTTAAAGTTAAAATAAAGGGGGCCAGCATTGTGGTATAGCTGCTAAGGCTGCCATTTGTGACACCAGCATCCCATATGGACTTCAGTTCAAGTCCTGGCTACTCCTCTTCTGATCCAGCTCCCTGCTAATGGCCTGAGAAAAGCAATGGAAGATGGCTCAAGTGCTTGGTCCCCTGCTACCCTTGTGGGAGACCCAAATGAATCATCTGGCTCAGCCCCGGCTGTTGCAGCCACTTGGGGAGTGAACCAGTGGATGGAAGATCTCTCTCACTCTGTAACTCTGCCTTTCAAATAAATTTTAAGAAAAATTAAGGTAAAGTTCTATTCTCAAGAGACCAAACCATTGGTTTACAATCTTCAGAGCCTTTTAGTATATACACCAGGTATACCACAGTCATGAGCCGGTGGCAGAAGACCATTTTAAGGAGTGGTTTGTGATAGGTAGACGAGAGGAGCGTGTTCCGGAGCTTGGAAACCTTGCCTCCTGGGAGGCCCCCAGTGATCCTCTCAGAGATCAGATCAGGAAGCAGGATGAGGGAGGGTGTGGCTGACACGTGTGGTGAAGGAATGTAACTATTACATGTTGTGGTCCCAGTCATGAGTCCCTATTCATAGGTCTGCAGAGTTCATGTCCTGGCCGCGATAGAGGCAGTGGCCCTTGACAGCCGCTGTGACACCCAGTCCTGAAGAGGAGTGCAGGCAGCTCTCAGGTGCACCGTAGCACTGTATGCTGTGAACGGAGGAGCCCCGGTGTGCAGCGTGGAAGGAAAAGCTTCTCTTCCTCCGGGGTTGAGGACTGCGTGGGCAAGGAAGGGGGGAGGGCAGTTCCCATCTGCCGCACGCAGTGAAACTGTGGGGAGCCCTGTGTCTTGGCTGCCGATGCCCCCTTGTGACTTTGTGAGAAACACCTCTCTGAGCCCTGAAAGCAGGCAGAAGCCTCTGCGGCTCGGTCCTCCCAGGGGCCTCGCAGCAGGGGAAGCTTTCCTTCTTGAGCAAGTCTCTTGGTGAGTACATTTTATTCCATTTTATTTTTTCTTTTTAAATAGTTTCAAACTTGTAGAGAAGTCACAACAATACACAAAGGAACCCAGTATACCCCTTCCCAGTTCTCCCACTTGTTAACTTTTCATTAGGTTTGCTATATACATATGCACACACAGGTTATATATGCTGTGTGTATTTTCCCTGACTCATCTGCCAGTTGTAAGCAGTCGTTGAATCCTGTTACCCTAACGTAGTTCAGCGTGTTCACATTTGCTAAATCAAAGGACGCTCCTGCATCACCACAGTACAGCTGTCAGAACAGGGAAGTCCGGGTTGATCCTGAACTCAGCCGACCTGCAAACCTCACTCAGTCTTGCCAGTTGCCCCAGCAGTGTCGTTTAAATCACCCTTGCCTGTGTGCTCCAGGATCTAAACCCAGCTCGCAGGTTTGCATTTATTTGCGTTCTGTCTGGGACGGTTGCTCAGTTCATGACCAGGATATTTTTGCTGAACAAGCGCATCTGTAGAACTCTTGGGTTGAGTTTGTCTGATGTTTCTATGAGTAGATTGAGGTTCTGCATTTTTGCAAGGTTACCACAAAGAGATTCTGTATCCTAAGAGCATCATATTGGGAGCCACATGATGTTGCTTTGTCTCATAACTTAAATGTAAGGTTAATTTTTTATTTGAAAGGCAGGTGACAGAGACAGAGAAAATCTCCCATCCTCTGGTTCACTCCCCAAATGGAGAAAATGGCTGGGGCTGAGCCAGGCCAAAGCCAAGAGCCTGGAACTCCATCTGGGTGCCCCACATGTATGGCAGGGACCCCATCCCTTGGGCATCAGCTGCTGCTTTCCCAGGTACATTAGGAGGCAGGTGGATCTGGATCAGAAGTCGAGCAGCCAGGACTTCAACCTGCGCTCACATGGGATGCTGGCATCATAGACAGTGACTTAATCTGCTGTGCCACTACGTGAACCCCAAGGTTTGGTCACTTTCTGACCACTCAACTCACCCAAAACCTATACTTTATCTCTTAGCTCTTAAATTGGTTTTGTTCTGTCCTTTGGCCCAAGTTCAAATACACCTACAGCATCTTTTGCCTCCAGTAAGGGGCAGGCCCTCTGCTGTAACTGGTTTCAGAGACCGGGACAGTTCTTAAATACCCCAAGCACAAGTGTCTGGGATGTCCTTGGGGGGCCAAGCTTTTCCCTCCACTCAGGGATGAGACTTAAAACGCAGCCCTCCTCGTTCTCCATATGCTCAGACTAGATCTGAGGTCCTGTTTCCACTTGACAAGCGCACAGAGCTGAGTGAAAGAGAAATGAAGATACTCCTGGGAAAAAGGAGGGGAGGAGGAGAGGAGGAAAGGGGAGGGGCCGTGGTGTGCCCTGTCCGGGAGCAGTGGCCCAGACACAAGCTCGTGCCGCTGCAGAAGCGCTGCACATGGCACAGCTGTCCCTACAGACCGGCGGGGAAATGATGAACGGTTCAGTCCAGGGTCTACCAGCTGGCTACCTAGCAGGAAAATAGGGAAAACTTCCTTGGGGCCGGCGCTGTGGCGCAGCAGGTTAAAGTCCTGGCCTGCAGTCCGTTATCCCATATGCCCATTCTAGGCCTGGCTGCTCCTCTTCTGATCCAGCTCTTTGCTATGGCCTACGAACGCAGTGGAAAGCAGCCCAAGTCCTTGGGCCCCTGCACCCACATGGGAGACCCAGAAGAAGGTCCTGGCTCCTGACTTGAATCGGCTCAGCTCTGGCTGTTGAACCATCCGGGGAGTGAACCAGCGGATGGAAGACCTCTCTGTCTACTTCTCTCTGTAACTCATTATGAAATAAATAAAACAAATCTAGGAAGGAAGGGAGGGAGGAAGGGAGGAAGGGAGGGGATTAAAGATTTAAAAGTGAAACAGATTTTTGGAAGAACTTATATAGGTGAAGATCTTTAAGACTTTTAAGACTTGGGTCCCTGCCACCGCTTAGGAGACCCAGATGGAATTCTAAGCTTCTAGCTTTGGCCTGGCTCAGCTCCAGCTGCTGCAGTCATTTGGGGAGTGGACCAGCAAACGCAAGACCATTCTCTGTCTCCTTTCTCTCACTCTGTTTTAAATGTAATTAGTTTAACTAATTGTATACAGTAAAACCAAGGGGCAGGCGTTGCTGCACAACAGATTAAACCGCCACTCAGGACACCTGCGTCCTGTTTCAGTGCACCTGGTTCAAGCCCTGGCTACCTTGTGCTTCTCACCCAGCTTCCTGCTACTACGCCTAGAAAGCAGCAGGTCGTGGCCCAAGTGCTTGGGTTCCTGCCACTCAGGTGGGAAACCCAAATGGAGTTTCTGGTTCCTGGCTTTGGCCTGTCCTGACCCTGGCTGCTATGGAGATTTGGAGGGTGAAACAGATCTGTTTGTGTGTGTGACTCTACCTTGCAAATAAATAAACCTTGAAAATAAACTGAGATGTTCCTTTACTTAAAACGTTTAAAAACTTGGCATCCAGAGCTGGTAAGGGGCTGGTGTTGTGGCACAGCAGGTTAAGCCACCAGTTGTGACACCGGCACCCTGTAGCCTGGTTCCAGGCCCAGCTACTCTGCTTCCAATCCGGCTTCCTGCTATGCATCCTGGGAGGCAGCAGATGACGGCTTACGTGCTTGGGCCTCTGCCACCCACAGGGAGACCCAGATGGAGTCCTAGGTTTCTGAGTTTAGCCTGATTTAACCCTGACAGTTGAAGGCCTGTGGGGGCTAAACCAGCGGGTGGAAAAATCTCTCTCTCTCTCTGCCTTTCAAGTAGATGAAAACATTTTTTAAAGGAGAAAAAACATACAAGTTTATGTATATGTGTATATATATATGAAGGAGAAGAATTGGTAAGGAAGGATGTGGAGCAAAAGGAACTCATGCACTGCAGTTGCCAGTGTAACCACATCAGGAAATTGCTGTTACCTTAGAGTTGCTGCAGAAACCCAGGTGCTCATCAACAGAGTGATAGCCACCCTCTGGGAATGTGAGTCTCCCACACACACCCCTCTACTGTTTGTATAAATGATACTATTTACATAAAGGTCAAAATACAAAAAGATAAACATACTGGGGGCCAGCGCTGTGGCATAGTAGGTTAAGCATCCGCCTGTGGTGCCGGCATCCCATATATGCACCATATAAGTCCGAGCTGCTCCACCTCCAATCCAGCTCTCTGCTATGGCCGGGGAAGGCAGTAGAAGATGGCCCAAGTGCTTGGGCCCCTGCACCTGTGTGGGAGACCTGGAAGTAGCTCCTGGCTCCTGGCTTTGGATGAGCTCAGCTCTGGCCGTTGTGGCCATTTGGGGAGTGAACCAGTGGATGGAAGACCTTTCTCTTTGTCTCTCTGTCTTTGTAACTCTGCCTCTCAAGTAAATAAATAAATAAATATTAAAAAAAAAAGATAAACATATGATTAGGAATAATGCAATGGTGTGGCTGGAGCCAGCTCACCTGGGAAAATTGGCAAATATGACAAGTGAGGACCTCTATTCATCTTCTGGTGAGCCGGTTGTTAAAGCCTTTATCAGCACACCTGTGGGTACACACGTGTGTGCAGTAAAACCAAAGCAAAAGAATAACAAACGGGTGGGGAGGAACCCACAGGGCAATATTCCTCCAACAGGGAGGCCTGCTGCTGCTGTTGGGGCTGCTTCCTAAGTGTGAAAAACATGAAAGTTGTCAGAATCAAAGTGGACTCACTGTGTCAACGCGGACAAAAAATAAAGCCCAGGCGGTAAGGCAGGAAGGGCTCTTGTGTGTGACTGCCTGATGGTAATTGTCACAGAAGACCCTGCAGAACCACAAGTCCACACAGAGGCCGCCACCACCTTATGCAGAGGACATCTCCCCGGCGAGGGTCTGTTCCACCCCAGGCTAACCTCACCCTGGTCATCAGTCCTGGCGACCAAAGGCCACTCTTTCAGGGTACCTCCTGTCGTCGTCCTCGTTTTTGCATTTAACAACTTTTCCTTTCCCTTAGTACACCTGTGGTTTACTAAGGCCCGTTGCAGTGCTCTGCTATTCTCAAATGAGTATCATTCTCTGGAGAATCTTTGTCTGATTGCTTTATTTAGGTTGAATGAAGAAAAACTAAAGAGCAGTTTTCTGAATGGAGCCAGGGTTGTGGCAGGCGGGCTATGAGCAGAGGAAGCTCTGTGAACCTGAGAGAGAGAAAGATTCGTCTGTGCCGTGGTGAGCGCTGTAGTCCATCTGACTAGCGGCAGGTGCATGTTGGGTAGCAGTGCGAGAGGAGGGAGGCAAGAGAGCAGCCGATCCCAGAGGGCCCGCGTGCCAGCGGAAGCAGCCTGGCCTTCGCCGTGCAACATGCGTATCGCATCCACCGGGTAGAGACAAAGCAGCCAGCGGTGAGGGAGTCGCAGTGGTCCTGCCGAAAGATGACGCAGGAGCGAGGCTGTGGCTGGGAGGGGCTTGATAGGGGTCAGGGAGGCAGATTGGGCTGAGGTTGGTGACTGATGTGGGACGCGAGTGGAGAACAGGGCCCTGCTGCCCTCGCGGGGTGGAGCGTAGCTCTGTGCCCCTCAGAGGCGGCTGCGCAGACTCCCTTCCCAGCACACCACAGGCCGCGGGGAGAAGGTGAGTGTGTGGCGGAGGAACGGACAGACGCGACCTCAGCCAGGGACCGCGGTTGGTGCCGCCGGTGGGAGGGCATGCTGATGGTGCCAGGGGTCTCCAAAAAGTTCACAGGAAAAGTGTGTCATCAGACGGGTATGCAATGGATTTCAAAAATAGTTTTGCACTGAGAAAAACTCACCTTTTAATTCCATTTCCCCCAAATTTTGAAGTCCCCTCCTATGTCCCTTTGACATACTGGGACAAGAATGGAACTTTACTCCGTCATCTTCCTCCCCAGACCTCAAAACCCCAGTGTAGTCATAATGAAAACATCAAGCAAATCCCAGCTGAGGGCTCCTCTACAAAGTACCTGACCGGCACTCCGGACACTGCCAAGGTCACCAGACATGGAAACCTGGAGAAGCTATCCCAGGCAAGAGGGATCTGGGGGCCACCACAGCTGAGTCCTGGGTGGGCGCCTGAACAGAGCACGTTAGCTGAAGCACTGGGAAATGTCAATAAAATAGGGACTTTGATTAATAATTATAAATATTAGTCATTATTTGTGACAAATACACCAGGCTAATGTGGGATGATAATAGGGGACATTGGTTATGGGTTTTATGGGAACTCTTATATACCATCTTCATAGCTTTTCTTAACATATGAAGCTATCCTCAAATTTAAAAATATATTTTAGGGGCCAGCACTGTGGCATATTAGGTAGAGCTGCCACCTACAGTGCTGGCATCCCATATGGGTGCCAGTTCAAGGCCCAGCTGCTCCTCTTCTGATCCAGCTCTCTGCTATGGCCTGGGTAAGCAGTAGAAGATGGCCCAGGTCCTTGGGCCCTGCACCTGCATGGCAGATCCAGAAGAAGCTCCTGGCTTCAGAGCAGCCCAGCTCTGG